>NW_005187482.1:2522756-2565711 GCF_000239375.1 Pundamilia nyererei | reverse complement strand
ACACACACACAATAGACCCTGTGCACGAGAAAATGCTAACTTCCTAGTTTGAGACCAGATGTGGGGTTGTACATTTCCGGTAGCTTTACTTTGCGGTCAATCGCTACTGTGAAGATATACTCCAAAATCATGTCCAAAACTCGAAAACGGAAAGATCGAGTTAAGTTACGAAGAGGAGAAGGTGGGAACACTCACCACTGTTGTGTCATAAAAAAATCGAATGATCAATTTTGACATTTAAAGAGTTTAAAGAGATCGATCAGTTGTTTACATCACTCAACACAAGCAGAACTGCATTACTGCATGCAGAAGACACATCGTCCACATTCAGAAGCACATCTCTGTATAGTGACAGTTATTATGATTTAAACAGGCAAATGTTCAGCATTCAAACTACAGGTGAAGAATAGTCAAACCAGATGTTTCCCCCGTTATGTCGATATCAGCTAGTCAAGTACACACCCACACAGCATGGTAAATGGACTGATTCTTATATAGCGATTTTCTACTCTCCCGGAGTACTCAAAGCGCTCTATACAACACGCCACATTCACCCAGTCACACCCATTCTCACAAGCACTACCTCTATACTGAGTGCTTTCTAACTACACTCACACACATTCATACTCCGATGAATGCATCGGAGAGCAACTTGGGGTTAATATCTTGCCCAAGGATATTTGGCATGCAGACTGGAGGAGCCTGGGATCGAACCTCCAACCTGTAGGTGACCTGCTCTACCTCCTGAGCTACAGCCACCCCTATGTTAACAAACCATGAAAAAAAGCCACACAAAAAATGAACGATTGTTGGTAACGGTTTCTATACATTAGTATTTACGAAGGGTATGTTGTGACTTACCTTCAAAATTACAGTGGTCCCTCGCTATAACGCGGTTCACCTTTCACCTCGCTGTATCGCGGATTTTTGGCACCGTCAAAAAATAAAACTGGCTACTTGATTTCACCTATCGCTGGTTATTTTTAGAACATAACACCCGCGATAAACAAGGGACAGCTGAGAAATATAACATTTGAATCCATTTTCTCTTTTGCTCTGAGGCGCAGGGAAAAAATATCGACAAGTCGATGAACATCATTTACAGATATATTGGGTAAATACCCAAGACATCTATAGAAATGTAAATCGCCGCTTGATTCATTCATTTGCTTAACTTGTTTTGCACTGTAAACAGGGCGCGAATAGAACACCGGAAACAAAGCTCCCCACAGGAGTTTCCGCACCGGAAGTAGCATATGCTAACGTGCACATAGTCTTTAGCAGCCCCTGTCGCTCAGTTTTTGCACTTGTGCTTGCTCGCAATGTGTTGCTTGTGCTCTCAACATTTCTGTCTGTGCCCCTCAACTCTTTCTGTACACCGTTATATTTGTGCGCTACAAAACCAGCCAATCACAGACTTGGATGCAAAAAAAATCTGATTGGCTGTTTTGGTCTCTATGCAGCTCGAAATGATGAAATGCAATATCTCAGAATCCATTTCGTCCAAAACTCAAACAGGCAGTGGCGGAGGAACACAGAGTGGCAGCGTTTGAAATATCACTCATTCTGGGTCACAAAATAAACTTTTAAGATATTTTCATGTGAGAATGGTGCTGTGTAAACTTCATATATTTGCTTGATTTATCAAGACATCACATATTTGCATAAGTGCTCTAACGTTTTCGGAGATGCCTGTTACCCACCAGCTGACCGCATAGCTGGACTGGCCGTTGGGCATTTGCCCGGTGGGCCGATGGTGATTTTTAATTTTTGTTTGTTTGTTTGTCTTTGTAATGGTATAAACAATGAAAGGTGGTGGATTAGCCAGTTGGTCATGATCAACTCTGGGCTGGACCAATTACAATACATCCGTATTGAGGGGAAAAGGAACGCGATTCGTCCCGGACTTCAGCTACAATGAAAAAGACACAAAGCTGGAGTTATTCTGTCTTTGGTGCACAGCTGCTGCTTCTTCTCTCATTCTCTCCCCACTCTCTCCTGTTGCTACTTCAATCATGAAACTGATCAATGATCAGCTGATCGTCTCTTGTTTGTTTATCGCCCACTTTGCGCCAGAAAGAGGAAATCAGCGGATGTCACGCTAAACAACAGCAGCACGTTCAAGCTTGATAAGCTGTTGTTAGAATTTATTTAATATTACTTTCTAGTATCAGCTGATGTTTGCTGGAGCCACAGCTGTAAAAGCTGCTGGCCATGATATCGGTTTGGATATGTGGTGAGAGGGAAACATGAAGGTGATACAAATCATACATATATACCAACAAGACAGTGTACATCACTGTCACAACAGCGTTTGTTTTAGTTCAAAGGCTTTATGGTTTTTCCTATAATACCTGGTGGTGTAGTCAGTGATTTTTTTTGTCAGTTCAGCCTTATATATTATGTTTAACCCGAGTGACCACCAGGTCAGCTGGTGGGTAACAGGCATCTCCGAAAACGTTAGAGCACTTATGCAAATATGTGATGTCTTGATAAATCAAGCAAATATATGAAGTTTACACAGCACCATTCTCACATGAAAATATCTTAAAAGTTTATTTTGTGACCCAGAAAGAGTGATATTTCAAACGCTGCCACTCTGTGTTCCTCCGCCACTGCCTCGTTTGAGTTTTGGACGAAATGGATTCTGAGATATTGCATTTCGTCATTTCGAGCTGCATAGAGACCAAAACAGCCAATCAGATTTTTTTTGCATCCAAGTCTGTGATTGGCTGGTTTTGTAGCGCACAAATATAACGGTGTACAGAAAGAGTTGAGGGGCACGGGCAAGCAACACATTGCGAGCAAGTGCAAAAGCTGAGCGACAGGGGCTGCTATTGTGTGTGTGTGTGTGTGTGTGTGTGTGTATGGATAATAACACTGAAATACATTTTTTGCACGCAGCAATGAATTTTGTTCACTCAAATTTAGCTTTTCTTCGCTCAAAATAAATTTCTCCTCAAAATGCAACACTTGCACCTGCAATTTTTTTTACATGCGCTCTGAATAGTGGCACAAAAATAACGCCATAAGAATGTTGCTGAGGCACACTGTTTATTACGATCACAGCCTGCTGTCTATAACAGCCTCACTATCTTTCTTGACTTGTTTGTGCGGGGATTCCTCCCACACGTGTGGGCACCACCATCAATACCAAGCTGGTATAAGACGTAGTTTTGTTTTGAATTGTGTCTTCTCTTTGTCATTGTTTCACAGAACATCATGCTGTGGCGATAGTCAAATTGGCCAGCAGATGTCACTGTGGAGATGGCTTTCACATTCTTTCAAAGCCCGACACGGATGTTCCGAGCGTTTCAGGAAGCGTCGCAAATGCAGATTGTGAGAGTTGAACAAAAAAACACAAGACAATCATTTTGGCTGAGATGAAAACTATAAACTCACTGAAACCTAAAACTTAGACAGCACACTAAGGCTCGGAAACACTGGCCCAGGGAGCCACTGGGGGGAAGGCAAGAGGAGACAGGGACTATGTAGACACAAAAGAGGGGCAATCAGGGGAAGTGGAGACCGCTGGGAGAACAAGACAGGTGAGCAAAATCACAGGGGAAGTATTGGTGACAAGAGAGCATCTAAATAAAACAGACGCACACTCAAACAAATAGACTTAATACAAAAACAACAAGAAAAACAGAAACAAACGTGTTTTATTTATTGATTTGTTTGGCACTTAAAGCTACAACACTGTTTCTTTAGCATTAGATACACTGACCAGTGACCATGAGATAATTTCCAAGAAAAAAAAGTTAAAATGTTAATTTTATTTACTCGTTACCTTGGGGTTTTTCTCTGTTAAATTTAAAGTTTACTCTTTTTGGATCACTTTTTTCTCACTAAAAAAACATGTCCTCCCAAGGAGTAGTCTGCGATTTAACACGCTTTGTATTTTTGCTTACTTATTTATTTGTAATTTTACTGTTTTATTTCTGTGTTCGTTAAAATAGAAATTTTTAAAAAATGCCACCTGGACAGTCCTGTGACAAAACCATGACGTCAGCGTTGCCAGCGTGGAACGAAGGCACGTCGCACGTCAGGTCCAGGAAGTAAACTCTCCGGTTCAGTCTGCAGGAAACTAAAAGAAGTCGGAGCAGTAAATACGTGTCCAATTCAACATTTCAGCACGCAGCTCTCCAGACCGGACACTGCGGCGTGACATAGCTACAGATTTTCTGCATCCGTTTGTCCGGGGTGCACAGCCGGCCAGCCTGTCAGCTGAGTAGTGAAGGTAAGTGAAAGAGAGGAGAGAGAGCTCGGTCCGTGCTGTGTGTGACGGACCGAGCGGGGTGGGCGCGCTTGCTCGTGTGTGTCTGTGTCCTGCAAGCTCCGCGTGCCCGCGCGGACGCACTGCTGCTATGCGCTGTCCTCCCGCCGTCTTCTGCGTGGAACCTCTACCAAACCTGTATTTCTAAGGGGACCTATGGAGCAGCCCTCGCCATAATGTACACTAAGGTGGTATGGCAGCTGGTGACACTGCTTTGCTGTCAGGCCAGGAAGGGACAGCAGCCTGATGTGACATCTACGAAACTCCTCCCCCAACAGGACAGCAGCAGTGCGCCTGTCAGAGCATAGATTTGGAGCAGATGGTAAACTTTTTTCTATTTGAAGCTACACTATCTTCTAATACAGTAATAACACTGTAGCAGGCTAAAAGAGGCCATTGTATTATTATAAAATAAAACTGTTATACAAGTCAAAACTTAATTCAAACACAGTGCAAAAGTGTGTACAGCAAATATGGATTTGATTTAGGGCTTTCTATGCTTCTATGTTTATTGATAATTAATCGTTTTTGTGATTATTTTTTCTTTTTAATTGAACACAATAATGTAATAAAGCACAATATTCAAACATTATCTTGTTTTCGTATACTGTATGAAATCCCCTTTGTGGAGCATTTCCTCATAAACGCATGTGATTTCAGTAGCTGTGTTTACGTGGTACAATGCATCTGGCAGGGTCTCTCGTGAAAAATTGATTCGGGGTGAGTGGATGACGTGTGATTGTGCCTCTTTACCTTACTATCTTCACCTGTGGCCACTAGCCATGACCAAAAGAATGACATCATGGATAAAAGTGGTATAAATGAACTTTCTCCAAAAGGGACTGTCTGGCTCTCTTCAGATAAGTGAAGAGAGATCAGAAAACCACCTGCTGCATCTTAACCACGGCTGAGGTAGTTTGGCCATCTGAATGTGATGCATCCTGGCTGACTGCTAAGTGAGGTGTTTCAGACGTGTCTGACTGGGAGGAGATGACTTAATAGATGGTATATTTCTCTTTGGTATTTAGGTCACAATTAGCAGTTTTATATATATATATACTGGTAATATATTTGAAAAATATGACATTAGTAACATATTAATGTTGGTGTTTGATGTGGGCACACCTCCATCTGTATCTCTGCAGTAATGTTTCAAACATTAGGCTCATAAAAGTGTGTTTTTGTGCAGCAGCTGTGCAGAGTAAACACAGTGAAGTTCAGATAGTCCACACACATTTGAATGCTCTACTGTATTTTACCAATGAAATGTAAGCCTGTCAAGTACATAACCTCAGAGTTACAGTGAACAGCTGCCAAATATTCAGTAGCTGGATTAAACTCTCTGGTTAATCTGTCATGGAATAAAAGGGAATGGGCCTCACCTCGTCATTGATCTGTTTGTCAGTCAGTTGTGCAATGACTGACAATGTCCAATGAGAAACGGTGTATAAACGTGGCTGTAATTGCTAAACATTTAATGCAGTACTCTTTAAGAAAAACCTATTAAATGAAAGCTGAAAGTCTGTGCTTCAAACATATTTTCACTTTGCGAAAGTCTTTTTCTCAAATCTTAGTCCTCACTATACCCCTGTGGTTTTTATTGTGTTACAGAGACAAGATGAATTTGCATGTAATGATGTGTATACAGTACATTGGATTGTAACCCCCATATTATTCATTTATTATGTATGTACTCTATAACAATAGATATCTCTTATTTACAAGTGTTAGTGAAGTGGCTGCTGGTTTAATTAGAGAAGCTATCACAATGTGTTACTGTGAGCTATCGGGCAGCATTTTTCAGTGTTTCTTAATATTTAATAGAATTAAATAGTTCATCAAGAAGGTAATGACAAGATTAATTAAGAATCACAGTAGCTATTTGTTGCATTTGTAATCACTGTAATGCTGCACTTGTGGAATCTAAAGTATTTTATGTCTTCTGTCAGAGACATGAAAATGAAAATGAATCCCAGGAATACATGTGTAATTTCTGTCATTACTATCAGCTGTGAGATAGTATGTAAATAATATAAATGTGTTAGGATATTTTTGAACTTTATAAAAGCTTCCACTGTGGTTTACATTACACTACACTACTGGTAGTGCTATGACATGGCTGGAACAATCCCCATCCCAGTCTTTGCATGTTTCTTTTCAAACTTTTTAATTTGAACCCAATTTCTTTTAGTAGAATAGATCATTTATCCATTTCCCTATGGCATAAAGTAGTTCTTTATATTTTGCTTAGACGCAGCGATTTATTGAAGCGTGTAAACACAAAAGGACAGCATTTATTTGTTAACACACTGAGCAGGCAAACGCTCTTGTCCTTTGGTAATTTTCAGGAATCGTTTTCTTGATTTCTTGATTCCAAAACTATACAAGTAATAGCTATAGAAGTGCCAGTCCATCTGTTTGACAACATTCATAACACCACTGGAACCTCCACCATGTTGTACAGTCTGCAGAAAATCAGTGTGCTTGAATGTAGATGTGCACGTTCAGTGAATGAAATTTGTCACACAAGTGAAATTGAAACAGTAATGATGATTATAAAATGTCAGTGTTTTTAAATCTCTTCCAGCGAGCACTCGCATATCAAAGAATATGGTGGACTCCACGTTGGATCAAGTGGGAAAAAATCTGAGTGAAGCCATGAGGTTCCTGGGAGAGGAACAGAGGTAAGAGTTCATCACACTGCAGGTACAAAATAATATCAGCAAACTACCAAGCAATTATCTTGAGTTAGGGATTGTGACCTCACCAATGCAATGCATTATGGGACCGCAACATACAAGTCTGAGTTATTGGAATATAGAGAGGTAGATTCTTGTTTTGGGTTTGAAAGTTTAATTGTGGACATTGGAAACTCATCATAATGTTGAGCTGCTGGGCTGTAAAATGATAACTGCACTTACACAAACCTGCTGCTGCACTAAAACGCGTTTGTATTGACATTTAATGCCATAATAAAAAGATATAAAACTACTTCATATCTGAATGACCTTTATTTTTAAGATACAGAGTACAGTCAACTGCAGGGCAGAATATTACAACACGGAAAGCAAAGTAACACTTTGCAAAATCTGTTTGTTTATTTAGAGAGCCGGAGGCAGCAACAGAGAGACAGCATTTCAGCAGAAGCTGCATCCCTGGACCCCTTCAGGGAGAGTAAGGCGCACACACACACACACACACACACACACACACACACACGACAAAAACACATACACTCATATTCACACACAGGCAGTTCAGGTTGAAGATTGTTTTCTTGGCAGTTGTGATATACAGAAGTAAATTCTAATTGTCTTGTTAATGTGGGAGAAAGAACATGGAATCCTCTTTTTTCACAATACTGCGTTTGTTAAGAATTCACAGTGCTTCACTTGTTCCACATTTTATCGTGTTACCCTTATGAGATGTATGTATTAAAATGTAGTAATGTAAACCTCTATACATAATGACAATGTGAAAAAAAATTGCTTGAAATTGTTGCAAATTTCTTAAAAATAAAAAAACAACATAAATATTCACTGCCTTTGTCATTCGAGTCCACCTGTTATAAATTCAGTTAACTGGACATGATTTGGAAACGCTCACCCCTGTCAGTATAAGGTCCCATATCAGAGCACAAACTGAGCCATAAAGTCCAGTGTGTTGTGTGAGGACCTCTAAGACAGGATTGTATCAAAGCACAGATCTGGGAAAGGCTACAGAAAAGTTCTGCAGTATTAAAGGCCCTAATGAGCACAGTGGCCTCCATGATGAAGGAGTTTGGAGCCAGCAGGACTCTTCCTACAGCTGGACCTCTGACAGAGCTCCAGCATTGCTCTGTAGAGAAATGAGAACCTTCCAGGAGGATAGCCATTTCTGTTGCCAGTCAGGTCTGTATGGTAGAGGGGGCAGATGGAACCCAAGCCTCAGTAAAATACACATGACAGCCTGACTGGAGGAAACCAGGCACTGCTCGACACTTTGCCAAAACCATCCCTGCAGTGAAGTATGGTGGTGGCAGCATCATGCTGTGGGGCAGCAGGAACGATGCAGGAATGTACAGAGACATATTTTGTGTGCGGAAAACATGTAATCCATTTTAGAGAAAGGCTGTAGCATGGTTAAATGTGAAACAAATCAAGCACTGGGAATATTTTCCAGATGCACTCCATTTATCAGTGTTGAGTCTGTGTGGATCAGAGAAAAAAATACATTTAAACTTGTGCATCCTGATTTAAATTTTTATTTTTTTTGAAGTCACTGAACTGATACCAGCAATACCAGTGAATCAGCACTGGAAACGAGAGACGGCAGAATATTTTCTGAATAGGCAAAGATAAGTCCTACTTCTCAACAAGTTTCAAAGTGAATATAAAGGGAGGGATAGAGAGAAGCTGACAGGGAACGCTTTGTTGTTGGACTTTTAGATTTTGCTCCACTCACTTCAGTACATTATAGTACATTTGATATGAACTGTGAGAACTGTTCCTCATGTCTCCTGTGCAGTGGTCAGGATGTTGCCACTGTACTGCGCCTGGTTCATAACCTTATTCATGAAGAGGAGGATGAAGAGGATAAACCCAGTCAGAAGTAAGTCAATTTTATTTACATACCGCCATTTCACAATAATAGTCCGCACAAGGCTAATCAGAAAAGGCTCATCAGAAAGTGCTGTGTTCAACAGGATGCAGAATGTGGGTGAACACGGTCAGATGGCATTGCTGGGTCACAGCCTGGCAGCCTACATCTCAATGATGGACAAAGAACAACTGCGAAAGCTGACCACTCGGATCCAGTCTGACACCACCCTGTGGCTCTGCAGGCTCTTCAGGTATGACCCTGCAGCTGTGTGTCTGTGGAAATCACCATCATGCACATGCCATATGACATCTTGTCTTAATTATTAAAAGATTTCTGAAAATGAGGTCTACAAACATGCTGACTTGGTGACTTCTTCAGACTGATAATAACAGGACCAATTCCTTTTCACTACAGACTTCATGAAATATTTACAGAAGAATAAGAAGTATTGTTTGAATTGATATTGTTTCTACAAAGCAAGTTTTGATTTTGCAAGGCCTGACAAGGAAGGCACCAGGGGCACCTCTACATTATGTTTTGGAGGACACCTTTCCAGCTCCCCTCTTCATGCAAATGAGCTTGCTATTTTTTTAAATAAAATCTTAAAAATATGCCAATATAGAACAGAGTCCTAATATACTGCCGTTATATTTAGCATCTAATTTTTAACAGTTCTTCACTCGTCTCCATCCAGTCAACCCTCCCTGCACTCCCTGCTTCACCTCTCTTGTGCACTGTCTATTGCTTCGGTTGGTTATCCACGGGTATTTAAACTCATCCAGCTTCACTCTTATACTTGTCTCCCGCATATATTTGTCTTGTTTCTATTGACTTTATCTCTACCATTCCACGCTCTCTTATACATCTGCGAACACCGCAGAGACTCCGGCCTGACCTCAAGTGTTAACCTATCCATCACCAGTGAAAGCAAGAAGGGGCTCAGAACTGATTGTTGATGTAATCCCACTCGCATCTTGAACCCATCTGTAACACTAGACATCTCAGCACTGTGTTGCTGTCCTCATTTCATGTCCTGTACCGGCCTCATATATACGTCTCTGCCACTACTGACTTCCTCATGTACTGCCACAGTTGCTCTCTTGGCACCCTATCGTATGCTTTCTCTAGATCTACAACAGCACAGTGCAGCTCTTTATCACCTTTTCTATATTTCTCAATGAACACTCTCAAAGTGTTCTCATCCTAACCTGGCTTTATCAAGTCTTTCTCATAGCGTCATAAATGGCCTGTATTTGTATAGCGCTCTACTTAGTCCCTAAGGAGCCCAAAGCACTTTACACTACATTCAGTCATCCACACATTCACACACTGGTGATGGCAAGCTACATTGTTGCCACAGCTGCCCTGGGGCGCATTGCTGAATCAAAACAACAGAAATATTTCTCATAATGAAATTTGCTTATTTGGACTATTACTTTAATCCTTTTGCACTGTCCAACCATCCATGCTGCTCATCTGTTCCTCAGGTATGAGAATGGGTCTACCTGCTTTCATGAGGATGACAGGGATGGCCTTGTAAAAGTGTGCCGGCTCGTTATCAACGCTCGCTATGAAGAATATGCCACTGAGGGTTATGTGGTCCTAAACACCAGGCAGCCAGTCATCTATCAGAGTGCCTCCTGCAGGCCTGGTCTCGGACAGCATCTGTGCAGCCAGGTAGGATGGCTGGGACACACGAGCTTTAAAAAAGGCGTGTGTAAATACTTTATAGGAATACACCTAAAGTCACGGTAATGGCAGATCCAATCCTACACTACCAACTAATTTTAGAAGTAGAGCACTATTCCTTTAGTTTTGGGGTGATTAATCTTACATTTTTTGTCAATGTATGTAACAATGTGTTTACCTAGCATGATTGCTTTGAGGGGAAAGGCACCAGAGATGACACTGCTTTTATCCTTTGATTCCACTTTTTTTTTTAATCAAACCTGAAATAATAATATTGTAACTTATACACTTCAGACTTATTCCTTCATTTTTCCTTTGGTTTTTTTTGTTTGTTTTTTTTTGGGGGGGGGGGGGGGGGGGGGGTGGAAGGACAGTATTACCATTATATAGGATCTCTTGTACTTCATCCAGTTGAATACACAATAGATAGTGATTTTCATGCCAGTGTTTGTATCATTAGCTTGGCCTGCCTCTCTCCAGTTTGTGCACAGTGCCATGCAACACCCTCTTTGGATCCCAACACCAAATGGTAGGAGAACACAGATTAGAAAAACACATACACCTATCTGTCAGGTAGTTTAGATAAAAACTATTTTGGCTTGGATCCTTTTTGTCATCGTCAGGATGTTGCCCTGTTGGAAAAACTCATCAAAGAGGACATAAATGCAGGGAAGCTTCCTTTGTTGCTGATTGCCAATGCAGGTAAAGGACAGCCACCGTTTATACATTGCACTTTGTATATGTCTGTGCTTAAAGAGTTAAAGATGATACATTTGATGGTAAAACAGCAATTCAGAATACAGAGAATACTCAGAATTTTGAATATGTACTTCTGTGACTTAATTATATGTTTTTGGTATATTTCCATTCATCCAACCATCCATTCTCTTCCACTTATCCATTATTTTAATTTTTCAGGTACCCCTGGAGCAGGGCACACAGACAAGTTAGGTCGACTGAAGGAACTGTGTGATCAGTACAACATGTGGCTTCATGTAGAGGGGTGGGTAGCTCCTGTCAACCTCTAAAATAGATGGATTGCAAAAACAAAACAATTTCAAATGGATGTTTAGACTGATTTTATATTCATGCAAAGTACATTTTCGAGCTTCTGTGATATTATGGTGGCTCAAAAATGATACTTGGTTGCTGCCAAGCAGCTGAAAAAAAGAAACCAATTTGTTTGGATCAATCCGAACACTATCTGTCAGGTTATGTGGGTTATTGTTGAGGCAGCAGTCTAAGCAGATATGCTCAGACTTGACTCTGGGCATAGACTACCATGACCTGGATGACTGTGAACCTTCACGGACATGTGTGAAACATTTGACATCAGTGAGCCGTCCCAGTCATACGTTCAAATCACCCCAACTGCTCCTTGCTCTCCACACTCTAAGCCCCTTCTCAATGGACGAGCTCTTTATCACTAGCCCTTTCTCCAAGGAAGAGCTCAACTACATTTCTGAGAAAACTCATTTCCACTTCTTGTATTTGCAATATCATCATTTCAGTCAATACCCAGAGCTCAAGGACATATCAGAGGGAAGAGAGTCGCTCAATCAGTGAATTGTCATCTTTACTTTCACATTCAGCTCACTCTTCACCATAGTCAATCAGTACAATTCTGCTATCTGTCTCTCACTCAACTCCCTCCTTACTCTTGAATAAAGCCCCAGAAACCTAGACAGGGTACTCCATCCTTTCCCAGCTGAGAACCATGGCCTAAGACTTGGAGGTTCTCCAGTCTTTGCCTAGTGAGGCTAACATAACCACGTCATCTGCAAAAAATAGACAGGTAAGTAGAGCAACACTTCCCCCTGATGGTTTGCCAGAATTGCTTTGAGGCAGACTGAAAGCCTATATTCGTGGCCTAACCAAACCAAACCACGCCTGCCTGCTGCCTCTCACCAAAGACAACTTCAAAAGAACAAAATTGAGCTCTTCTTCAGGAGACCGGTTCCAGAAATCTAGCTGTGTATTGACGTGATCCCAATTATGTCTAACTCTCTTGTCTTCATCCATTTTCTTACCTGTACAACTATAGCAAAAGCTTGGTTTGCACTGCTCTTTGCCACTAATTCTTGAAGAAAAGGTGGAGTTGTTTTTTTTAAATTTACATCGCTGCTGTAATGTTAGCTGATTATGTGTTTTCTTTTTCAGGGTTAATCTGGCAACCCTAGCACTGGGTCAGGTCACCTCTTCTATCATGGTAAACTTATATTAAAATCTATCCAATATGGGGTTATACTACAACTGTAAAAAAAGAAAGCACACTCCATTGAAATTCAAAGGTTTTACATATCAGGACTTAATAAAAAATTTTTTTACCGGATTCCTTACCAGGCTCTATTATTAGAAGATAAAGAAACTGTGTGAAGAAAAAAAAAAAAAAGTACATCGTTGCTTCTATATGAAATAAGCTAAGTAGTAGCCTGGTGTTGATAATCAAATGCAGTTGATTAACTGATTATCACCAAGTGTGACCACCTCTATAAAAGTAGAGGTTTTGGCAGTTTGCATGGCTGGAGCATTTAGATGTGTGTTGCAGTGATCTTAGAGAAGCAATTGTTGCTGCCCATCAGGCCAGGAAGGCCATTTCCAAACAGTTTGAAGTATATAATGCTACAGTGACAACGATTATTCACAAGTGCAAAACATTCGAAAACAGATGCTGATTTTCCCTGTAGTGGATGTTTCAGCAAATTCACATCAAGGTCAGGGTATGTCTGCCAAAAATCAAAAAAACACATCCATAAAACCAGCTACATCTGAGTCTACAGGTTTCAGTTAGCATGAGAACTGCTTAAAGTTACAAGAATGAAGGCACACTTGAAGAACAAGAATGGCTTGTTTGGAAGGATTCTCAGGAAAAAAGTATTTAGTATCTCACTAAAAAGAACATGGGTTAGGGTCGTAAAACAGCACCTGAACAAATCACAAAACTTCTAGAACTACCTTTTGGACAGACAAGACCAAAGTGGAGATGCTTTTTGTCATAATGCACAGAACCACGCTTGGTAAAAGCAAACACAGCACATCTGCACAAATCACCTCCTGCGGCCTGCATGAGGGGATTTGTTTTTGTTTTACAGTCATGGTTCCTGGGTACCATGCCTTCTTAGTTAATAATGAACTCCTTTGGATATCAAATTAGTCTAGAGTCAAATGAGAGGACAAGGTAATGTGTTAGGAATTAAAGAATGTGCAGAAGAATGGTGGACCTTCCCGTTCTTGTGTCCTATGGTAAATGCCAGTTAGGATTCATGTTGCCAGGCAGTGAGCACAGGGCAAACTAGAGGATATTGGGCACTTTACTGTTACCAGTACTACCTTCGCTTTGGGTGCCTTGAAAAGCGCTATATAAATCCAATCCATTATTATTATTATTATTCTATGACAATCTTTTGGCAATTGGAGGTGTTGGACTACCCGTGGGACCTCCATAGGATCCAGATACCATCTCATGCTGCCAGTAGTGACACTGACCCCAGTCAAATGTAAAACAGTCAGCTTTGGCGGTTGTCTCATTGTCGCCCCTCTAGTGCACTTGTTGTGTTCATTAACACTAGAGCAGTTGAAACTGATGACCAACCCCTTTTACTACTTACCAGATATATCCCAAAAGTTTTAATGTCTTGATTCTTCACTGATTAAAAGTGTTCCTTTAATTTGTTTTGAAGATACAAGTGAAAGTTTAGAAACTCAACAGAAATAAGAGCACTTGATTCTCTCCTTCCCACAGCCTCCAATGTATGAGACATTCTTGTAAGTGTTAATGTAAGTTCTGTGTATCAGTGTTGGTCTTT
This sequence comes from Pundamilia nyererei, assembly GCF_000239375.1. Lineage (NCBI taxonomy): Eukaryota > Metazoa > Chordata > Actinopteri > Cichliformes > Cichlidae > Pundamilia > Pundamilia nyererei. The sequence continues at coordinate 2,551,356 of NW_005187482.1, read as the reverse complement.
CATGTCTCTGCAGGCAGCCACCAGAAGTGACAGTATGACACTGACACCAGGTCCGTGGCTAGGACTGCCGGCTGTGACTGCCGTCACCCTCTACAGACATGAAGACCCTGCACTGGTGGGCTGACATCATTTTCAGAGAAACTGAAAGAGTGCATATTGTGATCACTTTTGTGACATCTTCGGTGATCCAGTGGGGTCTTGGGAATTATGTTTGTGCAACTCCCTCATTGCTCTGCGTCTCTGTACTGTGTCTCCCAGTCCCTGGCAGCAGGTTTAACTTCCAGCCACCCTGTGGAGAAGCTACGGGCACTGCCTCTCTGGCTGTCCCTACAGTACCTTGGTCACAATGGAATTGTTCAGAAGATAAAACACGCTACTACTCTGGTGAGGATTACTAATATAGGAAATATGTCTAGGATATGTACATAGCTACATTTCCTATATAAAATGTCAACGTGTCATCTTAAAGACTGCCTTATTGGTTTGTCAAAGCAGAAAACACAGTTACAACCAATGCCCTTTATTTTGCATAGCCATTGTACAGTTTCAGGACCATGGAGGAGCCTGTGATTCAGTATTGAGTCTTCTGTCAGTACAGAACGTTATATGTCACAAGATCGGTTCATTGGTTCAATAGACTAACATTAGTTTATGTTAGCTAACTAGTAAAAGAACCAATAATTCATTTTCATTCCTCCCCATATCAACAACCTCCATGTGTAGAACACAAAGAAGCCATCATTTTGTGTGCATGATTACACACATGATTGCTTTGCAATCACAGTGATTTACTGTCTGCTCTTGAAACAACTGCTCGCTTGAATCAACTGTCTGTTTACAGGAAGAGCGTCCTAATGCGATTGGTTAAAAGTTTACATTTATTTCAGGAATGAATGCATGACATGTTTGCACATTTGACTTCTTTTTGTCTCCCTCCTAGAGCCAGCTGTTCCTTCAGAAAGTACAATCTCTAACCTGTATCAAAACATTGGTAGGTGAATTTTTCATGTTCTGAAATTAATCATGATGTGTACCATACTAAAATGTGCAGACTTAGCTCAAAATGAAGGATGGCTTCTACGAGTATTGTTAATGAATATGAAGGAATTAGTTTTTAGCAACTGATTACAAAATATCCAGATGCACCTCAGTAAAAAACCCAACGCAACAAGCAAACAACAAAAAAAAAAAAACGCCACAACTTTGCAGTTTGCAATGATGAAACTGAATATCATTTGCTGAAGTAATAGTTTGTTAAAGTATTTAAATTAGTGTGTGACAAAAATTGTCCAAGATGAGCCGTAAATATCAACAGGATTACAAAATACCTTTTAAGATGAAAGATGTGAAGATGGGTGTGTATTATGGTGTAGAGATGGCACGATACCACTTTATGTCCGACACAATACCGATATCATAAATTTAGATATCTGTCGATACCGATCTGAATCAGATAAAGTGTATTTTTAATCAATAAAACAGTTTTTTAATATCTTGCTGCATTTTGTATAAGTTCATACTCAAGTTTAATAAAAAAAACACTAAAGCTATTTAGTTATACCTGTATGCAAAAAATACACTGCACCCAAAATATTTCATAGTTCAGCAATACTGATCAATCTAATAAACTTAAACCTGCACCATCCTCCCTATTCTGGTATTTTAAAGAGTACTTAGCAGAAAAATTTAGCAACCTAACTAATAGGGCTGCCAGCAAAAGAAAAAAACATAGAGAGCCACAACCCACCCTCCACCTCATGATGCTTAATCAACATAATCAACTTTAATTTGATGCAGTGTGAAAGAAATTGCACAGAAATCAATTATTTTCAAGAATAATTAAATAGATTCAACATCTCTCTTCAACAGAATTGCAGACTGCACAGATGGTACCTTCCCAAAGGAAAAAGTACTATAGCTTACTAGGATATATTAGACTTTATAGTTACTATATACAGTAATGGACTTCTATACATTTTACATCAGATAAAAGACTTTGGGTGTAAGATTCAGATAATTATTTATTAAAAGCCAGACATTTTAAATGAGAATAAGAAAGAAAAGTATGTCTTTGTGTTCCCCTTTCCCTGTTAATGGCCTAACTGCCCCCCTGGCTAAACTTTGCTAGACCCGCCCCTGCACAGTTACCAGCCGTCAGCTACGTAGAAAAGGATCCTGGTGTGGAAAGTAATATTAAATAAAATCTAACAGCAGTTTATCAAGCTTAAACGTGCTGCTGTTGTTTAGCCGCTGGTTTCCTCTTTCTGGTGCAAAGTGGGCCAAAAACAAACAAGAGAGAAAAGCCGATCAGCTGATATGTCTGTGAAGGTTCTCATTATCACTCATTATCACCGATCAGCTGATCATTGATCAGTTTCATGATTGCAGTAGCAACAGGAGAGGGAGAGAGAGAGAAGAGGCAGTCGCTCCATATATCAGTTGTTAAGCTTAACGTGGGAATGCTTTACTAACATTCAGAGATGAACTTACACACTTTCTTTACTTCTCGCTGGGATAACTTTCTCGGAGATGAAATGCCGGTTTGGTAGCGAGGCTCCAAATGCTCAACCAGACCGCCGACAGGTCTCACAGACCACAGCCGCTGAGTTACGCCGTGTCGCAAGCTTTGTGAGATGCTTTCCTGATATTTAATGGATCGGATTACATTTTTTTTTATTTCTCTCCGATATCCGATCCAGTAATTTAGGTCAGTATCAGACCGATACGTAATATCGGATCGGTCCATCCCTATTATGGTGTATTAGGGCCAGGTCTTTATGTATAATAATTATTTGTAAAATGTGTGATTTAAACAAAATATATATATCTTGGGATCTGCTGAAATCCTGAATGCTGAAATGCTGAAAATTGGAAGCAACCTTTGAATCTTATTAGCTCAGAACTGAATAAAATATATATATTTTTAAATGTGACATAAATTGCCAGTAAAATTTGAATAAGACAAAAGTAAGGGATAAATTAAATATTAGGATGCACAGTAGGATTGTACACGACTAGTTGACTAGATATCTGATCGTTGCTATGGTCACACATACTAGTTGTTTAATCTCATTGTTAATTTTAACTGATGGTCAGTTTGGGTAAATAGCTGTGTCATAAATGTTATGCAGCTCTCTGCATTGTTGTTGAAAAGTCTGATCTTTTTGTTAACACTATTGTTGTTAGTTCTTTTAAAGACAACACAATGAGAATGTGGATAGAAGCCGATATGAGCTTTTTTAAAGGTGGATGGGCTCTCCCTAGGCAATAGTGTGAGGAGTTGAGTGATTCACGAGGGGCCCCAAGTAGAGCTGCTACTCCACCACATCAAAAAAGCCAGCTGAGGCAGTCACATCCTAGGTAAGGTGTTCAGGCTGGCCATGTCCCACCGAGGGGATAGATACAGGACATGCTGGAGAGAAATTATGTCTCTCGGTTGACCTGGGAACACTACATAAGGTGGAGAAGGTTGCTAGAGAGACGGAAGTCTTGTCGTGACACTTTCCATTCGCAAGTTATTAGTTGTTTGGATATGAATTTGTCATATTTCAACTTTTTTGTAACATATTAAACACTGATTTGTTTTAATGTTCTTCTTCTTTGTTTGTTTTGAATATAACGTGGAATATTCATAACGCACGATGCGAGATGCCACACAGGTAAGTGGCATGAGTCATTATTGAAGGATGTGATTAGTGACCCCCAACATGAAGATGGTTTTGTGTATTCCACGGGCTAGTTGTCAGGCGGCTTTTGCCTCCTGGTAGGGTCTTCCATGGCAAATTGGTCCTGGGTGAGGGGCCAGACAAAGAGCATTACAGAAGACCCGTATGAGTGTAAGATCAAGGGAACCGTTTACCCTTCCCAGGATGGAGTTACCGAACCCCCAACCTGGAGCCAAGCCCGTGCAGGGTAGCTGAGGGAGAGCGCCTGGTGGCCAGGCCTCAACCCATGGGGCCTGGCAGCCTGAAGAAGGGACATGGGTCCACACTCCTGTGTGCTTACCACCTGCAGGACGCTCTTTCCCTACCTCTCTGGTGGGGAAAGAGCCTGAGCTAGTGTGTGAGGTTGAGAGATAATGACTAGATATAGTTGGACTCACCTCAACACAGGATTTAGGCTCTGGAACCAGTCTCCTGAAGAGGGCTGGACTATGTCCCAGTCTGGAGTTGCCCTTTGTGAGAGGCAGTGGGCTCGGGTGGGTATCTTGGTATCCCCTCACCTTGCTGCCTGTATATTGGAGGTTTTTCCAGTGGACAAGGGGGTTAGCTGACAGTTCACAGTACCCGACCTTGAAAACCCTTGGTGGGGTGCTTGAGAGTGCTTCACCTGGGGACTCAGTGAGACCTGAGGAAGGGGCGTGACTGAGAGGAATGGCCTGCCTAATCTGAACCTGAGTGATGTTCTGTTACTGGACTCTTGTGCAAACCACACTTTGTCCATAACAAATACCGTGTTAGAACCTAAAGGTGTCCATGAGTACATGTGGCACCAGGACACTTGGGTGTCCAAGAGAGGGGCTGAGCTGAGCTGTCAACTGATCAGCATTCTCCCCCACCACTGATGTTGAGTTGGATTAGGTGGTGGGGGAGGATGCTGGACAGACCTGGCACACCTAAACATATAGTGAGGGTGGTCTGGGAATGCCGAGCAGAGGCCCTGGTCCCGAGATCTTCAATTTGCACCTTAGGCAGAGCTTCTAAAGGGAGAGGTGGCATTCCAAGGGAGACTAGGGACATTGAGTTCAAATGAATCATGTGCAGCACCTCTGTTGCTGAGGCTGCTGCACTGGGCTGCAGCCACAAACCACCTGTCATGGTGGTAACCGGATGGTGGACACCGGACCACACTGTGTATAGTGCAGAAGTTCACATAGCTCCCATGACAGGGTGGAGTGCTCCTGACTTCAAATAAGTATATTGTTAGACAGTAAACGGAATACTCTGCGGACCTTCTTAATCCTAGTGATATATAATAGAGGAAGTAGAGGAGGAGGATGAGGAAGGTGACTCATCCATCACTGAGGCAGCTCCTTGGTGGCAGAACACCTATCACATTAAAAAATTCTACTTCACCAGCAAACAAAAATCCAGATGAATTCATGGTGTCTCACTTTTTACTTGTATAACCACAACAGAGGCAGTGCAGACTGTCAAATAAAGACAAATACAGCAAGACAGCTCCTTACACAACACACCAGCTTTATCCCTGATCAGATTTGCACACTGTTAGCCCTCTGCCTTACTGCCACATATTTTAAGTACGAGGATTTCTATAGACAAAAGCATGAATGTGCCATGGGCTCCCCAGTATGACCCACTATATCGAACCTTTACATTAGAGGAAGCTCTTGGCTCTTTCAAAGTGATAACATCTAGCGACTGATACAGATAGTTGGATGATATTTGGGTCAAAACCTGTGCTGTTCACATCAACTCAGTGGAAATAAAAAGTTCATCTTGAAAGATACAAAAGATAATCGTTTTCTGTTTCAAAGGACTCAAAGGATAAAGGTCACTCACTTGAGGACACCACTGTTCATGTTTTCTAAGACAGATGGTTTGAACGAGAAGTTCACATAGTTTGCATGACAGGGTGTTCTCACCTGAAACTTTTGGTGGCAATAAACCACACCTTTTTTCACACTTTGGCTCATGTGATGGCACACTTGATTAATAGTGGGTCCATGACTTCATTCTAGTCTTTTTCGTAAATTGTGGTTATTTGTGGCAACTTGATCAAATGGTCAATAAGATTTAAAACACGTGGAACAGAGGCTGATTACTTTCATAAGGCTGGAAAGAAAATGACTCGGAGAGAGTGATGTTGACAGAATTGAGTTTGACAGCGTGGGAAAGTAAAAGCGATACGAAGCATAAAATCACAGTCTATACAGATTCAGTGAACATTTAGTGTTCTGCTAATGAGCTCTATGGGCATATGTGTGTGAGAGAGAGAGACTTCCTTTTTGTATGTTTGTATAACTGTAGTTATAGTCAGTGTGGGTTACTTTGGTTCCAGGGTGTGGTGTCACTGATTCCACCCATCTCCAGGGCTTCTCTGCAGGATGTTCTGGGTTCTCTCATGCTGTCTATTGTACGTGGGGCCAAGCCTCTGCCCATCTTCCTCTCTACTCTTTCCCCAGTCCCCTCTGTCCTCCCTTTTCTTGTTTTGATTTTCTTCTTACTATTAATCACCATTTCCCTTCACCTACATCAGCTCAATAGTCTTCATTGGCTAATGGATGGACCACTTCTTCTTAATTGTTTATGTTATTCATAACTCAGGGATGTTCTTTGAGGTACTTCAGAGAATGCCTCTCTACACTCGAGTTGTTGCATTTGAAAAAAATAATTGAGTCATGCACCCGTGCCTTTACTTGGCACTTAAATACATGTCGATGTAAGAGTACTGATGTTACTAGAACTAAAACTTTTTTCAGTCCACTAAGCTTGCAGAAATAAGTAGTAAATAAGGTATTTCTTCAGCTGTTAAACATGATGTATAATCCTCAGTTATGAGGTTGTTGTCAGGAGTTTACATATAAATTTGGGCTTTTAATTATTTCTTTGAACTGTTCTTTTTTCATGATGGGAGATTATGCAGCATACAACTTTAATAACTTGGGTGCACAAGTTTTAATTGGATATTTCCTCTAATCAAACGTGCACATAAGGGCTCAGATATATGCATACACATAAATATGTCATTTTAATGGCTTGGTTTTCTGGCAAAGACACAGCTTTTAAGTATAATGGACAAATCTGAGGTCAGGGCATTAGAAAGGCCAGAAGCTTAATATTAGCCTGCTTTGGTTATTCCAAAAACAGTTTTGATATGAGTTTGGGATCACTATCCTGTTGGAACATCCTAGTGTGTAAGTTTCAATTGTCTAGCTGTTGATTGGAGTCAAGTTGAAGATTTTCAAGGTAGGCCCCCTTTCTTCATTATTCAGCTGATTTTGTGCAATGTATCAGTACCACTAGCAGCAGAATAGCCCCAGACCCTCATACTGCTTGAGAGTTGGTTCAATGTTTTTAGTTTTGAAAGCCTTACCTTTGTCCTTCTAAACCTTGGGGTTGCTGTAGAGCAAGTAAGGTGTGTGAATATTAGGTAAAAGGCACTTAGGTGTAGAAAAAAGTTCCTTTATGAATAGGTCTGAATGAGGCATGTTGTATAAAGGACTGAGATGAATTCTACTACTTACTAACATTCTCAGAGCTTTCCTTGAGGCATCCTTGGTTTTGCAATATGATAGCTATTATTGTTTAAAAGAAGATACAAGCTGAGAACAAAACCCTATCTACTTACTGCCCCTAGTTTGGAGGTGTGAAAAACTTGGATAATATAAAAATGAATGGCCAGTTCTGCCAGATTGAAGGGGTTCACCCATGCCTTGAAATTTCACTTGGATAAAAGAACAATGTGTCTTTAACAACCCAAGCATATTTGAACTAATTATGATATTCTCAGAACTGCTTTGTCCAGCTGTGCAGTTCAGACTTTTAAAAAACGGTTTTACAGTGATATTGGAGCAATGTAAATACTCGGAGTTCTATAATGATCATTTGATGGCAACCATGGACCACTGGTTCTACTTGACCTGCAGGGAACTGATTAAGTTCTCATTAGCTTCATTAGCTGCCCTGAAGCAGTGGTCCCCAACCCCCAGGCCACGGACCGGTACCGGTCCCTGAGTTGTTTGATACCGGGCCGCAAGAATTGAGGCTTGGGTGTTCATTAACTCGGTTTCCCTGGGTCTTTTCCTGTGTTGTCGTTGTGTGTCTTATTTTGAAAGAAATATTTGTGCGTTACCATAGCAACCAGAGAGCATTAAGGGGCAGAGAGGAGGATGTTACTCTCAATGTTGTTGGTGCATTTTTAGGAGGACGCTGCTAATAAAGTTACACAATTACACAGTGAATTGACGTTTATTATTATATTTACAAAATACCACAGTTTTCGTCTTGGTCCTATCATTTTATTTTGTTGTACTTATCCATGGCACCGTAAAGGCTGGTCCGTGAAAATATTGTCTGACATTAAATCGGTCCGTGGTGCAAAAAAGGTTGGGGACCACTGATCTAAAGGGAGCCAATGCATTTATATGCAAAATATCTCCTCAGGATGTTTTGCATATAAACTGCTTTTTTGGACCAAGCCGTCAGCAAACACTAAAAGCTGAGTGTTTCAGTCCATCTTATTTTTTTTTTTTATTCATTTGTTTAGTATACATCCATTCATGATGGCATCATGTTTCCAGTTAAAACTAGCTGGCATCAAGTTAAACCAACATTTAACCAGTTCTTTATTGGTCAAAGTGTTCGTTTAGTGGCCAGTTTATTTGACCAGCTAAATCCTCTAAGCTGGAGCTTTGATTTGGCTGCTTCATACTGTGAGACAAGGACTCACTTTACCACCACCATACAGATATTACTTGATAAGTAATACAGAACCTCTATGTCCATCCATTACCACAGACATAATACATTCAGAAACCATGGACACCAAGCGTTGATGCTTAAATATGTGTTTACACTGCACCCTTTCATTTTATGTTAACTGTTTCTCCATGTTAAAAAGTTACGATGTGAGTAAGGATGCCTGACCTGTATCTTTGTTTGTCCTACAGGTTGAGGATGAATCAGACTCTCCTGTGGTGCTATTCAAATTTAACCAAGAAGAAAGTACTGGTAAGACTTTCATGCTCTCAAAATGCAAAAATAAATCAGAAGTTCTATTAAAGACTAAGGATAAGATAAGACAGTATTTAAGACAGATGAATAATTATGAAACTTGAGCACAGCAAGGCAAATATTGCCAGCTAATGACTTGAGCAGCCAGTGTTTGAAAGCTACAGTCTATCAATCAACAGGTCACCTATGGAGGATGTGAATGTGCGATGTGGTATGGAAATTGTGATTTTAAAAAAATTTGAGTTCACCTCCCATTAGCAATGATATTAAGGTGTTGAAAAGTTTGAGGATGATGAATGGACTGTCATTTCTTGGGAATGGGACATTTCGTCATCATTTCTTCTACTTGCTGGTGTAGACCTGCTGCATCAATCTTCCTCTGTCCTCCAAAATGTTGCCCTCTGTTTTAATAAACTACAACGCTATGTAACTCTTGAATCAGAATCAGAATACTTTATTGATCCCTGGGGGAAATTTTTTTTTTGTTACAGTGCTCCATTATAAACCAACATAAACCAACATTAACAAGACAGACAATACGCTAACTAAGAATAGTACAATATATACATATATATACATAAGTCACTCATTAATAAATAGCTGGAAAAGAAACGTGTAGTTGTAGCAACTGAACTGAATTGAACTTGCGATACTGTAAAATGTCTTGACCCACCTCTTCTTATTTCTTTATATTTTGATAGCCAATTAGGAAGTAGTTGGAGCAATTTATTATAACAGTTCAAAATATAGAAAAACATTGAAATACACTAAATAAGGCAAAACAGAACTCTCTATAACTCTCTTGCTATTTTATAATGTCTTTAATTAATCTTCAGGAATAGTTGCCTGACTTTTTGAAGTCTGGTATTCAAAGGTGTTTTTTGCCTTTATTCTGTGTGAATTAGATATAACAAGGTGCTGATGGGCAAAGGAAAACTGTGAAAGCCTGCTCAACACCACTTAAAAAAATAGAACAAAGTTTCCCTCCTTCAAAGCATACAGTCTTTACATGCATTGTTGCTCTTGCGAAGAATCAACTATCAAAATGAAAATGACTGAGATGTGACATCCAAACAATAAGATCACCATACACAGATATCAATCTCGCTTCCTTCTGTATTGTGTGTTTAGCATCCAGTGAGAGTTTCTGTGCTGGAGAAAAAGAGGTCCTTGATGCCTTCAACAGATGGGTGAGTGTTTTTCTTTTTTTAACATGTACTGTAGCTTGCACATTTGCGTCTATGCTAGTCAAAGCTGCTCCAATCTACTATCCCATGTAAGTGTCTAAAACATCAGTTAAAACAGAAAATGTGAACGGTGACATGGAAGTGTTGTGTCCATCATGCACTCACTGAGCACTTTGCTATTACTGGGTTGGACCCCTGTTTCCTTAAATCTTCGTGAATGAAATTGAACAAGATGCTGAAAAACATTCCTCAGAGTTCTTGACATCACACAGTTGTTGCAGCCTTTTCTGATGGACATCTATGATGACACATCCCAGATGTGTTCTATTTATGGAGGTCATCTCAGTACAGTGGACTCATTGATATATTTGAAACCAATTTCAGATGATTTGAGCTTTGACACAACCCATTAGACACTGTGGTCATCAACAGATGGACAAATGGTAAAGAGCAAATGGACTGGTTCTTACATAGGACTTTTCTACTCTACCCGAGCACTGAAGCGCTCAAATTTGGCAATACCCATATTGACTACAACTGTGCATTTAAACAATGCTCAGTTGTCTTACCTACAAGTCACATTTTAACCACATATTCATATAGTGCTACACACTTTGAGCACTGTATCTACTTCACATCCACAGTCAATTTACAATTTCCAGTTAACATTCCAGAACAAAAGTGAAAGGCAGAGGTGGCAACAGTAAGGACATTCTGTACTTAAGTAGAAGTACAAATACTGCTGTTAAAAACTACTCCAGTAAAAGCTGAATTAGTGATTGAACTTCTTTACTTAAGTAAAAGTAAAAAAGTACTGGGTGTGAAATATACTCAAAGTCAGAAAGTAGCTCTTTGGGGGAGGTTTCTATTCGTGCAAAGCTAACTGAACCTTGTCCTATGTTAACTTCAAAAATATATTATTTTCTGTTGCTACACTGTAGAGGGTCACTTTGCCTTTACAGAGTCAGGGGTTAAAGTGGATTCAGGAACTGGGGGAACCCTAAAACTGGTTGTAATGGCTCAGTGTGGGGAAAAGAATCATCACTAACAATCATTTCTATTGTGAGCTCCAGTAGATTAGTCTGTGCTCTTTGCGGATGTTCACGACTTAATTCAACAACATATCAGCAGATGTTTCATGAGTTGTCCTGGCAGATCCATTACACTGACACTACACTGTTTATGATGGCTTTTTTCTAGATAGTATGAAGTTGGTATCAAGGTGGAATTCAGTCAGTGGATCTAAGGATCATCAGCTAAAATTCCTATTAATCTGCTACATTTGATGTAAACTAACTCTGACCATGAATCCACAGTCACTGTGCACCAGTCACACACTGGGTTTCTTTGCGGGGGGTTTTTGCATCACAGTACAACAAACTAAACTGTTTATCCTGCACTAAACTATTATTAAGCAAGTATTTTCATGCAACCTTAAATAGCACAGTTAGTATAGCTTACATTGTTTTGCAGGATGTTTCACAATATGAAAATGTCACATGTGCAAGCCCAGTATCTGATTTTAAAACATGAGGACTTGCATGTTGTAATGTTTGCATGCCTCAAGCATTAATGATGACACCTTCAGTATTTCTCAGTTCCATTCTTTAATTCTCAGGCTTGCAGCGGCAATACAGTCTGCAGCGCTAACTTGTTCCTATAACATTTTTTCGTTCTTTCTTCTACTAATTTCCTTCCGCCTTACATTCGACCTTTTCAAAATAAAATATCTGTAAACATCACACATGTAAGCTTTAAAAGTGTTGTTTATCAAATCCCACTGAGCAGGCCTTACCTTTAAATCTAAGCTCTCTCCTGTCCCGTCTTTCTTATCTGAGAGAAGTTGACTCTTTCTTTTCTCTCCCTGTGAAATACAGCAGCTGGACCTTTAGCTAGCAACACAGACAAACTGCACACAAACAGTTTGTGTGTTTGCTGATGTTTGTTGAGCTGTAGAGAAATTGCATTTGAAATGATCTGACACTTAAAGAAAAGTCATTACCTTTATGCTCATTCCTCTTCAGTAGGACTCGCTAGATGCCAAAGTACCACAACCTCAATGTATGGACACCCGAGGTCGTTCCGGTGTGTGGCAACAAAAACTAACTCCCCTTAAAATGTGTCAAACCAAAAGTAGCGAGTCTGTTTTACGGAGTAGAAAGTACTGATATTTGTTTAAAAATGTAGGGAGCAAAAGTAAAATGTGGTCAGAAAAAAACTACTCATGTAAGTACAGATACCTGAAAATTTTACTTAAGTACAGTAACAAAGTATTTGTACTTTGTTAATTCCCACCTCTGGTGGACGGAAGCCAAAGGAACCTGTGGAGGCACAGAGGAAACGCACGACTCCACACAGAAAGGTCACTGAAAGATTTGAGGACACGGCACAACTGTGCCTCATATTAGTAATCAAAGCATGCCAAAAAATGCCTGACACACTATTATAATGTATTTATACCATCAGTGATGCCAAGGATCAAGTTACTCACGATCATTTGTGATTTTTACAGTTAAAACTGATCAGACCAGGCAACAGTCGCCTGAAGGTGCCTTATATTGCAATGTAAAGACCTTACAATAGTACAGGGAAAACCCCAAAAGTGAGAAGAGCCCCTATTGGCAAACACTTGTTGACACTAGGAATGAAAAAAATGGATTTTAACAGTATGAAATCCCAAGCAGAGCCAGGCTCAGGGAGGGACAGCCATCTGCTGCGACACAGGAAGTCCCCAGCAGCCTAAGTCTGTTGGAGCATAAATAAGTGAGGATACATGGCCACCTGATCCAGCACTAACTATAAGCTTTATCAAGAACAAACAGTTTAAGCCTAATCTTAAAAGTAAACATGGTCTCCTAAATCCAAACTGGGAGCTGGTTCCACAGAAGAGGGTCCTGAAAAAACCCAATCTACTTTTATATACCCCAAGAACCACCTTCACTTTCAGCCAGCAGCCGAAGTGGGTGAAATCTGCTCTCTGTTTCTAGTCCCTGACAGTACAGCAGCATTTTGAAGGCTTTTCAGGGGTTTGGCTTAGGACAGTCCAGTAATAATGAATTACAGTAGTCCAGCCTAGAAGTAATAAATGTATGAACTAGTTTTTCAGCATCACTCTGAGACAGGATGTTTCTAAATTTAGAGCTGCAGCCATTTTTTGTTTTATATGCAATATTGTCTAGCAACATCTTTTTTTAAAAGAAAAAGATTTTTTAATTTCTACATTTGATATTTTGTCTTTGTACCAGTTTACATTGTTTAAATTGTGAGCTTGTCTAAACTGAACCTTTTCCTATAGGTCCCTTGTCCTTCTTGTTTCTTCAGCAAACTGAATTATATATATGTATTTTGTTTCTATTTTTTTTTCTGTTGGGGTAGCTGGGTGAAGAGCTGGCTGAACTTGTTCCCACCAGTGGAATAGATGTGGTGGAGCTTGAAGACGAGGCCACCTGCGTACGCTTCAGTCCCCTCCTGACAGCTGCAGGTAACATGAACTTGTGTTCACGTTACAACATTCTGCTCTTACTTATATACAATATACACTTCAATAAGGAAAGGGGGGAGGGGGAAGAACAATTAGAGAGCACATCAGATCTCAGTGGGGGGAAAATGCAGGCTGGGTACCAAGGATGCCACATCATTTGACAAAAAGGACATAGTAATAGTTGGTGTTCAGGCTGCTGTTGCTATCCAGTAGAAGTCTGTGCCTCCCCAGATCATCACCGACCCACCACCAAACCGGTCATGATGAATGATGTCACATGCAGCATAACATGTGACACACAATACATATTTATGCAATGCTTTTATCTATGCCTAAACACTTTTTATCAGGTAGGGCTCGATTCACTGACTGTTCGATCAGCAGATAACTACCACCTGAGTAGTTAGGAGACATGCAACTCTCACTTCTCATTCCCTTCTAGTTCTGGGGACCCGGGAAGAGGATGTTGAGTCCATTGTGGAGAAAATGACAGAGCTGGTATTTGTAATGAGCTCCACAATGTCCCTCAGAGAAGACTTCAGAGAGGAAACACACAAACGTTCACCCTCACTCAGATACATAAACGAGTTCGCCTGGCCTGGACTGGGAGTTGTCCGGTAAGGGTGCATGCAGCTTACATGAAGTTCTTTACTAAATATGTTATTTGCATATTTATTAATCAGTAGTAGTAGTAAGATCAAAACAAAGACGTAAAATGATTTATACAGTGCTATATAAAAAGCACTTAAATATAATATATTTAAATGATTATATTAGAGAAAGATAACCTGAGTAAATACAAAATATCGTTTTTAAATTATGATTTCCTTTATTGGCCCTTGCCCTGTGTAAAAAGACTAAAATCTCAAAATAACAACACATCGTGCGAATCATCCCACGAGCGCATCGACGACTTATCCAGGATGTCAAAAGCCTGACAACCAGTTATCAGGTTCAGGAGGCAGTTATTTTTTCACAGAAGGCCAAGTAGATTTGGATTCTGTTGTTTAATAATTGAAACCATTATTTAAAAACTGCATTTTGTATTAACTCAAGTTATCATTGTTTGATATGAACATCTTTTTATTGATCTGAAACATGTAAGTATGACAAATACACAAAAAATGAGAAATCTGGAAAAACTTTTTCACAGCCTGTATATCTTAGTTGTATCAAGACAGTGCATATGTTTGTTATTTTATACATGGCTCAGTTTCCATTGACTAGTAAGTGACAAGGTGAGATGATTTGTTAGTCCTTGTAGGAACTTGACTGAAGTCCACAACCGTAATTTAATGACTTGTAGAGACTGGCTGATACAGCATTTGTAAGACCCATTCCAATACAATACTGATGTTTGGTGATATATTGTCTTTTTTTTGCTTTCAGACACACAAAGTAAATACATTTGTTGTGTGTAGTTATTTATTTTTTACACTCCCCACAACTCTGCTCAGATTGGTTGTAGTGTTTGTGCCAATCCAAAGAGCTGTTCTGCCAACAGTGAAGTTGGAGAGTACCCTCGATGGGAAAACCATGCAATATCAACACTCATGACATGGATAAGGGGTGTTCTTCCATTTCCACTTTATTTTCAAATTTTTCTTAATCAGCTGTTACAAATCTCGATACTGATAAAGAAGCAAATGGCTAATGTCAAAATCAATTAAAGTCAGTGATATTAGTCTGCCAAAGTTGGTCACACTCTGACTGGACATAGTAAAGAAAGGGACACATGTATGCAGTTAAGGTCTATTGCCATCAAGGCAGAAAGCCGAGCATCGAGTCCAAGGAACTCTGTGGTGGGGCATTTCTTTGCACTGGTCAATGGATATTGATGGATGAAGCCAGACAACCATATTTATTAAAATTCCTTCATCTTATCATGTCCTAATTTGCTGTTGTTCCATAGCACTAGCATAGCAGACATGAGAAGAAAGGAAGCTCAGTGTCACATAACTAAAGCCTTTATCTGTTTAATTAGTTAAATTATCATCACTCTAAGAGAAACTATCAATGTTGCATATTTAATTTCTGTCTTTTGGTCTTTAGCAGTATTCTCAAATTGCTTGTGACAATTTGAGAATACTGCTAAAGACAAAAAGACAGAAATCTGTTTGTTTTCAGTAGTTTTCACACTTGTGGATGTGATTGATGCTGTGATGTTCAGGTATGAGATGCAGGCTAATGGAATGGATGAGAACAGGAAGAAGCAGGAGCAGGAGAAAATTAACACTGAGCTACTCAAGAAACTGCAAGACCTTGACACTGACATCCTGTTTTCCACTGGTGGGTACCTCTACTTATCTGAGAGGCTTTTGGAAAAAGAAACAAAACACTGTTTTAACCATTTCTGTTGTTCTTTCCTCTGTTTCTGTTTGTTTCATTTCTCAGGCCCTGAGTTCGTGACAGAGCAGGGCTGCATTTTTGTGGGAATGGTGACAGATGATGTTGATGTTTCAGACCTGGTGGATACAATAGCTGCCCTGGGCAGGGACATAGAGGAGAACGGGAAGGTAAGTCCTGCTTTCAGTTTGCAGAATATATGAAAATCTTTAGATGGTGTTTGCAGTTAATAACTTGTTCCCAGTTCTGATTCAGTTGTTGCTGTATTGTTGGCAAAGCTGCCAATCTGTTTACATTAGCTTAACCATAGATCTGCAGCTAGCTATAAGGTAGCACACTATTGTTTGTCAACTAACACAAACTGACTAACCATCTAAACATCTCTGATATTTCTGCCTTATTTTATATCTGAAGTTATAGCAGTGTTATATCTTTTTATTTGCATTACTTTTTGTTCACTGATTTTAATAGATTTGAAAAAATCTGAACCATTTTTATCTCTGTTGTAACTCTCTACTTGTTTGCTTTTGGGAACTGAAGGAGCATTTGGCTAATGATACTTGACTTAATGAAGTGACAAATCTAAAAAGTGACAAATTCACTGAAATAAAGTGATCTCTTGCTTTTGATCTGAGAAAGCGGTTTCACGAAACCCTCGCCCGTTTGCATCCATCCTTTACATTACTGCCATCTTCTTGGCTGTTGTCACTGAAAGCTGCACTTCTTTTGTCTGTCTCCTGTTAACAATGATTTCAGCCGGGCAAGCTGAGAAGCCAGCAGCTTTTTTCTGGGGCTTTGCACATGCATGTGTGAATAGACCTCTGGTCTTTGAGGGTAAACTAGCTTGTGTGCTCTTACCATCTGCACAGATTAGCATATATGAGAAATCACTTAACTGAGTGAATTTAATAAACTTAACCAGTGTTCTGACAACACTCCATCTCTATTCTTCATCAGTATTTTTCATCTCCCTTTATCGATATTAATAGTGCATATAATGCAGCAGGTGCAGGCTTTTTTCGTTGTCAAATTTTATATCCAACTGTACCAAAGTGGCACACGCCTTACATCCTTGGGTTTACCTCTTTCATCTGGTTTAAAGCCAAGGAAATCCCAAATTGGTGCTTTGTATTTTTTGGCAGCTAGTTCCTCTATGTTTGGACTTGTTCTGTGTTCTAAACACGCAAATCAGTCTGTGCATGATTACATTGCTCCGCCCATCAGAAAGTCACCTGCATGACCCTATCATTTATTGGACTGATGAATGTCAGTTGGAAAAATTGTACATATCGCTCAACCTTATCCTAGACAGTTTAGGCTGATGTGATATTAGGGCTGTGCGATATGACCAAAATCTCATATCCCGATATAAAACATCTATCGTCCCGATAACAATATAAATCACAAAAAATTTAATATTTTCTGTAAATTCTGTGAATCTAAGGTAGGTGAAGTGTTTCCAGCTGGGCATCGTGTACCTGGAGTCGAATGTTTTAACCAATGCATGAAACTATACATTGTTAGACATAAGTTGTAACGGCCGCTTATTACACTTAGTATTTATTACACAGCCTGTTCTAACGTTTGAGTCTAAGGTTTATTTTTTAGCACCTCACGACTCTTTTTTTTTTTTTTTTTTTTTTGCTTCTCATCCGTCAATACTCAGCATTAGGGATGGGTACCGGTGTCCGGTGCCATCTGACATAAACGGTAGTAACCAGACCGAAAAGCAGCGCACATTTCGGTGCTTTATTTCGGTGCTTTTTTTTCCTGAGCTGTGATACACTTCTAGCCAATCATTTTACGTTTCCGAGGATAGTAGGCGGGGCCAGGTACGTACGTTCTGTTAGAGCAGAGCTACAGATTAAAAATGTCCAAGGCGAAGCGGTCAAAAGTCTGGCTGTACTTCACAGCAAAATATGCAAACTCCGCAGCCTGCAACAAGTGCTTTAAGCTGATACTGTGATACTGTCAAAGGAGGTAACACCAAGAATCCGATTAAACAGCTGGCGACGCATAGCGGTTTTTTTAAAAGCCGAGAAATGCGCCGTATTTGATAGCTTGCTGCGAGACCTCACACCGTGCACGTCGGGTGGGTTGCCAGTTATCGGACCCGGAGCAACATCCCCCAAAACCCGAAGAATAGAGTCCTGGCCCCTAGCCCTGCCAGTGTAGCAGAAATGATGAGGATGATGATGGCAGCAGCCGTTCTTCTCTGCGTGAGTAGCTTCATGTTGTTCGTGTGTAATTTACGTTGAGTAGGCTAACCACGTTATTACATTAATGCATGTAAGGTGAACTAGCAAACATCATCATAGCTACATGCGGCTGTCCTCTTGTTTGATGGCAGATACTCCCTTCACCCTGGCCAAAAAGGCTAAAATGACCAAAGAAAAAGTGGGAAACAGTTAAACATGAGAGGGTTTAAGTTTGTGGTTTTTCCATTGTTTAAGCACTGCTTCCAGCCAAGAGTGATGCCATATATGCCACATAGCTGCAGAAAAGGCACACATTGTTATCTTTTTACAAAAAAAACAGCTGAACATGAGAGGTTTTTGGACAAAGTTTGTGTTCTCCATTCTTTAAGCACCGGTTCGAGCACCGTTTAAGCACCGGCACCGTTTCAAAAGTACCGATTTGGCACCGGTATCGGATAAAACCTAAACGATACCCATCCCTACTCAGCATACTTTTTCACGTGATTCCGTTTATTTTGAAAATTCTCAACAGGATCTTGAGCTTTATTCTGAAAGGTTTATGTGGAAAATAAACAAGCGGACATGCGGTGGTGTTAACGTCGTTGTTGCTAACGACAACCCATAAAAACAAGCTCTTGTCCGTCTGTAGTGTGGTTATATTAAATATAAGAGAAAGAGAGAACTTTAAGAAATTAATATAGCCACTACAGTGACCATCAAAACGATGAAAAAAAATATTGCCGTAAACAGTTTATTTTGCGACACCACGAAACAAACAATAGCGTAAAATGAAACGATAGACGTTTTTATATCGTCATCCGATATATCGTTACATCGAACAGCCCTAGGTGATATAAATATCCAAGAATTCAAAAAGTAATTTACTTAAGTTATAGCTACATTCAAAGTTAATAAGATTGTTGCCTAGGGAAACTGTCATCTGGAATTTATGAATGGTTATTTATTGCTAATACTTTTATAAAAACATGTCAAAATGTCTGGTACGAGTTGAACTCCAGGTTTGGCTTATTCTTCATTAATGACATTTACGTTTATAAAGCAGTGATTCTTTTCTGCTTAGTTGCTGCAGAACATGACAGAGGTGGTGAGGAAAGGCATCCTGGAGGCAGAGCTGCAGCTGCAAAAGGCTAATGAGGAGAAACTCGTGGAGGAGGTGGGTGTGTGCGTGTGTGCGCGTGCATGTTTGTAGTGGAGTAGGTAACTTAAGATCATAGGTTAAATCATTCACAAGTGGATACAAGTACCAAAACTGGTGAGCCCAGCGTAAGCTGACTTTCAGGGTCTGAAATGAATGATAAGCTTCAAACATAGAGATGTTTTTTGTCTCCTCCTGTTCTCGGTCTGTGTTAGTGTAACTGCTTACATTAATCTGAAAACAGGGGTATAGTGAAGTCATTGTAGAAGCAGTGCCTTTTGTTTCAACCAAGATGGGTGTAGGGAATGTTACTACTCTAGGCATTTCCCATGAATGTCCACATCACCAAGGGGGTAAAAGGGTAATCCATCAACTGTGATAACACCTATATATCAAAATGTAAATTCCACTTTCCTCCAAACTGCAAAGATGGGAACAAATAGTGCTTGTTCAGTTGTTCCAATAAGGCAAAAAGATCTCAATTTTAAGTTTGTCAGGAACCTCAGAATAATCAGTACAATTTATTTCACTGGGAAACCAATTTAAAATAAAACCACAAGTTTCTATGTGATGGATTCCTTTACACTGTGTGGCCGATATCAAGTCTCCGCTGAGATTTGGAAAGATGCATCAACTTGCAGGTACACAGAGAAAAAGCCCAATCACTATTCCTATTAAACTCATGGGAATGGACGCAGTTAAAGAAATGTGAAAGCAATGTTGAATTTTCCATTTGCATTTGTTTCACAAGTCAAGTTCAATCCTTGTTGCCCATACATAACTTAATGGTCACTAAAATTTGTACCTGTGATGTTGAGAAGTTTTTTTTGCAGTTTTACTATTTAAAACAAAAAAAGTATTACTTCAAAACTTCTCAAGAGCCTCCCAAAGGAAAAAAAAAACAGACAGCTCTGAACTCCATTCAGTCTCTATCCAACGGTTGGAATTAAATGTTCTCTGTGTTGGAAGTAGCAACTTTCTTTTTGTCTTCAGATTAATAGCTTCAGAGAGAAAAGCACAAGTTCTGGTGCTTGTATACACTTTTGAAAGATTTGCTCGCTGCTTCACTGTGTGTTCCAGTACAGATGAATAAATGGGAGTGTGCCTAGACTGAGTTGTGTGTTGAAATGATGAATTGTAACTCCTGCTGTGTATTCTAGGGAATGCTGAGACAGCTTCCTGTGGTTGGCTCTGTGTTAAACTGGTTCTCTCCGATCCAAAGCTCCATAAAGGGACGGACATTCAGTCTTGCAGCAGGTAGTCCATTTCTCTGTTAGGACAGACTCATTCTGTGTAACCCACAAAGCTATTCTTGTTTCAACCACATGTTTATGTAGGTAAAGTGGAATACTTTGTTCTCAGGTTCTTCATTGAATGTTTCTTAGTTTCAGACTGAATTTAGAAGAAGAGCTTTTGAGAGAGTTACATTTTCTCTTTTAAAAACTTTACAGCTTGAATTTAATTTGCTAATACCCACCAAGTTTCTTTGACTTGCTGTTTTAGTCGACGTATTCTGTCAACAGTTATTCCTGTTCCAGGTCCTTCAAGTATTTGAGTCACTGATTACATATAAAAACTAATTGAGTTTAAATATAGCAAATCTACAGTATGTGTAACATACAGAGCATGAGTTGGTTAATGACTTGGGTGTTTTTAGGTTCTCTGGATTCCACAGAAGTGACTTACTCCACCAAAGCCCAAGCTGACAGGCCATCCCTGCAGGACACTCCCATTTCTTCATCAAAGAAACTGCCAGGTAAGATAGTTCCTGCCTTTCACTCACACTCGCTCTGGTAATAGCAGATCGCCAATAAAAGCACTTTGTGCAATATGTCTACACTAACCACCACATAATAATTAACTTATCATTTCCTGTTGTCAGCTTTCTTGCTCAAGTTTAAGGTAACCTGTTCTGCTTGTCCTTATTTGACTATGCATAAATCGTCGCTGTGTGACTAAAGTTCAGCTTCAGACTGCTCTAGGCGCCAAGTTTATTTATGTTTTTTCCACTCTCAAAGCTAGCGGGGTCAAAAAGAGAGGGACCTTTATTTGGCCGTTTCAGATCCAGGAGCCTCACCCCTGTGATGTTCGAGTCTGCTTGCAGAGGCAGTAATTTAGAAGAAAGTTCACTTAAACGAAGAAGGTGCTAAAACCAGGCCTTGCTTTGTCCTCTGTGTGGAGCTAGCAGTGTAAAATAAAAATGATTATTTTCAATCATACAAAGCTACTTTACAGATTCAGTATGTTATTGGTCTTCTTGCCAATACAAGGTGTAACAAAGTTTAGAGACATTGCCTATTAAAACTTAAATATGCACCGTCTCTATTTCAAGGTTGTGTGCATATGCATCTGGATTACTTCCAGGTCAGGTGCAATTTTCAGATTCCTGGAAACCCGTTTCTGACCACTTGCATAGAGAGTAAACATACAGAGCTGGGTTTCAGTCTGCACTTACAGCATGTCTTTTATCCTGTCTTCCTTCTCTCACCCCAACCGGTCGCAGCAGATGGCCACCCCTCCCTGAGCCTGGTTCTGACTGAGGTTTCTTCCTGTTAAAAGGGAGTTTTTCCTTCCCACTGTCGTCAAAGTGCTTGCTCATAGGGGGTCATATGATAGTTGGGTTTTTCTCTGTATCTATGAAGCACCTTGAGGTGACTTTTGTTGTGATTTGGCGCTATATAAGTAAAATTGAATTGAATTGAACTGTCAGGACAAGGAGAAAACCTTTTTTTTTTTAGTTATATGTGACATTCACAGGGTTGTTTTCCCATGAAATCATCTCAGTGTCAGACTGTAAATAGAGAGGTCTATAAACATGCTGGTCTGTCTGAGGGAGAACACTTTACATACTTTCAAGCGGCAAAAAGAAGAGGATGTTTTACCCTCTTCATGGCATTGTACACCAGCTTAGTGCATTAAACAGCCATACCATCACAAGCTTTGTCCAACATGATATAAAAATTCATGTCTCCCATGTCACCATTTGGACACAGTGGAGAACATCCAGAAAGCATAGCAGAGGCACAAGTACAAGAGCCGGAAAAAGGACTTTGAGGAAGCAATCGAAATCTAGCAGAGGCGCTGAAAGCTTCACAGCACCGTCTGGATAAAAATAGATACAAGATGACTTTTTCATTCTGAGAGCATTTTGATGAGCAAACCCACAAGTTTGCATGTCATGGTAATCTTTGTTGTTTCTATTATTTTGGTTTATATTTTTGTCACTGAATGCTTTCATTAGTTTTTGAAAGTTTCACCTCGAAAAGTAAATCCACATGACCATGATTTCATGGAGCCCATTAGTACTTTGCATTTGGTCTCAGCATATTTAGTCCATTTCTCTCTTAAAGAATAGCTTCTTCTCTTTGAAAGATCTACTTTTCATCGTTAGAGAGCTTACAGGTTTATATCTTGACCAGTTTAGTGTTTTCATGAAATCAGCAGGTACTGATTTGTGTTGTACATCACACTTGCCTTGTGCCACAGGTCAGAAGTTATTTCGACGTGCAGGCGCGAGCACAGATTTGACTGAAACCAGCTGCACACAGGCTGAGACAACATTCCAGGAGGAAAATCCTACTGGGATCGGCAGCAGCATCAACCCTCCGATCTCTCCACCTACACCAGAGATGCCACATCACACCTCAGGCGATTTGGTACCAGAGAAAAACCTGAAGTCGTCTTCTGAGATCGATGACTTGGAAGCCTCAGAAGAGATGCACCCTGAAGGCCAAGAGGCAGAAGGGAGCACAAGATAGGATGACTGTTTCTGCAGGTTTTCTAACCATCTTAGAGCAACCAGCCTAAAAGATGCTTTAAAAAAAGTTACTGTGTAAAATGTAAATAAAAACAGAATGCAATGATTTGCAAATCTCAAACTCAGAACACAGAAAACATGTCAAATGTTTGAACTGAGAATATATCATTTCAAGAAAAATGCTAGCTCATTTTAAATGTAATGGCAGCAACGTGTCTCAAGCTGAGATAGGGCAACAAAAGTCTGGAAAAGTGACACAAAGCAGGATAACTGGCAACTGCAGTAATTAACTGACAACAATTCAGTAGCATGACTGGGTATGAAAAGAGCTTCTTAGATTGACAAAGTTTCTCTGAAGTAAACATGGACAGAGGTTCACCAATCTGCAAAAAACAGCTTTACTCTAAAATTATGGAGCAATTTGAGAATATCTCTGTGGCTAGCATTCGAAACAGTTCAGAACAAACAGAAAATACAGCAAAGACAACCCCAGGACTGTTGAGCAGATACTCTTCTTTCAGACAAGAATAGGGCAGCTCTCGTCTCCCAAAGGTCAAGCCTCCTCGTTTCCCAGACATTTACAGATTTTGTTAAAAGAAGCTGGGATGCTACTCAGTATGAACCTGTGCCAAATTCCAAGTTATGTTGCTGTCATCAAATTCAAAATGACTGTTGAGTGTTTTCCATCAGATGTAGGTGCATTGAATTATGATCAGCTGAGGCAGTCATCGGTGCTACCTGTCAGTTGATTATAACGTTTTAGTGTAGATTTTTCTATCAAACGGGGGACGGGCTGGAGTTTCTGTCAGCTGATTCATCTGGTGTTGGATTACAGAGCAGAGGAGCAGCCATATTATAGATTTCGTTTCAGATTTTAAACAAAATATTTCTTAGAACTCTGGAAATCAAGCAGCTTAAAGTTAGTTTTGACCCCCTTACTGTGAATGGTTGAAGCAAATGATATGCATGATATGCATATGTAAAATACCAACTGATATATTGCCTTCAAACATTCATGTGCGCATTAACATACAGTAAGAGTCAAGTTGAATTTTACAACAATAAACAATCTTTTCTATAGAAACATTTACCCTATTAACAAACATAGTGTACATTAGCCAGAGCTGTGTGAAGCAGAATCTGATTATGGGACATGTGAGATGTTCCCGTTTTTATTCACAAAATGTACTTTTGACTCATCTCTTACCACAAGGGGTTGCTACAGAGCGATGTATGCCAGATGCCTTTCCTGACTCAGTCTCAAAGGGTATATGTGTGTCCAGCTGGAATTGAACCAGCAAACTTTCACTTGCCAAGCAAAAGTGTAAACGCTACACTAGAAAACTACTTTTTACACAATAATGGAACCTGAGCAAAAAGTGGGCTTCTGCCACAGAGAAGCTTTGCCTCAGGTATTCACTGTATGAGGGAGAATACTCTTCTCTCCAAAATATTATCCTTAAAATGTAAGTACTATATCAGAGGGACAATTGGGGTTAGGGTGCTTTGTTTTTTCAGTTTCACTGGTTGCCTGTATCTTATGTCTTACTCTTACTTACGGGCTACTTGAACATACTGTATGCATTTTCTACTACTTACAAAATGGATTGTTTTCCTTGACTCTAAAGTAGCGCATCAAATAATAATTTATGAAGAGGTTTTGTGTTTTATTATTTTATTATTAAAATTAGGTGACAGGAGAGGAAATGGTTATTTTTCCAGCTATTACTTTGGGGACACATTTTTAAATGAATTGTACAAAAATAATTTACTAAGGTTTATGGTAGATGCACTATTGATGCTTTATTGAAACAGAAATTTAGCTAATGTCACAACACTTATCTTCAACCCTACCAATATAAAACGACATAAATCACTGGCAAACATGACATGGTGGTTTTGCCTCTGCAAGAACAAAAGTCAAACCCCTAAATTTAGCTGGATGTTTTCTTAGTTGCTTTGAGCCCGGTGCTGGTGGAAGGTTTACTGTAAAGAGTAAAGAATGGTTGGAATGAAGATTAAAAACTAATTGCACTTATACTTTAGATAATTATTGTTCTGCTGCTTTGCATTTAAATGAAATGAAGATTAATTTTATTGTTTTTGTTTTGGGTTTTTTGTTACAATTCTAATGCAAAAATAAGTTTCTATATTGAAAAAAGTCTTGAAAACTTGATGTGATTACATCACCGTCTAGATGTTTGATGTGTTTGGAATCTTTTTCGTTTGTTCTTGTTGGTGTTTTTGAGCACAGAAATTCTTTCGTTGTAACTTCTGTCACCACATGTCCAGGGTTCGGGTAATTTCTGATTAACTGTGTCTGATTTTTAGTCTTTCTTTGTTCAGTTGGGAGTTGATCATTAAACGCAGTAGTCATGTTAATGATTCTTGATCATTTGTAATTCAACCCGAGTCTTAACTGTGTCACAGACAGAGTAATAAGTTAAAGTCAATGAAAAGAAGAAAGAGAATGAAATTAATAAGAGGTAAAGTAAAACATCTATGGCTCGCTGGAGCTCTACAAGAGTCCTTCTAGAGCTAACTGTACTACTCCACACCCATCTTCAAATTCTTTTTTTTTTTTTTCTTTTCCATCTTCAAATTCTTTGTAAGTGATCACTCAGAAATACTTTGGACTGATTTATCATCGCTCCAAGTGATGAGACAAGGGTACAAAAGTCTGGAAAAGCAAATAAAAACTGGGATTATATGTTCTGCACCAGAAAATCCGCTCAGGTCTGGGTGACATAAATTATCAGTGAGTGTGAGGGTCTGTGAAGATTTGTGTAGCTCTTTTTTTTTTTTTAAATCACCCAGCGTACTCTGCTGGGTGAAAAGAACTTACATTGCAATGTGACAGCTACGCACCTCAGACTGCAGATTTCAAATAATAACAGGAATGGCTACTTGATTTTACAGCCAGTTGTATACAGCCTAGTCTAGGCCTAAGTGATGCTAAAAACAGTTGGAGGATAATTTTGGAACTAATTCAGGTAACTGGCAGCATGTCAGTAACATGACTGGGTATTATGGAAAAAAAATCTTAGAGAGGCCGAGTTTCTCAGACATAAAGATGGGCAGACGTTCTTTCAGGTGCTACCTTTAGAGGTTGCCAAAGCAGATCATCTGCCTCCATCTTCCTACTCTGTTACAACAACAATCTACATGTCATCCTTCATTACATCCATGAATGTTCTCTGTGGTCTGCTGCCTGGCAACTCCATTCACTCTATTTACTCTCCATCCTCGATACATGTCCAGACCACCTCAGCCTTGTCTCTTGTTTACGCTGGTCCGAATCAGTTGATGAGTTTGTAAACATATAAGCTTTTTTCCTGTGATTTGGTTTCTTTTCGGACAGAGAATCCAGATGAACTGTAAGCCAACCACAATGTGTCACTACTAACCACATGAGAGTCCACTCATTGGGCAAAAGTGCATTGGGCCAGGGGCAACAATACATCAAACCAAGTCTCACTAACAATTTGTAAACCTACTCTTTCGCTTTTGCTTCTGTCAGGAATACGGTTCTGTGTTCTGGATTACTGGAGAACATGGAGAATTTCCATTCATTTTACGGCTAAGTGCTAGCCCATACAGACCTTTTCATATCTATAGTACATTGCCACAAGTTTTTTGTTTTTTTTTTGTTAGCTCAGACTTGCAATGTTGGTTGGTTCAAACTGGAAGTCAGATCACATTCACCCCATAAACAGACTGCTCCTGAGTTAAACTGGAACCACACCGAGATGAGCTCCTCCAAAGGGTCAGCTTTTTAAAAAAAAGTTTTCTGTTTTTATATACCACTATGAATTGAATAATTGGTTATTATTAATGTCTTCCAAATTGTTTCTTTTTCTCCCATCTCCCTCTCCTCACCCCCAGCAGACAGCTGCCCCTCCCTGAGCCTGGTTCTGCTGAAGATTTCTTCCTGTAGTTTTTCCTTCCCACTATCACCAAGTGCTTGCTCATTTGGGGCCATCTGATTATTGGGGTTTCCTTGGTATAACTGTAAGGTCTTTACCACACAATATAAAGTGCGTGGAGGACTGTTGTTGTTGTTCTCTGTCAGAACTGATACTCTGACAGGGGACAAAAAGAGACAGCGACTATATATACACCGGTACACAAAAGGGTGATTAGGGAAGTGGAGACAGCTGGGAAAAGCAAAACACGGCTGAACAAAATCACAACAGAAGTGACAAAACTCAAAAGGAAGGAAGACTTTTTAAAGAAACTTGTCAAAACTCAGCTCTTCAAAAAACGTCAAGCTTTTTTGCTCAATTATATACTTTTATTTACACTATTTATTTATGCTGCAGTACGCCAGAAGAAGCACTCAAAGCGCTTTAGGCTACATACTTCATTCTCCTAGTCACACAACACCCAATTGTTGCCGTAACAAGACAATAAAAAGACACAGTGATGATTAATAAATTAATGCCAGTGTCCTTCCGTTTCCACGCCTTTTTCCACTCTCGTGCCAGCAGAGACTCTTTTGATTGGCTGTTAAATAGCAGCCAATCTCATCGATCTCAGAAAGCTTTTTTTTTTCTCACTGAAAACAATAATTAATTATCCTGTTGGGATTTTTCATTTCAACGAAATGTATAATTGTCTTGTAACACACACCTCAGCGTACCTTTAGATTGAAAAAAAAAAAACAAGGTCTCTCTCTCTCTCGGACTGACAATAAGCCCCTCCTCTTGTACGGAGCAGCCCTCGCTCCTGGTGGATGATGTTGTCAGGGTGGGCGGAGTCTCTGGCTTTGCAGAAATCGAGGAGACTGCTTCTTTGCAACAGCAGTGGTGCCGGCAGTTTTGCGTGTGGATCTTGCTGTTGTCACTGGATCATCAGTAAGTGTTCTCAAAGCCTTTATCATTTTCACATGGGTAGCTTAGATGAGATCACAATCGCTGTGGAACTGGCACATCGTGATTCTGTCAGGTCTGTTAAACGTCAGTGCACTGGGATCTGCAGCAGCCCGCAGCAGCCTCGACTGGATAGCTTTTAATGAAACGTCTGTCTCATTTTAACATATTACTAGTTTGGATTGGCCAGCCTATTACGATTCATGAACCTCTAATCTCTGTGTGAACCAGCCAGAACCAGTGGGATCCAGATTTTTCAGAAGAGCGGAATGCCAATAGCACACACATACTGTCTTTATTGTCCTGGTTTATGGCAACTCCAGTCTGCAGCAAAGGGCGGCCGTGTAATCAATACCTTGTTTACATGTATTCAAATCAGGACTCTTCACAGCGACTCCTAAAAGCATCAAACATGTACTGCGACATGAACGAATTTAAAGGTTATCAGAATAACGATATATAAAATAAGGTGTTACTCGCTATCATTACCGACACGAGACACTATATTAACAAATTTATTTTGTTCTGGTTGTTCTTAGATAAATACTTGCTGTATAACTGAAGTAAGGAGTTTAAATGTTTTATTTTATAGATTATTGGCCCAGGTTTGTATCACAATGATAAACAGAGAAAACATAATCGCGTTATGTCTGTGTAACATTTTATGTACGAACGAGTAGCTGAAAAAAAAAGTTCCTCTGATGTTTTTCCTTAATAATTTCTTTAAATTGGGATTGCTCAAAAATCTGATGTGCATTCTGTCAATAAAATAAAAGCAGGTAAATCACTTTTATGAATCGGGACATATTAAAATGTAATCTGGTCTTAAATTTGGGTATATAGAAACAGTAAACCTACATATATTGGTTGTATCATTGTTTATATATATATATATATATATATATATA
>NW_005187482.1:2513202-2522678 GCF_000239375.1 Pundamilia nyererei | reverse complement strand
CATAAATCAAAATCCCATTACTTATTTAGGAAACGTAATCAATGCTGAAGTGGTGTGTTAAAAACTAAGTTCATCCTTACTTCCATAGGAATAAGAAGTATCTGCTGCTCCTCTGTTCCATTCTAAGAAAGCACAAAATTGCTTTCCGGTGTTATGCAGATGATACTTAGTATCGTCTGTTGCATGTTGTGGTTAGTCACTTCTTTCTGTTTCGTCTTCAGCTTTTGCAAAATGCTGCTGCACAGGTTTTAACTGGAACATGGATGCGAGAGCACTGCCTGCCTGTTTGAGGGTCCATTTTAACATTTTACTTTATTTGTTTGTTTGTTTGAAATTCTTTATTTAAGAACAGCGTCAGTCAGAAATGGTACAAAAAGTTTCCACCACACATTATTATACAAAGTTCTACCACAATGTGTTTATGTGTTTCCAGTTTCCAGGTTGTTTCTAGCTCAGAGGGTGACACTGCAGGGACAAAGATCACTGTCAAAGACATGATACTGTTATCTGTTGGATTGGCAAATACGACCAAGAAAAGTCATTATTTTATATGTGAAGTCACAGTTTCAGATTTGACACTTGAAGTGTCTGAATCTGACATAACCCAGAAAGGTTTTCCACCTGTGAATGAGTAAAAAGACAACTTATCTTCCAGCCTTATAAAAACTGCAGTGTCTCCGACATTGAACATTTGGGTTCTTATATTTGTCTTGATGTAGGGTTTTGAAATGTGTCATCACGGTCTTCCAACAATGCTCTCTCCAAGTCAGATGTTAGTTGAAGACCATTGGCATTTGCCAATACTACCCCAGGCTTGCTCTGATCGTCTAACCCCCACCTCAGACTCCCATTTCTCTTTGACAAATGAAGTATTGTCATTGTTAGCAAAGGAGAGCAAGGTTTTTTAATTTTTTGGAACTCTCATTCTGATGTTGTTAAATTTACAGGAGTATGATTCTGGACGTAATAGTTCTGCAATTAAAGATATTTTAAAAAATAGTTTTGCTCCAAACTGCATCCTGTAAAAAGAAAAGGCTATGAAATTTACCCTTTTGTGTGAATGAAATACAGGTCCTAAGTAAGGATTCAAGTTTCAGTTAGTAGTTTCCTTCCATTAAACTTTGTAGTCTTTATTGCACTGTTAAGGTTCAAATATTGAGGAAGGAGAGTACAAACAACCATGGTCCAGAACTTGGTCAAACAATTGATTTTAATGAAATACACGCGTGGGGGGGGGGACCGGGGACCAGCTCCGTTTGCAGACAGCGCTGATCTCCGACTAATCAAAGCATAAGCATATATTTTATACCATCAGGGCTTTAATTTAATGACACCCCCTCATGCGTCATCAGATACGATATATGCATACGTCAATTCAAAACCACAATGACTTTTAACACAGTTTGAAAAGGAACATTGTCTCTATCTTCATGGCAGATGTTTCCTGTCAACCTTTTGACTACCGCTTCTCCAACCCGCAGTTACAAGTCGACATGATTAACCTCTCAAAACCACAATAACAATGACCTATAAATGATTCTCTCTAACTGAGTGTGTGTGTCGTCCTTAAATGCTCTGTCATCTCACCCGTTGCACTTCTGTAAAAGCACGCTCTGCAAACCTGCAATTTCCTGTCAGCCTGACTTTTGCACAGAGTGTAGTCAGAATCAACAAAATCAGCACATACACACTTAAGATTATAACAAGCATTCAAAAGCATTTAAACTTATAGATTCAACTCAACAGTTTAAAGTGGTTATAACTGCACCTGTAATAAAGGCTAATTGGGTGCCAATATGTTTAAACTAGAGATGGACCGATCCGATATTACGTAGCGGTATCGGTCCGATACTGACCTAAATTACTGGATCGGATATCGGAGAAAAATTAAAAAATGTAATCCGATCCATTAAATATCACGAAAGCACCTCACAAAACTTGCAACACGCCCTAACTCACCTCAGAACATTAGCACGTCGGAGCAGTATGCATGGCTGTGGCATGCAGGACCTGTTGGTGGTCTGGATAGCATTTGGAGCTTCGCTAGCAACCTGGCATTTCATCTCCGACAAAGTTATCCCGAGAGAAGTAAAGCAAGTGTGTCAGTCCATCTCTGAATGTTTGTAAAGCATTCCTGCGTTAAGCTTAACAAAGGATATATGGAGCGACTGCCTCTTCTTGCTGCTACTTCAATCATGAAACTGCTTAATGATCAGCTGATCGGCTTTTCTGTCGTGAGTCCGTCTCTCTTGTTTGCTTTTGGCCCACTTTGCACCAGAAAGAGGAAACCAGCGGATAAACAACAGCAGCACGTTTAAGCTTGATAAGCTGTTGTTAGAATTTATTTAATATTACTTTCTACACCAGGATCTTTTTTTACGTAGCTGACGTTGGTAACTGTGCAGGGGCAGATCTAGCAAAGTTTAGCCAGGGGGGCCGATAGGGCATTAACAGGGAAAAGGGGATCACAAAGACATACTTTTCTTTCTTATTCTCATTTAAAATGTCTAGCTTTTAATAAATAATTATCTGACACCCAAAGTTTTAATTTGATGCAAAATGAATAGAAGTCCATTACTGTATATAGTAACTATTAAGTCTAATATATATACCCTAGTAAGCTATAGTACTTTTTCCTTTGGGAAGGTACCATCTGTGCAGTGTGCAATTTTGTTGAAGAAAGATGTTGAATCTATTTAATATTTTAATATATTGAAAAATAATTTATTTCTGTGCATTTTTTTTTCACACTGCATCAAATTAAGGTTGATTACGTCGATTAAGCATCATGAGGTGGAGCGTGAGGGGTGGTTCCCTATTTTTTATTTATTTATTTTTGGGGGTTTTTTGCATACAGGTATAACAGAATAGCTTTAGTGTAGTTGTTGTTTTAAACTTGAGTATGAACTTATACAAAATGCAGCAAGATATTTAAAAAAACAGTTTTGTTGATTAAAACACACTATATCGGATTCATATCGGTATCGGCAGATATCCAAATTTATGATATCGGTATCGGACATAAAAAAGTGGTATCGTGCCATCTCTAGTTTAAACATCTGAATGCAATATCAACACTGTAGATTATATTATCAGTGCAATCGTAATGATGATGATGATTATTAACAATAGCAGTAAAATAATTTCCCTGATCTCCACAGCACCAATGAAGTAGAGGAATTGATTGTGCTGCAAGGTAGTAGCTTCTTCAGCATGGTAGAGCCATCCCTTCTTTCTTTTCCCAGCTGCAACACGCTGAAACTGATTCTAGGTTTCTTTCCCTGCCGGATAATCCATTTGTCCCAATTGCTAAACTGATTATCGCTTACTGTATGTCTACCGATAGGATTCAAGGATGTATGAAAGGCAGGGGAGGATATTCATGTTGACAGCGATAATCTTTGTGTTTAGATTTAAAAATGATATAAGGTTCCATCTTTGCAAGTTTTGATTTTATTTAATAGGATAAGGGATTGTGATTGGCTTGTGAAAGTTTTGTTGGGTAGTTAAGCAATTCAGCATCCCAACAGAGATTGAAGCTTGAGTCAATACATTTTAATGTCAAAGCCTATGTTTTTCATATATTGATTTTGTAACCTGACAGTTTTCCAAAGAAAGCCATAACTCTGTAAAAACTCTGTTTCTGGCTCCATCAGGAAAACAACAACTTTGCTACCTTACTAATTGTCTCAGGGGCTTAATGAACAACACAAAGAGGAGAGGGTGATGGTGATGATCACTTTCATTTCAGCCTAAAGTGTTACTGCATTAAGTGCTCGCTGCCTCTCAAATGAGATCACAAAATAGATTGCAATGCGTGTAATAATGCATGTGCGTGATTGCATTATGGCTTGTTTCTGCAGTCATATATAGACTGGTTTTATGGTTGCTGGTTTATCAATCAGCTGTGAGTGTACGACATAATTGTAATGATTTTGTAATGGTTTATAAAGTCAGCAGGTCAACATCATTTCTTCCTCTGAATGAGCCACTGTGTAGTCTGTAATTAAAAAAAAAAATATATATATATATAATTTTAAATTTTTTTTATTTTTTTTTAATTACAGACTACACAGTTTTTTCACGGCACCTCTCAACTTTTAAGGTTGAATATTTTGCATATTAAACCGTATTGTTTATTTGTTTTTGTTTTTTTCTAAAATCATGCATCATTTTGGACTTATTTGGTCTCAGTCCAGGGAAAACGAGTGAGAGAATGACATTTCAGTGTGCTTTCATATCTCTAGAAGCTATTTTGGTATTAGGAAGCTTTGTGAATACAGGAGACCCTGTTGTTGCCTAGACAAGGCAACTTCTAGCCCCATCCCTAATTGCAATGTAGACATTGTTAGCATTACTACATGTTTGCGTACGTTTTTGTTTACACCCCTTAATTAAGAAAGCATGAAAACTCTGTTATCATCTCAGAATGCAGTTGAAACTAGGCTTAATTTAAACAGCTCAGTATCATCATTGACAGTTTTGGGGGGTTTTCCTCCCACTTGATTTTCCTTTCTTTCTTTTTTTTAAGACTGCTCCAGCCCCATCTATAAGGTGCACTAAATATTTAAAGCATTTAAGGATTTAATTCTCATGCTACTGCTTTAGCTAGTGTTGAGAAATCAGTTCTTTTATTCCTCGAGCATGCAGAGATGGCACCAGACTCAGTAGTCATTTTCACAAAATCTTTATTCATCTTTACTCATCTTTTACTCATCTTCATTTACTCTTCTTCATTTATCTTCATTTAAGCATGCACTTCTAGAAGGGAAGACGAGGCCGGTGTCCCTCTCCAAAATCTTCACCCCTTTGTTAGTTACAGCCAGCTTTATAGAAGTGACCCCATCATAAAACCCCCTACGGTGTGCTGCAAACTTTGTCTGTGTCTATGTGCACGAGCACATGAATGCCTACATGTGCGCGTTCCCGCGTGTCTATGTGAGTGCTCGTGTGTGACTGTGTACGCATACCTGTGTGTATGTGTGAGTGCACATGAGTGAGTGTGCGTGTGGATGTGTGTGCGTGACAGTTAAAACACTGTGGGTGTAGGTGACTCCCTAGAGGTCATAAAACCTTTCCCTTCCAGACCACAGTTATCCAGTTACAAATGTTGAGACCCCCACCCCAAACATCCTCTGGGGAATTTCCACTCAGTGGGGGAGAGGCCTCCTACAATCTACTCCTAAATTCACGACACAGTGAGGCCTTTATTACTTTAAGGGCAGTATCAATGTCTCTACAATAGTTCTACATTCTATGATAACACATTTCTAAACTCTAAAATAAGCTAAACATTCTACACTAGAACTTTGGGAAGGAAATAGGAGAATGGATATTAGCTTATTTTTTCAGCTTAGGTTTGCTGCACCTTTAAAACAATTGGAAACTACGGATGGGAATCAGGAACCGGTTCTTGTAGAAAACTGGTTCTCTGTAGTGTAATTCTTTGAAATTTATAGTCTGCTTGCCTGTCAATCTTGCTGTTCAGTTCCACTTGCCACTTGCATACTACAGTCAACTACTTTCAGTTCACACAGTGTGGAAAGTTATATCCACACTGTGTTGCAGCGTGGATATAACTATTTACTGATTACTTCTCCAGTCTTGTTACTTTACTGATTACTTTTTCAAAAGTAATTAGTTACTTATTACTTAGTTACTTTTAAAAAACATGATACACAACCTGAATACGTAATAAAGCAATAGACCTTTCAGCCCAGTTCTATTTCTTATGCATAATCCATCATATAAAATTGGCTCAAATGAAAAAGTCTCTTTTAAAAAATTGTTTTATGAGTTTTAATCTTTTAACTTTATGCACTTTGCATTAAGCAAATATGAAATTATATGCAGCAGTCTTTCACTTAAGACATTAGTTTAATATTTAAACCTATTTTCTGCATATTCCAGCATATAAAATAAGTAAAACTCAGCAAACAATAAATAGAATCAAAGATTCAGCAGCACCGAGTCCTGTCGCTCTTAAATCTGTTGTCAACTGTTTAGCAGGAGTGGGGCGGGTGGACAGCGGTCATGTCAGTGGGGGGATCCCAATTTAAGGCCTTTTTTCTTTAAGAGTCTTTGAGATATTTGTGTTCAAACAGCTTGCAGAGGTCTGAAAGTTGACTAACACACCAGAAGGTTGAGCAGAAGACTTGGATGATTTGACATGGAATGACTTGGAACCCCTAAACATTAATGCCCTCTGATTTCTTAAGTACTTAACACAGTTGGTTTGCCTGGCCTTTTTTTTACATAACATAGTGTCGAGCTGTTCTCTCAATGGGTTAACATTTTGAACTTTGAAGATCTTGATTTACAAATAGAATACTAGCATAGTGAAACTATAGACAGTGCACAAGTGAGATGAAGAGGAGATTTCAGGCACGATGGAGTGGGCGGAGACAAGTGTAAGGGATGATTTGTGACAGAGGGATTCCAGCAAGATTTAAAGGGAAAGTTTACAAGATGGGAGTGAGATATGCTATGATATATGGTTTAAAGACTGTGGCAACAAAATAACAGGAGGCAGAACTGGGGGTAGCAGATTTGAAGATGCTAAGAATTTCCCTGAGAATGACCAAGATTAGAAATGGGTATATCAGAAGGACAACTCGGGTCAAGCATTTTGGAGAGAAAGCTAGTGAGGCTAGGTAGAGATGGTTTGTGGTGCAGAGGAGGGAATAAGGTGTCAGCAGAGAATCTGCAGAGAATGTTAAGTTAAGTTTCTTGGGACTCTAGCCCATAGCTATAATCTATATTGTATACATTGCTGTGCAAAAGTCTTAAGCCCGCTAGACTAGACTCCATCGATTGCATTTTCATCCAAGTATTAAAACAATCCTTTGTACACCACCACCGTGGCGGCATGCAGAGATTAAAATACAAATTTACATGATATTTGGAGGCGGTGCAGTTAACAGTAACATTTACTTTGTTGTTGATGCTAACATGGATGTGACAGTTGGTATTTACCTTAATCAGAGGATGTATCTTTTTGTGAGTAGGTGTATACTGACTTCAGAATTCATAGAGGTCCTTGTTCTGTTTCAGAATTCATACCACAGCCTTATGTAGTATTTTAGGTGCTCAGAACAAAAACATTTCATATATTTACAGTTTCATTAGATACATTCAGTGTTAGTAGCTGTGCTTTAGATTTCTTAGCTGCTGTATTCAATAGTACCACCGCACAGCTGATTACACAACAGATTTGTTGTCAAAGTAAGTTCAGTTTGTTTAAGGACAGGGCAGAAATGCTGCAGGTTTAGGCAAAACAAACAAACAATCACACAAAAACTGTAAATATAATTCAGATGTTCTGGAGAACAGTTTGGTTTTGTTTTTTGGTGGGTTTTCTTACGCTTCACAGGTGGACATTCTGGTGACCTTTGGATCATTGTCTGCATAACCCTTCAGGGTTTAAGCTGATGACTGAACTGTTTCTTATTGTTAAATTATGACCCAACTAAGACGTCTAGTTCTTTAGATGTTTCTCTGGGTTCTTTTGTTACCTCCTGGATGAGTCATTGGTGTAGTCTTGAAATAATTTTGGCAGAGTTCATTTTTAACATAGCTGGTTCCTGCTAGTCACAACGGATAGCTGGTTCTGCTGGAGTTCTCTTCTTGGTAACCATTAACAGCAGTCTCACTTGATGTCGTGCCTACTTATTTCAAACAACTCCAGCAGTATATTCTCTGATTTAAAAACCTATTTTGAAGCTCCCTTTTCTTTCAAATATTTAAGAGAAAACTGTACTCTTAAACATTAGATTGTGTTTCTGGATGTTTCCCAAACTGGTTTTAATGTCGTCTTAAGCACAAAATCTGTATTTTTATGAATTCTTAATGATCTTTTACTACTTTTTAAGTGACTTTGACTTTCTTGTGCTCTGCTGCTTTAGACACAATAGACCACACTCATGGTTCA
The DNA here is from genome assembly GCF_000239375.1 of Pundamilia nyererei. NCBI lineage: Eukaryota > Metazoa > Chordata > Actinopteri > Cichliformes > Cichlidae > Pundamilia > Pundamilia nyererei. The sequence continues at coordinate 2,514,748 of NW_005187482.1, read as the reverse complement.
TTAAAACACTATGTGGGCCTTAAAGGTATAGCCTTAGAGTGGTTTAGGTTCTTTTAACACATAGATCACCAAGATGGTAAGAAGGTTCTATGTCATATGGAGTCCCACAAAGATCAGTTCTCTGGCTAATCCTTTTTTCCCTTTACCTTCAGTGCCTGGCATTGATTGATTTATTTATTTTTTAAATTTTAAAAGATGGCCTTCCACATTTCTATGTGCCTGGCATGCATGCCTATAAAAAGAAATGTCTCCCTTAAACACTCCAGTAATGGTTTAGGGGAGATGGATGAAAACATGGAAAGCTTTATGATGTCATTATGTTCTGACCCAGCAGTGCCTGTGCTGCTCCTCTCTTGGACTTGGTCCTCTGCAGCTAAACTCACAGTAACAAACCTTGGTGTGAAACAAGACTGTAATTTTAAACTAGATAAGATAGATTCTTTCATTAAAGCATTTATCACTTTAGTCCAATATCCAGAACCAAATCCACATTATTATTTTAAGTTTTTGAGCATCTCCTTCATGCTCTGATCACAATGCAATTGGACTATTAAAATGCACTTTATATTGCAATGTTTTCTTTGGTCAGTCCAAAATGCTGCAGTTTTTCTCTTAACTGGTACTCACAAGCATAAACACATCCCATTGTCCCTCCACTGGCTCCCTGTTCATTTTTGAATATTTGATCAGTTTTAAGACCTTTAATGCATCAGCACCACTGACTCCATCTGTAGGAGTCCTTAAAACCTGGATGAACAAGTTTTTTCAGGTATTATCCCGAATTTGTGGAATGAGCTCATTGCCCATGTTAGGATGGCCCAATTACTGCCTGTTTTAAAACTTTTTTTTTTCCTCTGCGTTTGACTCTGAATAACTCAGCGTTTAACTTTTTTCATTGCCTTTTATAAAATTATTTTATTGATTTGTTGTGCAGTGTTTTGGTACTTTGTTTGGATTTTACTGCACATTTTATTGCACACATATTACTCCTTCCTATAGGTTTATTGTAGAACAATTAAGGTCTTCACCTTACAATATTAAGCACCTTGAGGCGACTGTTGTTGTTATTATAAATAAAATAAAATTGAATTTAACTTTAATTTTACTACTGAGTGGGACCAAAAATATCTCATATAGAATCACCACTCCCATTCTTTTAAAAAAAAATGCATAAACAAAAAGGTTTGCTCACACTTCCATTACCTGATATTACTGCGGCATTAACAGGATTAACACTGGTTTCTGCCACCAAAGCTCTGAACAACATTAGTGCTAATTTACATTTTGGATACAGAAAGGGAAAAATACATTGACCTATATAGAAAAATGAATGGATATTCACAGATTTGAAATCATCCAACAGTACATAGTGTATATGTTTCCCAGTTTGCTTGTGCAGGTTTTTAAAATAATGACCAGGGCAAATATCTTCACTCTACTGATCACTGGTCACTGGTTTAAAACCCTATCGTTGAGACACACACACACACACACACACACACACACACACACACACACACACACACACACACACACACACACACAC
>NW_005187482.1:2496540-2513182 GCF_000239375.1 Pundamilia nyererei | reverse complement strand
CGCGCACAGACACAGACATGCATACACAGAAGGCAGACGTCACAGTTGGAAGCATGTCAAACACCAGCTACTCTTGTTCTATGATTTAATTTTTCTGACAAAATCATTTGTTCCCCAGAATAAAGTAGAACACCCTTATGGCTTTTTATGTTTGTTAAAAATTCTTCCATGAATTTTTAACAAATGATTGTTTCATAGAGTTCATTGGATCTGGGATTCTTCATATGTAAGCAGGCTTTATAAATAAAATCAATCTGATCAATATGGTTTTCATGTTCAACAAATGCTAATTAAACTTAAAGTGATTGTTGCATGGCATAAATTTGTCAAAATTTGTCAATTATGAGGAGAAATATTATATGCCCCACTTCTGTAATCTTACTCAGTGGAAACAAGAAACATACAAATGTGTCTTTATATTCATTTAGCGCCTGGGCTGTTGCCATAGTGACAGGGTGGTAATGTCAGTTGCATTTTAACTTGGTTCTTGTCACTGGGAAATAGCAATTCCTGAACAACATGAACCTGTGATAGTCATGTATTTTACTTTTATGTGAACAACACCTGCACAGCGCTTGACTAGGAAAGTAAATGAACAGTTACAGTGTTTAAAGAGCATCTGAACCACTTGTTAACCGCCTCGATTGCATCAAGTGCTCAAAGGAGATATTTCTGAACAACTTTAAACATGTTTGTTTGTCTTAGTAACCCAGGAAAGTAAAACTTCCCATAATTACTTTTACTTAGCATTATTATGAATGGGGCCTCAACATAAATTAATAATCCACAACTAAAGTCCATATGATTTTAACTATTTCATTTGACAGTAGTGCTGCTGAATTCCTGTTGAGTTCAGATTTCAGCTTATTACAGTGCAAACTGTGAACTTCTTCTCCCCCTTGGCATATGAAGATGCAGTCTTGTGTAACTTTCACAATCAAAACCAGTTTTTTCCAGTTCATGAGGCGTTGCCAAGAAACCGTCTGTCTGTGCATGCATGTCTTTGTATGTTGTGCTTGCAGTGTGCAAGCGCCAAGGTTTCCTAGCCTGTGAAAGCAGATAACTGGATTTTTCCTGTTCCTGCAGACAGTGTTACATAACACATGATGAATGAGGAGAAAGTGCATACAGCCATCCCTGCCTTTGCCTCACTCTACCCTTAGTTCTTTTTATCATAGAATACTATTGTCATAGTAGTTAAAGTGCTACTCTCTACCTTAAAAAATAACAAATATTTTAACAAAAAGTTCTTCTGGTAGTGGGCTTGCCCAAATTTTAACATCATCAAACTCTCAAACACCCTTGAATAATACTATATGAATATAATATAGTGTTCCCAGTAAATCACCACTGTCTAATAGTAGGTCTGGGTAGCCATAGCCCCCAGGACATTAAGCAGGCATGGAAGAGATCCAGGCCACAGACATCTAGTGGACCATGAGAGCCCTAGAAGGACCTCCGCAGGGGCAGGTGTAAATAAAAATTTCCAGTTCACTCTGTCAAACGCTTTTTCTGGATCTAGAGACAATATTGTGGTTTCAATGTTTTTACTGCACGAATAGTCTATTAAATTAAGTGATCTACATGTATCTGTTGATGAATTTTATGAAACCAGTTTGGTCAGGATATATTATGAGGGAGGTTTTCTTCTCTAATTTCTTTGAGAGAGCTTTGCAGATTATTTTCATGTCAATCTTGATAAGGGATATTGGACAATAGCTGGTGGGAAGAACAGGGTCTTTGCCTGGTTTTAGCAGGAGATGTTGGCAGAATTCATATTTGTTCGTAGTCTGCCATTTTCTTATATTTCCTGTAACATTGTGTGGAACACTGCTGCCAGAATTCTTTGCTGGAAATCCATCTGGACCTGCAGCCTTATTATTGAGCATACTTTCCAGGGCTTACTGGAGTTCACCTGATGTCAGCGGTGAATCCAGTGCTGTCGCTTGACTTAAAAATAACATTTATATTTGATTTTCTTTTTTCCATCCAGTAGTGTGCAAACAACTCAAGAGCTCATATTCACATAATTGTAACTGTAATGTAATTACTAAATTTAATACGTAATATGTTACTACTTTACTGAAGAATGTAATGTGTTTACAGTAACACATTGCTTTGGAATGTGTTACACTGTAGACAGGTCAAGCAGAGTGTGGCACTGGAAGTAACGACACAAACACTTGTGTGTGGGAGGGGTTTGGTAAGGAGAAGGAAAAAATACTTTTATATGTGTACAGCGAGGCTGGGGTCCTACAGAATTCAGTTAAATATGGTCGGGTGTGGAAAGAATGCTTCACAGGTTTCCACAGAAGAAGCATAGTTTAGGGATAAAGGGGAATACTCACCCATCACTGGATGTGAAGTCACTGAAAAACCTCATTTTGGTTCAAAATCACAAACTATTTGAAGCCATTTGCAATTATTTTGATTGGTCATTCTCTACCCCGTGTTTGTTTTTATGTTCTGGTGATTATTAAATTAAAGAGTTTTGGCTCTCTCTCCATTCTTTTAGATAGGGGCTTCAAGATACCCCAGGATTTAATCCAAGATTGCATAGATATGAGACTTGCTGCTAGAATGACTTTGTAAAAAACCTACACTTTTGACTCCTCTGCTGTGACAGATGCCACATTCTTGTTTATTTAATAAAGTTAATGTGCTTTTTTTTTTGTTTGCTTTTTTGCACCTCTCTGCTCTCTCTGATCCCCCCTTCCCCCTTCTTCCCCTTTCCCTCTTTCTTTCCTTTGTTTTTATAGGTGACTTGGAGACGTTAGAAGCTGAGCACAGTTTTTGCCTGTCTCTCACACTTTTTGACTGTGGCTTTTTGCCATGGCAACCTCCTTGATCAGTCGTCAGCTGGCTTTCTCTCTGCAGAAAAACGTGTGGCTCAGTGCTTCAGGTAAATCTAGCACTACACCAGATCCTTGTTTTCTAGTCAGGATATAACATTCAGTAGGTAAAGATGTGTTACCAGTGTTGGAGAGTGTCTTAAAACTGTTTGGACCATTGTGTAAATTAATCTTGTTCTTCCAGCCATATTAGTGCCACAGCTAATAGGCTAAGCTTTTCCACATGTGAGGAATGTATTGCTTATTTCAAAGTGACTTTAAGAATTTTCAGATGATTTTTTTAGTTGAAATGTCTCATCTGAAAATACAATTTTAATACCTCTCATGGGTAAAGCAGTGAAAGCAGAATAGCATTGTGTAATCAGTGTAAATGTTTAAACCGAAGGAGGATGTGCTTATCAATACACATGTTTGTGCTTTTCCAAGATGAGTGACTGAGTGGTGTGTCAAAGGTCTTCTGTCCATAACCACGAAGCCAGACATACTACTGTAAATCTGAGTAACAAGTAAATTATTCACTACACATGGGACACTATTGCGTTGGCAAAATCTGTCTACAGACAGCTGCCGTTATCCGATAAACTGGATTTGTGACAGGCGTCTCCATAAAGGCTGTTTTATATAGTAAAACAATGTGAAAGAGGAAGCTGTCTAGACTGTATAATATGCTATAAATAATTAATGCATTACAACAACTGTGGATTTAAAGTTGAAGCTCTGCCCTTCAAGATGTGATTGAAGTACAGACTTATTTTGTTCATTTTAATTCCAGTCTGGTTGTGTGCAGAAGCAAAATCACAAAAAAGTGTTGCTGTTCCCAAGCGTGTGGACTAACTATATATAAATGTGTGTCTTGGAGCAACTAAATTTATCTCAAGAAAGTGTTCACCTGCAACTGCTTCATAAACGGTTGGTATAAATGTCCAGCGGAGCACTGATATGAGCTTTAAACCTTATCTTTGCTTGTTTGATAGTAGATCAACTAACAGCCTAGTCATCCATGAGATGAGCTATTTCAGTTCACAGAACTTGTTGCTGTAACCGCTAGCTCAGTAAAGATGACCCCAAATTGTCCAGAACCAGTAAGAACTAGTTTCTGGGCTTATCTTGTTTTTCAACTGTGAGTCAGAGTTACCGGGCTAGAGGACACTGTAACGGTCGGGGCAGATACTATGGATTTTGTTGTATAGTTGTTTGAGATATAACTATGGAAAAATATAAATTTCCTTATTTGCTCCCAAGCTGCCCTGAGCTTATCCAGGACAGAGGACATAGTTAGGGACAGTATTAGAGTATATTTGCCTTTAAAAAATCATAACAAAGAAGCAAAAGTTGTCAGCACTTTATTTGTTTCTATCATGGCTGGCACCACATGTAAAACACCAGGACATGACCACAAAATAAGTACCAAATATTACACCCCTCACACCCACACATTTATGAACTTTTTTGTGGTTTCTCCACAAGGTTGCAGATATGTCAGCAAAGCAGCAGCAAAGACACAGGTGGAGTTTGACTACGATGGACCCTCCATGACAACTACAGTCCCTGGTCCACGATCACAAGTAATGGTGTACACACACACCACACCACACACACACACACAGACAGACACATTTATTGCAATCAAAAGCTTTTCTCTCTCTTTCTATTTCTAGGAGCTGATGAAACAACTGGGACAAATACAGGTGAGATGTGTGTGTTAGTATTTGTGGTTTCTGCTACTTACAGTTGAGCATGATTGTCTACAACAGCATAAATACAACAAGAGTACTTCTCCATCCTTTTATATATGAGTTTATTTATTTGTTTTTACTGAATGCCTTGTTTCGGTTGATACTGGTTCTGGATACTGATCTCCTATAACCGCTGGCAAAAATTATGCAGTCATCACATTTGCAAGATGTTCAGCAACTTTGTAATCTAAAAGAAATACCTGAACAAATTTCAATATGCAAAATATTTAATCATGTTCAGGCTATAACAAGCTGGCTGCTTTTGGTGGATTTGCAGAAAATATTTATTGAACAAAAGTTGGCATTGGAAACTGGTGAACTGGTCTTTTTTTTTTGTGTGTGTGTTTTTCAGGGGTTGCATATTTTTTTTGGAAATTATTTCACTGATTATGTTTGTACATTAATAACTGAACATTTTTTAGTATATTGCATTTTAATAACATGATACAGTATATCATTTTTAAAAGTCACTTTATCTTCCGTAGTAGGTCTCTACTGTAGTTAGTAGGTATGTAGTGACACTGAGGCAACAACTACACTCATCATTGTATGAAACTTTTCAGCATTACAAACAAAAATGTGGAACACACACACAAACCTAGACATGTTTTAGAAAGGCAGTCAGACAAATGGTGACCTCAAATGTTCAAATGGCTCATTGTATTCAGGCCAAAATAAGCAAAAACCGCATCTAAGTATGACATACAGATAGGATGTCCTACGAGAGCTCTGTCAGCTTATTCTAACATGTTTGCCTTTAAATATTAATTGATAGTAATACATATTCTCTTGAAATTGTAATACTTTTTCTCTAGCTACAATGACTATGCCATGCTTCTGTGTGTGTGTTGGTAGATTGGGTCTGTAAGTATGTTAAGTCAGTGAACTACATAAATAATTCCTGGAGCACAATATGCTGTTCCCTCTTTTTTTAGCACCATCCACTCTTAAGGTTATATGGTGCTTCTGTCGTATCTGAAGCTCAGTGATACCAGAGATGGCATTATGCAAGTGATGTCTTCATATTGTGCAGGTGTTTGTGTGTGGATTTTGATATAATTTTATTCTAATTGTTTGTATTGTAGTAACAATAAAGTTATTAATAATTTTCAAGGAAACTTTGAAGCATGCTAGAAAGACTGTTAAAAGGTTACAAATGCAGAATGAATTGAAGGCGTTATGTTTACCTTCAACATAAGATTCTTCAAGAACCATAATAGGCTGAATTTATTTTCTAAGCATATGCTAAACTGTGCTGTTTTGTTAAACTGCACTGTTTTTTATAGCAAATAACTTGCTGCTTTTGTCTTTACAGACTTTTTGTTATCATATTCCAGACTCGAGAATAATTTATGAATATCTTTATACTCTTAATCATAAGTACCATGTGAGGTTTTTAATACATAACATGTTTTTCCCCAGAATACTGGTGCCATCAACTTTTTCTGTAACTATGAGGAGAGCAAAGGGAACTACCTAGTGGATGTGGATGGGAACCGCATGCTGGATATCTACACTCAGATTTCTTCCATCCCAATTGGTTAGTACAGATATTTATGTAATAACTTCAGTTTAGATTGTTGAATTGTGAGACAGGGATGAAATCTATAATCATAACAAATGTTATTTTATATTGCATAGCTGTCATTGAAAAAGGGCAGACACTATGGTTGGATAATAAATGGTTTCACCCAGCCATGAGCCATGAGTGAAAGACGTTTTTGAATTTTAATTTATATTGTCTGAAAAATGGCCAAAAAAATCACAAATTCTGCCAGGCTATGTTAACTCAGTGTAAAGTGCAATGGTTTTGTACTTAAGACAAGTTAGTATGAAAAACATAATTTGCATATAAGCCCTCAGTTTGTACTCTTTCTGTGTGCGTGTGTGTGTGTGTGTGTGTGTGTGTGTGTGTGTGTGTGTGTGTAAAGGAGTCTACCTTAACATCCATCAGAAAAAACTATATGTAGCTGGCTGTGTAGATCAGCGGCCCCCAACCTTTTTTGCGCCACGGACCGGTTTATGCCCGACAATATTTTCATGGACCGGCCTTTAAGGTGTTGCGGATAAATACAACAAAATAAAACTAGTACCGGTACCGAAAAAAAGAAAATTTATTCATAACACACATGAAAAGACCAAGGAAAACCGAGTAAATGATAAAAACGATAACAAAATAACGCTGAAAACCGATTAAAAACCCTGAAAACTATACATTTCAGCCCTGAGCCTCAACTCTCGCGGTCCAGTACCAAACGAGTCACGGACCGGTCCGAGGCCCGGGGGTTGGGGACCGCTGGTGTAGATGAATGGCTGCATGCTTAAAATGTATTATCATTATTAATTTTTCTAATGTTATGAAATTTTTTTGTGTCATAATTTATGATTTCAAATGTTTTTCCATTTCATCTAGTTAACTCAAGTCTAAAAAGCAATGGGGACTACTGTGTCTCATCTGTAATCTATATCTGTTTTTCAATTGAAAACTGGTTTTAAAGGCAGTATTACATATATGGCAAGCGTCTTGTTGGTGCAAACGAGGAGCTTAACAGACAAATACTGATTAACTATCATGATGTTGCTTTTTTATTTTTTAAAGCAGGGCAAATCATAGATAACTATGGTGTTTACTGGTTCTTTTGATACAATTGGATCAATTATATATGTGGTCACTTTGCTGCCATTAGACTTGTTGTACTGTATTACTGTCGGAGTCAATTTTGATACACTGAGCTACTTTGCATTTCCACTATGGTTTGTCCAACGGAACAGGGATATACATAGTTTACTTGTATACTTTCCAATAAAACTAATAATACTTATTTTAATAGCATACTTGAAGGAAATGGTGTATGCGATGCACCTTCCTTTGTAAAACCACTCCTGTTGTGTGCTCCTATAGGCTACAACCACCCTGCTCTCCTTAAAGTGATGACCAATCCAAACAATTTGGTAAGTTCGTTCCTTTTATCAGGGAAAATAAAGATATGGAGCAGATGGCATTGCAGTGAATGATTAAGTATACAGTAGTCAAAGGAATTGCATTCTGTGTTTTATACAGACAATTGTGATTTCCATTAGAGCAGTTTAGGGTAAATTATGCTAAGCTACCACAGTTCTGACATCATACAGCAGTTACAATCTTTCCTCACAATGCCACTGTGTGTAAGCAAGCTGGACAATGATCATATGATGATTTTTTTGGTGTAGAATCATCATCCATGATCTCAAGACACAGTTACCTCCATAGAACTCATAGATCACAATTTTAGCTAAGCATATGGTTATATAGATAGAATAACCTGTGTTGGGATTAAATAATTTCCAGTGCCTCAATAATGCTATGCTTTTTTTTATTAATAAGTGTTAGAAAGTTATATAGTGTAGTATTAAGTGGACGCAGCACTGAAAAATAAAGGCATTAGACAACAATTCAACTCAGGGCTAAAGGACCATGACTCAAATCTCATTCTGTTTTTTGTTTTATTATAAATATTCTGACTGGAACATGAAAGTGACACCTCCAACATATGTGTCCACTGAGTGTTTTCATCATTCTTATGTCTAATGTTGAGCTTCCTGTATGTTCTCAGAGGAGAGGTGAGGTGTAAAACAACAAATGGTTTTTAAAGTGAATGTAAATCCTAATACTTGTTTTGGTTTGGGATTTAACAAGTAGGACATATATGTAAGTACATGTAACATCCTTTTGAAAAAGTCTGAACAAGACTCTGCGTATTTGCATGTACTAGATATTTTTGTCTTTCTTCAGAGTACATTTGTGAATCGGCCAGCCTTGGGAATCCTGCCACCTGAGAACTTTCCAGACAAAATCACCGAAAGTCTTCTCTCAGTGAGAAACACACAAAAACTGAGTTTATCTTTTTATACCCAAATTTGAGCTATCACACTAATATTTTTTCTGCTCTTTTTTTGTAAAACAGTACATTTTAAAATTCATGGGTAACAACTATCTAACACACATTTAGAATTTAAATTTGTGTACAGGTTGTTCTTACATTCTAGTTTTCATGTAACTCCATAATGTATTATTTGCCTTTATTGCTATTTCTGCAGATAATGCTAGCTGTGCACTGATAATAATGATAATCCTTGTTACTCCTACTTTGCTTTCTGTCAGGTGGCACCTAGTGGAATGACTCGTGTTCAGACAATGTCCTGTGGTGCTTGCTCCAATGAAAATGCTTACAAAGCTATTTTTATCTGGTATAGGGTAAGTGAGTACAAATTTGATTTAATTTGTTAACACCATGTTAAATTATATCTGGTGACCACATGGTATGGGGGGTGTTAGTGCTCATAGCATGGGTAACATCTGTGAAGGCACAATTAATGCTGAAAGGTACAACATATGCTGCCATCCAAGCCAGACAATCTCTGCTTATTTCAGCAGAACAATGCACAGCCACATTCTGCATGTGTTACAACTGCGTGGCTTTGTAGTAAAAGAGTCAGGTACTAGAGTGGCCTGCCTACAGTCCAGACCCGTCTCCCATTGAACATGTGTGGCGCATTATGAAGTGCAAAATATGACGATGGAGACCCCGGACTGTTGAGCAACTGAAGTTGTACATGAACCAAGAATGGGAAAGAATTCCACCTACACAGCTTTAACAATTAGTGTCCTCAGTTCTTATTGACGCTTATTGAGTGTTGTTAAAAGAAAAGGTGATATAACCCAGTGGTAAACATGTCCAAGCTTTATTGGAACATGTTGCAGGTATCAAATTCAAAATGAGTGAAGATTTGCACGACAACAACACAAACAAGTTTATTAGTTTGAACATTGGATATTTTTTCTTTGTAGTGTATTCAATTGAATATCGGTAAAAAAGGATTTGCAAATCATTTTATTCTGTTTTTATTTACATGTTACACAACATCCCAACTTCATTGGAATTGGGTTTGTAGTATTGTTCTGTGATGTTCTATTATCAGTAATATTATTTGATCGTAACCCTATAACAGACAACTGAATCCAAATCTCGGACAAAAACACAAAACCTAAAGCAAACAAAAGGTCACCACAGGAGATAGCTGTCCTTAAAAAGACGGTAGTGTAGAAAATGTCTTGTATTGAGTAGGAAAAAAAATGTAAACCAACAAGTTGGAATTAAAATGAATTTAATCTCTGTGGGGTTTTTTTTTACTTAGAACAAAGAACGAGGCCCAAACACACCAACTAATGAAGAACTGAACACCTCCATGATCAACCAGGTCTCACTATTCATTAAGTTATTCACCACTTTCCTGCCATATTGGACTCAATATTTGCTTCTTATTTCTTGATGTTTGTCTTTTCTCTTGCTTAGTGTCATTGAATCCTTATGTCTTTTGATCTCAGGCACCAGGTTGTCCAGAACTCAGTATTTTATCTTTCATGGGAGGTTTCCATGGAAGAACATTAGGTATGTTAAATACTGTATACATTTTTGCTACTGTTAAAACAACAGCACCTGTCATAAAACAATTACAGTGGTATTTATTGAACAAATAACAAACTGAATTCATGTTTTTATACCCAAATTTGAGCTGGTACACTACAACTGTTTTATTGTAAAACAGTTCATGCATAATAATACACTGGCACATTATAAATACTTTTTCATCTGAGGGATTGGAAACGGTCCAGGCAGATTGCTCAGTGATGCAAAACAACCCAGCTGTTATCATACAAAAGCCTGTGCTATAAAAATAGAAGTTTGATTAATAACACCTCAAACATGTAAAAATTGAAAGGTCAAGGGTCCACATGTAGCATTTTTATAGCTTTTCACAGATACACAAGCATTGTATGATGTCAGTTTGAAACTTTAGACTCAAGTCAGTGTGCTCTTTGTACAACTGGGGAAATCATTATTTGATTTTTGCCTGAATTTGTAAGTTTGCTAATTTAAAAAGAAATTAATCTCTAATTGTATGGTAGTTTCATTTTAATGAAGAGAGACAGATTATCAACCAGAAATCCAGAAAAATGAATTACATAAAATTTGTAAACTTATTTGCATGTCATTAAGTAAGTAATGATACATAAAAATACAGGTCGCTACACAAAACACAACGTATTACTTGGTGGAGAAACCTTTTTTGGTTAGTACTTTACTTCTTGTAGTTCACTGGATTTGCACACATTTCAGAAAGGATTTTTGCACTCCTCTTTGGCTGCTGCTTAGCAAATTGAAGCTTCAGCTTCCCCCAGAGATTTTCTACTGAGGTCTGGAGACTAGCTAGGCCACTCTTTGACCTTTACCTGCTTCTTCCTTAGTCCCTTCTATGTTCCATTGGTGCTATGCTTTAGGACATTGTCTCGCTGGAAGATCTACGAGCCCTCTTCAGTGTTCTGGCTTAGAGTTCTGGAGCTTCTCTTCCAAGATTTTTTGGGACATGATAACGTTCATTGTCCTCTCAAAGCAGTGAAGTGTCCTTAGCAGACAAACAGCCCTGACACATAGTATTTCCACCATAATGTTCTTTGGGTAATCCTCAGCATTCTTCTTTTTCCTTATTCCAGCTTGAATGTGGCTTCGTCTGACAAAAGCACACAAGCCTTCTCTGAATCATTTAGATTTTCGCTGTAGACAGGCCAGTTGCTAAAGCAGGGAAACTTTACAAGCACCACATGATTTTAATCCTTTATAGCTTACTGTGTTACACCTTTACCATGATCATGCTCTCCCCGTGAGGTGCATGCAAGATCTAATGTGGAGCTTCAGACTGAGGGCGACTATTTTCTATTTCTTCTGTTTTGGAATAATTGCACCAACAGTTGTCACCTTCTCACTAAGCTTCTTGTTGATGGTCTTGTAACCCATTCCAGCCTTGGGGAAGTCTACAATCCTTCCCCACCGGAGGAGGTTTGAATGGAACAAACTGAGTCTATAGACCGGTGAACACATAGCAAGTGAATATTAGGAGTATGTATAATTGATTGATTAATTGTCTGCCAGATTTCAGTCAGTCTCTGGGAACCAGAATTCTGGCTGCGTTGTAGGAGATCAAATACTTTCAGTCAATGACGTGCAAATTTATTCATTTTATTTAATGTGTTTTTCTGGATTTTTGGTTGCTATTCTTTGTCTATTAAAATGATACTGTTAGAGATTGTTAATTTTTTCGTAAGTGAGCAAACTTGCAAATTTCCCAGTGGATGATGGCAATCATTAGACTTTTTGGAAAGATAAAACCAAAAGGCATATTCTAACTTTGTGGATTTGTTACTAATTCATTGCTGTTGCCTTGTTAAGGTTGTTTGGCAACAACACACTCCAAAGCGATCCACAAACTGGACATTCCATCATTTGATTGGCCTGTTGCCCCATTCCCCAGACTACAGTACCCACTGGATGAGTTTACCAGAGAGAACGCTGAGGAAGAGGCTCGTTGTTTGGAGGAGGTAGGCTGTATGTATACACAGAAAAGATACTATATGAGTATATGTGAACAACCATAAGGTACAGACCAAAATGTCATCACAGGAAGCAAAATGTTTTTTTAAAAATATATAACAGTTTTGATTTGAGTTGAAGGTTTTTAACCTATCAGCAGAACTAGTATCTGCTCCTTTGTGCAAGGTGGAATGGTAAATGGCCTGTATTTATATAGCGCTTTACTAGTCCCTAAGCACCCCAAAGCGCTTTACACACGAAGTTACCACCCATTCACGCACACATTCACACACTGGTGATGGCAAGCTACATTGTAGCTACATTGTAGCTCTGACAGAGGCAAGGCTGCCGGACACTAGCACCACCGGGCCCTCTGACCACCACCAGTAGGCAACGGGTGAAGTGTCTCACCCAAGGACACAACGACCGAGACTGTACAAGCCGGGGCTCGAACCAGCAACGTTCCGATTACAAGGCGAACTCCCAACTCTTGAGCCACGATCACCCCTAGGTGGAACAGGACGAGCACTGCCAGAGCCCTAGGTATACTTGGTGCAGAGCCCTAGGTTTCTTCTGGTTACTAACAATGTCCAGCCTCATGTGGCAAGAGCATGCAGGCAACTGCTGGAGAATGAAGGAGTTGATACCAGTGAATGCCCCCCATGCTATGTGTCAGTCCATTCGACACCACCAGGTTGCATCTCAGACTTGCCCAAATCCAAATCTGGAAGAAGGTCCTCCAGGACACCATGCATCATCTCATTGGGGGCCATAAAAATACAGTGTCATTTTGATACTGCAATAACACATTAGCTAGTCCATGAAATTATTAATTTTGAGGATGATTTTTATTTTAGATGTGATGAGATCTCATGTGTTTTCAATTTGTTCTTTTCATTTTTTCATTTTTTGAGATTGTATTTTTGAAGTTTAAGTAATTGTTGTTTTTTCATGACATTACACATATTGCAGTTTACATTACAGTAAAACTGAAAATAAAATTGATCACATTATATTGGCACCTGTCAAAACATGGGGTATAATGAGAAAAAAGACTGTCTTTTGGGTATGCAGTGGTTAGTACCTACTACAAATGGTCCAACAAAAGGCAACTGGTCAGCCGGTGCTAGGGCCATACAGTATTTGTCGCATGCTCAATTATGCGGGTAGAAAGCATTAGAAAACAGTGTAAGCTCCTGCATATGGCTCTACATAGAAGCACACTGTTCTGAGTTTCAGTGAAGATGCTGTACACTGTATGCTGAAAAACTAGTACGATCAACCAATTCCCAACTTCAGGTGTGATACCTGATATCACAGGACAAATTGACATCTGGCTTATCGGAGAATTAAGAGAGCAGATCCAGCTGTTCTCCTATAGCCCAGCATGAGTAGAGAACTCTTTTTTTTCCTCTTGTACTTTCCCATTGTAGTGTACATTTCAGTGGTTTTTCTGTAATGCAACAGTTCTCTGACTTGTATCCCCATGTGATGTCTGTGTTGTGTGTGTAAGGTCGGGGGGCGGGTTCATTCCACTGCAGGGCAACCTGCCACTGCATGTGGCGAATAAAATTTGAACTTGAACTTTAATGTTGCTTTAATGTTATGAATGACTGATTTAAGTTATATCACTTTGACAAAAAAGTGCCATGTTGTGTGTGATGTTGGAATTCTTGTGTGCAACTCAAGGTGGAAGATTTGATTGTGAAGTGGAGACAGAAGGGAAAACCTGTAGCGGGAATTGTAATTGAACCGATTCAGGCCGAAGGCGGCGATAACCACGCCTCGCCAGACTTCTTCCAAAGACTGCGCAATATTGCACGCAAGGTAAGACACTAGCTTTAAAGACAGACTGGTTTGTATGTGGGAGTTAATCATAATTTAAAAAAGGGTTTTTTTTCTAGACTTACAGTGTTTTAATGTTGCTAAAATATTTTTAAAGATATGTATAGATATGTCCATCTGAATCATAAAGGGGTGCAGGAAGAGCAGGAACTGAAAATGGTCTCAAAAATATGTTTACAGTTTCTTTGATAATGTTGTGGAAAGGGCCCACATGAGAAACTGGGACCGTTTCGGAGGGCTGCACCAATAAGCTGAATTTAATATCCTGCTCAATATTAATGTGATATATTTATACACTGCTACTGGGAAGAGGAGATGATACAATTAAAAATGCAATGTTGGTGTTGTGTAATAACAACACCAAGATTTGATTCCATTTTAACTAACATTCCCCAAAACAATTGTGAATAAAGGTGATCATCACCAAGGGAGGATCTGTATCTGGATTTGTTCAACTTCATTACCCACAGTGTTTGTTTTGTTTTGGAGTTTAGTTTGTACATTTGTTCCAGTCACATCAACAGCAATAGCTGCAGTATCTGCCTTCCATTCTGTATCTGAAGTCACTGGAATGTCCTTGCCTTTCTTTTCACAATTTCTGCTCTCAGGTCCTACACTGTAGCCTCTGTCATAGCAGTCAGTAAGTTGCAAAGTGCGACAAACTGTGTGACTGAGTGCTCATGCCCTTATGAAATTATCCATTTTACTTATAATACCAAAAACATGGTTAATTTTCAGCACTGACCAACACAACACATCCTTATGCACAATACAATGCAAAATAACAATTTAGGTTCAGGGTTTATTTTAGTCACTTTATCTTGAATCTGCTTTAAAGGTCCAACATTTTTCCCTGTTGTGTCAGCGTGTCCTATTTCACCCTGTCCAAGCATGCAGTTACCTCTGTGATTGAAGCATTCCCTGTCATGGTCTTTTTCATTGAACCCTTGTTAATCCACGTACAGAGAGTGGTAACTGAGCTGTGTCTCGGACATCACAGCTCTCATCCAGAACCAAGGAGAAAAAGTCAAAATTGTCTGCTTTGGAGTTCAGAGATTCAAAATTTCTGGCAGAGGTATACTGAGTATATTTGCTTCCCCACCTCAGCATGGCTGTGCTTTTCATGTGGATGAGGTCCAGACTGGTGGCGGAGGCACAGGAAAGTTTTGGGCCCATGAGCACTGGGGTATGGACGACCCTGCTGACGTTGTCTCTTTCAGCAAGAAGCTTCTGAGTGGGGGTTACTACCACAAGGATGAATTACAGGCAGACAAGGTTTGACATTTTTATGTCTGTTTTTCTACAATAATTTTAAATTTTAAATTCCAACTTATTTGTTTTTTGTAAGTTCTACATTACATTAGTTTTGTAATGGGCTCAGGAGGAATAGCAGGTCATCTACTAATCGAAAGGTTGGTGGTTCAATCCCCGGATGCTCCTGTCTGCATGCCAAATACCCTTGGGCATTAATTCCAACCCCAAGTTGCTCTCCTGGACTATACATGTGAATTTTAGATAGAAAGAACTTGCATAGAAAAAGCATAGAAATAAGTGCCTATGTGATTAGATGAATGAGGCTTTTAGTGCTCAGGCAGAGGAGAAAAGCACCACATAAGATTTAGAATCAGCTAACCAATAAAAGTTAGCTTAGTTTTAAAGAAAATGAGTTTAAACATTTTAGTGTGGGAGTGGCTTCCTGCAGAGGTGGAAATAGAAGAGGCACCACATCCTGCAATATTACATGTCACAGTTAAAAGATTCTGTCTCACAAAAAAGCAGTTGTGAAAGTCTGTTGTTGTTATTCTTCATAATATTAATAGTTTTTATAACTTTAATAATAGGAATATCATTTCAATTTTACAAATTGAATGTTTATCTGAATGATTTGGCAGTCAGTTTTGGTGTGTTGTGGCACAATTCTTTTCTGGTAGTTTTCATCTTTGTTGCCATGATGCAGACACATAAATGTTTCTACACTGATATACAGCCTGTCGAGAGTGCTGGTGCATCACAGGGGTTCCTGCCCAGTGTCAGCTGAAACAGGAATCAGCCCCCTTCCCTACCCATTTTGATAAGTTTTAGCTGTTCTTTTTATTTTAGGTTTTTACTACCCAGTATCCAGTGTTTTGTTCTTGTGCTTTCCGCAGCCCTACCGCATCTTTAACACATGGATGGGTGACCCGTCAAAGAACTTGTTCCTTTCTGAGGTTCTCAATGTGATTCGGAGAGAAAATCTTCTGGAGGAAGTGACCCGCTCTGGCAAAGCTTTGCTGAATGGCCTCTATGAGCTACAGGTACTGTTTTTTGTTTTTGTTTTTTTAATTAACTTGGTCCAAACTCGTGGCCGTTCATGTTTGAAAACCTGCCTTAACTAAAACTGTCCGTGGAGCAGAAGTGAGTCCACCTCACCTGCGCGGCATCGCAATCATACCTACAATCATACCTTGCTAGTTTCAAAATCTGTACCGGGTCCTGTATTTGTGGTTCTTGTCGTTTGTGTGTGCCTGCGAGCTGCCAAGCTGTGGCCGATTGTGTACGGCAACCGGAGTAATAATAAAATGCTGAAAAACATGGAAACGTGGTTGTGCTGTGCCTCTTATCTGCCACAAACTGTATTTTGTATTTACTCATGTTGTCTTTTTCTAATACAAAAAATTGTTTGATCTGAAACATGTAAGTGTGAGAGACAGAGAATGGAGGCAGTAGCATTTAAAAAAAATATTATTAGCTTTTAAGTTTCAAGTTAGTACATCACTTCAAAATTCTTTGGTTGTTAATCCATCCATCCATCCATCCATCCATC
>NW_005187482.1:2468850-2493514 GCF_000239375.1 Pundamilia nyererei | reverse complement strand
GGGACACACAAACCCCTCCACCACGATAAGGTAGCGATTCAAGGAGGGTTGTTAATCATTGACCTGAATATTTTTGCTGATTTTTAAGCTTACTAACTGAGCGTAATGCTGCATTTGAATGCTTTGAATGGTCGTGATCATAAATTACGTGGCTTTTTTCCGCAGGCTCAGTACCCCAGCATACTGAGTCGAGCCCGAGGACAGGGGACGTTCTGTGCCATTGATGCCTGTGATGATGCCACACGTGACAGGATCATGCTCAAGGCCAGAGACAAAGGTATAAAGCATATCAATATATGGTGTTTTTCTTTTTTATGATGGCTCCTTTGGTTCAGTTTTGCACTCATGGAGATCATGGAAGACAAGTTTATGATATTTGCAAAACTAGACAATAATGAGGATAATCCTTTGGTTTTGCTAAGCCAAAGGAGTAAAGAAATTTACGATGTTGTCATTTCTGTTAGCAGTAACCTTAACTTATCTTTAATATAGCTGAAACTAATCAGCGAAGTCATCAAAGGAATCATATTTGAAAGTGCTAGATATCTGTCTGATATCTCTGTAAAAAACAATTATTGTTGTTCCATTTTGTTTCGTTGGCAGGCGTCCTCCTCGGGGGCTGTGGGGATCGCACAATCAGATTCCGCCCAGCTCTGGTTTTCAAGGAGTATCATGTGAACCTCTTCCTCAATATTTTTAATGATGTGTTGGCGCAGCACAAATAGATCCTTTCCAAAATCCTTCTAAAAATATACAATCCTGAGTTAAATCAGAATGGGGGGAAACGTAACTCTGGACAGTTTAAGAACAGAGAAGCACAATCTAAACAAAATAAAATTCAACTAGCCCTGAGCTACAGCTAAAAGAAGGCTAGTTGTAGTAAATGCAAATTTTGTAGAATGTTCATGTTTCTGAAAATTAAATCTGTTAAAATAAGCCTAGAATCTTTTTAAATAAAGATTCATTTCTGTTCATGTACATGTATTCAAGTCTGGTTGAAGTTACTTTTTCCTGGAAAACAACTCCTTAAAGAAAACAGTTAAACAATTTGTCTTTGTACAGAAATGTTGGCCAGTCTGCTCTGGAGATGATGAGACATCACGCAGCTGTATTTTCCAAAATCTCGCCATTATAACTTATACTGAAGTATTTCATTTCACATTCACATAAAAAAGTGTTGGTTTTTACGTCAAATTAAAGTGCTCTCTAAAGCTAACGTTAGTTGTTTTTTTGTGGCACTGTTCTGCTTAATTTCTGGAATCGGGAAACATAAAGTTTGCTTTATTCTTAATCTGGCCTAAAAACACTCTTGTTTTGAATATTACCAGGGAAAATATCCCTAATATGTAAAACATTAAACCTTTTTACATTTATGAATTGAGATATATGAGATTCAGAAGTACGACTGCACATGTGGTTGTAATTCTGTAACAATTACTATAGCAATAAACACAATAAATGTCTTAACTCCTAATGAACTTTAGTTGTTGACTCATAGTGTTGCATAAAGCTGCTTTTAGTGCTCAAATGCAAGAGTCGCCTCACTGCATACATTCATCCTGCCACGCACCTATCCTGGATACAGAGTACAGTGTCAGTGCTGACTCTCTGTATGAACACAATCAATCTAAACTGTCCGTTAAAACTGTCCATAATGTTATGACTATTGTGTTGCTCTTAATAGTAATAAACTTGAAATGATGTAGCCAAGAAAATGTCACTCTTAAATAGACCATGAAAATGTCATAGATAATTTAGTGCCTGCATGTTATTTCAGTGTAACATTTTTTATGCCCTCTGCTCAAATGAGAGCCTTGGTAACACCATTTACTTTACTCTTAAAGAAAAAGAGCTTCATTGTTGCTGCTTGACATTTTATGGAAATATGGTTACATTTTGTTTTCAAGACTCTCTTGTTTTTGATTTCATTTAATACTTTTTATTTGTGACATTAGGGTGTACTTTGCTTTACTCTGTGTCACCTGGGATAGGCTCGAGACCGATGTCATCCTATTTGGGTTTTAAGTACATTACACTTTGCATAAAACCATTTCTGAGTCTGACACATGACAAACAAGGTAATGTGCTCACAGTCATTGATTCAAAATAACATATTAAAAAGTTAAAGCATAAACACTTTAGCAAATACTAAACCCGTACAATCATTATGCTACTATCTACACTGTTTACACATAGAACAAAACAGACCCAAGTAAAAGTTTACTGTAGCTAGATAAGCTATTTTGTTAAGGGGGAGTTGAACTTAACGCACAGGTCTATTACAGAGGGTGGTCAAAAGCACACATTAGTTTCAATGTGAAGCTGAAATAAATTACCAAATAACTTTAAAGCTGAAATTCTTTTGACATATTTGGCATTTTAATTTTTTAAAGTCTGCTTCTGTAGAACGTCCTCAGTAGTAGCAAATGTTCCATGCAGCTTTTAGGCAAGTGTTAGGAATGTGATTCATGTCTTTTCTAATTATGTCTTTATTGTTTACCTATTAGAACGAAATACAAATAAACAATATTTCTTCTCCTTTTTTACATTTACGTTGCATAAATTTTACCCCTCTTAATGTAGTGAATTAAAAAACAGTTCACAGGGTCAGATCATCATCCTACACTTAATACTGAACATACATGAAGGTTGGGTTGTAGGGTGTCTCCTAATATGATGGTGATTTAGACAATGGTGCCTGTCTTCTTGTTGTCAGGCATTATATGGAGGATCTGTGATAATCTTAAAAAAAAAAACCCATTTACACTAAATACTTGCACTTGTGATTTAATATTGATGGTCTTTGATGTAATTATTATAGATTGTTGTCTATAAAATATTCTGTCCATGTACTGTGATTAATAAAGTTTTGAGAAACTTGAGTTTTTGTTTCTGTTGAAAGGTTTTTGACCTAATAAAAATCATAGAACTGTAAATGGACTGATAGGTTATGGTATTCAGCTAGGTGTCATTCAAATCTGAAAAAACAAAGAAAGAAAAAAAAACGTGCCCCTCAGAATTATTTTTCATTTTAAATGTGCAAAAACTTTTAAAAGGGAACTCACAGCTTAAAATATGCCACCAGCTCCAAAAATAATAATCATTTAAGGCTGAATTATACTAAATACTTAAAGTTTTATTTAACTGTGTTATATACGCTATGACACTAATCCTATATTACACTGAATTTCTGTACTCAATATATACTAACAAAGTGCTATCATTTAAGCTGTCATATTTTATTTTCTACAGGTGAAACTCTGAAAAATTACAATATCATGCAAACGTTCATTTATTTCAGTAATTCGACTTAAAAGGTGAAAGTATGATAATTGTTATAGTCTTGATGGTTATGGCTTACAGCTTATGAAATCCCCAAATTCAAAAGCTCAGAAAATTACATGAAATCAATAAAACAAGAATTTTAAATACAGAAATGTTGGACCTCTGAAAAGTATAATCATGCATATGTTTGGGTCCCTTTTGCATGAATTACTGCCTCAGTGCGGCGTGGCGTGGATGCTCTCAGCCCGTGGCACTGCTGACGTGTTATGTGAGCAGCCTTCAGCTCTTCTGCATTGTTCGGTCTCATGTCTCTCATCGTTCTCTTGGCAATGCGCCATAAATTCTCTGTGGGGTTCAGATTAGACGAGCTTGCTGGCCAATAAGCATCATAATCCCATGGTCATTGAACCAGGTTTTGGTACTTCTGGTAGTGTGGGCAGGTGCCAAGTCCTGCTGGGAAATGAAGTCAGCATCTCCATAAAGCTCGTCTGCAGAAGGAAGCATGAAGTGCTCCAAAATGTCCAGGTAGATGGCTGCGTTTACTCTGGACTTAAAAGCACACTATCACTCACTATGTGTTAATAGACCTCTCTGCATTGAATGATACTTGTTATTGATTTCTGGCTCTCTTCCGTAGCATGTCTTCTATCCTGTCACCCCAACCGGTCGCAGCAGATGGAGTTTTTCCTTCCCACTGTCCACAAAGTGCTTGCTCATAGAGGGTCATATGATTGTTGGGTTTTTCTCTGCATGTATTATTGTAGGGTCTTTCTTACAATATAAAACGCCTTGAGGCGACTGTTGTGATTTGGCGCTATATAAATAAAACTCAATTGAATTGAATTGGATCAGCACCAGCAGATGACATGACTTCCCAAATCAGCACAGACTGTGGAAACTTCACGCTGGACTTCAAGCATCTTGGACTGCGTACCTTTCCATTCTTTCTCCAGACTCTGGAATCTTGGTTTCCAAATCAGGTGCAAAATTTGCTCTCATCAGAAAAGAGGACTGAGCAACAGACCAGTTCTTTTTTCTTTAAGACGTTTCTGACATTGTTTGCTGTTCAGGAGTTGCTTGACAAGAGGAATATGACATTTGAAGCCCATGTCCAGGATCTGTCTGTGTGTGGCTGCTCTTGATGCACTGATGTCCAACTTCTTTTGCAATTACCGTTTGAGGTTTCCTCCTTATGGAGGCTGTCAGTGATGGTTTTCTGGTACAACTGTCATGTCAGCAGCCTTGATTGTGACTCCTACTGGACCAGACTGAGAGACCATTTAAAGGCTCATGAATCATTTGCACCATTTGCAGGTTATTAGATTAATTAGCTGATTAGAGAGTGACACTTTGAGCCTAAAATATTGAACCTTTACACAATATTCACATTTTCTGACCTTTTGAATTTGGGGTTTTCATAAGCTGTAAATCATAACCCTCAAAATTATAACAAATAAAGGCTTGAAATATCTCGCTATGCATGTAATGCATCTATATGATATATTAGTTTCACCTCTTAAGTTGAATTACTGAAATCAATGATTTTTGCATGGTATTGTAATTTTTTCGAGTTTCACCTGTAGCAGCCTAAGTTTGTCTAACATGATCGTTTTCTTTTTTGTTTGTTTGTTTTTGTTTTTTTCGTGCACGCGCGCACTACGTCTCCCTAACCACTTCCGGGAAATAGGGCGTATGTGAACCACATGACGATCCCTCGCCTCGATTCCTCGACGGGAGCGAATGATGGTTAATACGTGGACCGTTTGCATGACAACGTGGCGGTAAGAAGCCAATAAGAACTTGCCTTGAAACGTTTCCCTCCCGCCCCGCCTCCATACTTTGACGAACTTTTTATTGGTTAGAGTTTTCTTTAAGGCACTGATGATTGGATAGCTGTGTATCTAAACCCGCCCAATTGCCATTGTTATTTAAAGTTAGCGTTTGCCAACGCGGACTGTTTCTGGAGTGACCCTCTACCTGTATATTGTAAAAAGTGGCGCAACAAAGCTGGTGAGTTCATCTTTTTCTTGCATGTAAAAAGTGATGTGTGGTGTATGACAGAGCTTTTGTGTATTTATTCTATCAGAACTTTAAAAATGAATTTCAATGTTAAGAGAGCGAGAAAGTGATTATGGATGCTTTTACCTCATGATGACATGAATCGTTTACTGTGATTTGACGCTGCGGATACCAGATTTTTCTTTTTTCATCAGTGTCAATAATGCATTGTTGCTCCTGAACTATTTAGCTTGCAGACGACTGTTAAAGCAAAGAAATAAACAAGAATGACCAGCTCAGAAAAAATGCTGGGAAAAGACTGAAGAACTCAAATTGTATGTCAGTAAAATGAGTTGTACTTATTTTGTTGAATGAAGTACAGTCTTCAAATGTTGTTGGTTCTTCGTTGTCTCCTATTCATTTATATCCCTGTGCATTTATAAATATCATATATATATATACAGTGGGGCAAAAAAGTATTTAGTCAGCCACCGATTGTGCAAGTTCCCCCACTTAAAATGATGACAGAGGTCAGTAATTTGCACCAGAGGTACACTTCAACTGTGAGAGACAGAATGTGAAAAAAAATAATCCATGAATCCACATGGTAGGATTTGTAAAGAATTTATTCGTAAATTAGGGTGGAAAATAAGTATTTGTTCACCTCAAACAAGGAAAATCTCTGGCTCTCACAGGCCTGTAACGTCTTGTGTAAGAAGCTTTTCTGTCCCCCACTCGTTACCTGTATGAATGGCACCTGTTTGAACTCATCATCTGTATAAAAGACACCTGTCCACAGCCTCAAACAGTCAGACTCCAAACTCCGCCATGGCCAAGACCAAAGAGCTTTCGAAGGACACCAGGAAAAGTATTGTAGACCTGCACCAGACTGGGAAGAGTGAATCTACAATAGGCAAGCAGCTTGGTGTGAAAAAATCAACTGTGGGAGCAATCATCAAAAAATGGAAAACATACAAGACCACTGATAATCTCCCTCGATCTGGGGCTCCACGCAAGATCTCATCCCGTGGGGTCAAAATGATCATGAGAACGGTGAGCAAAGATCCCAGAACCACACGGGGGGACCTGGTGAATGACCTGCAGAGAGCTGGGACCAAAGTAACAAAGCTCACCATCAGTAACACACTACAACGGCATGGAATCAAATCCCGCAGCGCCAGACGTGTTCCGCTGCTGAAGCCAGTGCATGTCCAGGCCCGTCTGAAGTTTGCCAGAGAGCACATGGATGATACAGCAGAGGATTGGGAGAATGTCATGTGGTCAGATGAAACCAAAGTAGAACTTTTTGGTATAAAGTCAACTCGTCGTGTTTGGAGGAAGAAGAATACTGAGTTGCATCTCAAGAACACCATACCTACTGTGAAGCATGGGGGTGGAAACATCATGCTATGGGGCTGTTTTTCTGCCAAGGGGACAGGACGACTGATCCGTGTTAAGGACAGAATGAATGGGGCCATGTATCGTGAGATTTTGAGCCAAAACCTCCTTCCATCAGTGAGAACTTTGAAGATGAAACGAGGCTGGGTCTTCCAACATGACAATGATCCAAAACACACCGCCCGGGCAACAAAGGAGTGATGTAAGAAGCATTTGAAAGTCCTGGAGTGGCCTAGCCAGTCTCCAGACCTCAACCCCATAGAAAATCTGTGGCGGGAGTTGAAAGTCCGTGTTGCTCGGCGACAGCCCCAAAACATCACTGCTCTCGAGAAGATCTGCATGGAGGAATGGGCCAAAATACCAGCTACTGTGTGTGCAAACCTGGTAAAGACCTATAGTAAACGTTTGACCTCTGTTATTGCCAACAAAGGTTATGTTACAAAGTATTGAGTTGTATTTTTGTTATTGACCAAATACTTATTTTCCACCCTGATTTACGAATAAATTCTTTACAAAACCTATCATGTGGATTCATGGATTTTTTTTTTCACATTCTGTCTCTCACAGTTGAAGTGTACCTCTGGTGCAAATTACTGACCTCATCATTTTAGGTGGGGGAACTTGCACAATCAGTGGCTGACTAAATACTTTTTTGCCCCACTGTATATATATATATATATATTGCACTTTCAGCTATTGTTTTTTATTTCTTGAGTAGTGTACGTGTGTTTTGTAATAGTGTATTGTGTGTTATACTTTGTGCTGTGTTCTCTCATATGGTCTGTGCTCTCCATGTGAATTTGACTTTTTGTCTTCTCTTCACCCCCTGAAGTCAGTTATGATGCTGCTGAATTCATTAGCATCGCTCTACTTCCTGGCCGCTGTTGCCTTTGCTGTGCCTGCTCAGGAGAAGCGCATCCATCACCAGCCTGATCTGAGTGACCACGCCCATGATGATGCTCACAGTTTCCAGTATGACCATGAGGCCTTCCTGGGTAAAGAAGAGGCCAAGACCTTTGACCAGCTGACTCCTGAGGAGAGCAAAGATAGATTAGCGTAAGTTGGACATACTATCACAGATTTTCTAAACTATTCAGTTCTGCCTCAGGGGCGGCTCTAGAGAAATCTTATTCTGATTTCAATGGTGTGGCGAAAAATAAAAGCCATTTCTTCACACATATGCATGTGTTAAATTCCCTAATATGTATTACATATATTACATGGTAAAATACATCAAATGCAGTAAGTATGCACATGTTTTGTATAAAACGTGTATACTTACTTAGTCTGTAACTTTCTTAATGGTTTTAAACCAAATAATGAAACATTTCAGTTACATGAAAAAATATAATTTTGACTTTATTTACTGTATAAATAAAAATACCTACGTATAAAATTCAGAAAGATACACAATATGAGGTGGATACAAGTCTAACTTAAGTTTTACACTCACATTCACCTAAATATACACAAAATGTCAGAAATCTGCACTGCAAATGGATGATTTTTCACCAGATATTTAAACCTAATTTTTCATAATTTATTGACTTTAAATTTATATTCAATGTAAATTGTAGCTAGGCTCTAAGGCATAAAACTAGGCTGATACTAATGTGTTAATCTAACTGGAGCTTTCGATTCTGTGTAATAATGAATGAATGACAAACTTATAGCTGTTCTGTCTAAGTATGCACCATTTCAGAATTTTTACCATTCGATGAAAGTACCCTGAGACGATTAAAGAATGTGCCTCTAGTCAAAATGTAATTCCCATTTCAAAAAACAGTTACAGAATCTCTAATACTGTATCTAATATCTAATATGTTACAGTCCATGACAAAGTGGCTACAATAATTTGGTTGAATCTAATAAAGAAGCATGAAGCTTGCATGTTTTCTTTATGCCTCCATGGGTACTCCAGCTTCCTCTCACAGTCGAAAGACGTCAGTGTTTATAATCCAGTGTTATTTGAATTTTGTCATGGGTGTAACATACTGTATTGGTGAATGTAGCCTGTGGTCTAAAGCATTTCAGCACTTAGTAAGACTCATTACCCAGTTCAGACTAGAATTTCACATACTCCACATTGACTAGAGCCCAAATAGGACAGTTGGATATAAAAATTAGCATTTGATACAATAGTCTGGACACTAGACATAATCATGACTTGAAACTTCTCCATCTCCCTTCACAGGAAGATAGTGGACCGTATCGACACTGACAAGGATGGCTACGTCAGCCACGGAGAGCTGCATTATTGGATCAAACACCGACAGAGGAGGTACATCGAGGAAAATGTTAACAAACACTGGAAGGACTACGACAAGAACCAAGATGACAAGATAAGCTGGGAGGAGTATAAAAACACCACCTATGGCTACTATCTGGGTGTGTGTGAAACCTTAATAGTTCAATTTTTATTCTTTTCCTTTTTTCCCTATTTGATCAAATTTCCATAATCTCCTTTTCTGCCTGTTCCGCTTTTTGCTTTTAGTATCACCATAATAGTGGAAAATAAATGTTTTAATTACAGTAGAGACTAACATTGATTTCTGTAAATGGCACAGTGGATGAAGGGCGCAGTGTTGTTTAGCAAGTGGAAATGCAAATGATTCAAATTTCTAGAGTTAGGATTATTCCAACGCAAGTTCCATCCAAAGCCCAATCACTCGATCACTGATTGTTTTCTCTCAAAGTGAAGATTTACTTGTGTTTCCTAAAGTTTCTTAAAGTAGAGGCAGAGCCTTCAGCTATGAGACCTCTCTACTATACAACTAGCTCTAAGTATTTAGAAATATGCTGGGAAACATGTCACCCCTTTTCACTTCCTTTGTGTTTATACACCACTACTGCTTGTCATTAAATTTGGCCTTTTCTGTCCCATAGTTTGAGTTTTGTGTGCTTTACTACTTTTCTGTTTCTCGTCAACCAAGTGCCAGTGGATTGTCCACACCCAAAAGACAATGATGTGCTGAAAATGAATCTTTTCTTTTCTTAGGAGAGGAGTTTGATGATATTGATGACAAGGAGACTTATAAGTCCATGCTCAAAAGAGATGAAAGGCGCTTTAAGACGGCTGACCGAGACAGTGATGGCATTGCCACACGTGAGGAGTTCACTGCCTTCCTTCACCCTGAGGAGTTTGATTACATGAAAGATTTGGTAATTCAGGTAAAGCCTACTACTGATTACCGGGATGTAAATGTAAATGGGGCAAATTGTGTCTATCACTTGATTTTTAATTTGTGAAAACTGAATGATATTCTTATGCAGGAAACTGTGGAGGACATTGATAAGAATGGGGACGGGAAGATCAACTTAGAAGAATACATCGGTAGGTTACTTACTTGACTATTTGAGCAGCTACTCTCTGCACTGGAGGCTGTCAGTCCTAAATGTGTGTATTATTCTTGTTTCACAGGTGATATGTACACAGCCGAGGATGGGGAAAGTGAGCCTGACTGGGTCCAGACAGAGAAGAAACATTTCTCGGAGATCAGGGATACCAATAAGGTAAAAGATCCTTAGTTCTTCAAAATGAAACAGATTTTTTTCATTAAGAAAAATAATACCTATAAACACAGTTATGGTACCAATTTGACATAAACCCATAAAAGTAAAAGGATTCGTTTCAGCCTCAAAAAAAATGGTCACATTACTTACATTGAGATAATTGTTGATGTGAATTGGCACTATATAGATAAAATGGAACAGGCAATGGCTACATTGCTATAACCACTAGCATTTTCCAAGGTTTTTGGGTTGGTCCAACTTTAAGAAGCTGCTACTCCTGGTAGCAGATTCTCAGTGCCACTTAGGAGGTTTTAGACTGTTACGGTTACTTTTAAATGTTCTCTCTGTGTTTAGGATGGGTACCTGGATGCTGACGAAGTAGGACAGTGGGTTTTGCCTGGAGAGGTTGACCATGCTGACAATGAAGCCAAACATTTGATCCACGAGACAGACACTGACAAGGTAGACTAATCATTGTTTAAATTCTTTTAATTCTGGTAGCTTTTTTTCTGGCTTTATTTTGACATTAAAAACCAGAGCAATTACGTTTATTTACCAGTTCATTTTTCCAACAATGTAGGTGTAGCCGACGAAAATACAGCACTTTATTTGGTCCGTCATGAAAAATAGTGGCAGCTGCCAAACATATTTCCATGTAAACAATAGCATTGTGCAAAATTCTTGAGCCCCTTCTTATATCCGTGTATTTTGTTTCCAAGACTTTCTTGTACATGTTAAAGGTGGTGTTGAACAATACTTCTTCAGGCTTCCTGAAGGTCTTTCAAAGTTTGTCTTTGAAAATGATCAGGTACAAAGACTGGGTTTAAAATGATTGAAAAAGTGGAAAGGTGATTGTCAAAAGCTGTCCTTAAGGAAGAGAAACAGGGGAAACCAAAGTAGTATAATTAAAAGCTAGTGGCAATTCAATTTATTTATACAGAACCAAATCACAACAACAGTCGCCTCAAGTCACTATATAATCAACAACCAACCCCCTATGAGCAAGCACTTTGGCGACAGTGGGAAGGAAAAACTCCCTTTTAACAGATAGAAACCTCCGGCAGAACCAGGCTCAGGGAGGGGCGGGGCCATCTGCTGCGACCGGTTGGGGAGAGAGAAAGAAGACAGGATAAAAGACATACTGCGGAAGAGAGCCAACAACAGGTCTGAATGATGAACCCAAATTTGAAATGATTGATTCAAGGTGTTGTCAGTATGTGTGGAGGAGATCAAGAGAGAGGTAAAACAGTGAATAGCCATCTGTAAAACAATACAGTCTGTTATGGTTTCAGAATGAATATGAGCCAGTGGTGTTAACAATCTTGTCAAACTTGGTGAAATAATGAACAGTCAAGTTTTGATCTGCCATGCATTTTGGAAAGTGTGATGGCAACAGCTTCATTTTCCAGCATGACAGCGATGACAAACACACTGCATACCTGAATAGAAAAAAAACACACAATGGAGGCCTATCAGTATCAGTGGACTGGCCTCCCCAAGAGCCCAGACATTAACATTAAAGAAGCAGTGTAGGATTGTCTTGATAGAGAACACAACATCAAAAGAAGAAGTTTGGAATCTCCTTCAGGAAGCCTGGAGAATTGCTGCTTAAAGAAATGACAAGAAAACTTGCCTGAGAGTGTTAAGTTTCTTTTGAAGAATAAATGACTTGCAGACTAGAACTGTACAGTCTGTTTTTACCTGTATATGCTGTACAGAGTGATTTTGTATGCTCCCCTAACCCCTAACTACAGTGTCACTCAGAGAGACGTAGCTTGATCAGAAGGACTTTGAAGGAATACCCTTTTCGGTACAGGGTGTATCGAAAAGCTATAGACCAAAGTAATGGATTTAGAAGCTTGAACTAAATTTTAAAATTCATAGTTACACATGATGTTTTAGATACACATCAGTTTTATTTATAAGGCACCAAATGACAACAAGAGTTGGAATTTATTTTAAACAGTAAAGACCCTACAATAATACAATGCAAAAGTTACAATGTTCACAAGTACTCAGTGCGTCCCCATTAGTGTCCCCTTGGGAAGACCATATGATAGTCTTACTCGTGTCATACTTTTGCAGGCATGTCTGGAGTCATTGTTACTCCTATGCTACCTACTGGCAACCATGTGATACCCTCAAACCCCCTCTTTCTAACAGTACATATTACAATCATTACTGGTGAACGTTTGTGCAATTCAAGCACTTTGAAGTTGGTTTAATTCTTTTTGATCATTTCCATGTATTTTGAATTTTTAAATAAATTGCTGCACCTGTTTCCCTTTACTTTTTCCAGCAAAATATAAAGAATGAGCGGTGGCTCAAGACCTTTGTACAGTACTGTAATAAGTATAAGAGTTCCAGCATTTTGGAGAGTTTGGTCAACACAGTGCTAACTTAAAATCACTTGTCTTTGAAATAATTGTGTTAATTTTGGATTAATTATTAACAAGCTTCTTTCTGTCTCTTGCTTTCTTCATTACTCCTTCTTTTCCTTCTCTCACTCAAACTACTAAATCAATGAAACCAATGGATGGAATCTGGTGACCAAACAACAGGATGAGAGAATAACCAAGAAGGAGATTCTAGCCAACTGGAACATGTTTGTGGGCAGTCAGGCTACCAATTATGGTGAAGACTTAACGAAGAAGCACGATGAACTTTGATGAAAATGTAGCTATGGGGATATCAGAGTAGGCGTGGGACTTGGGTCTGGATTATGCTGTTTTAGTTGTGTAATCAATAATGTTCTTATAACAAAAGCAGCATGTCAAAATTTGCTATCAAATGTTTGTCTGAGTGTGTGGATGGGAGGGTGTGGGAGAGATTAAAGTCTTCTTTTTCTACAATTGTACTTATTATTCTTTAGTCACATTATGATTTAAATTATTACAAATATAATTGTCAGAGTTGTTCTCGAATTGTGTAAGAGATGTTGCTGGTTTCTGCCTTTTTCGTGATTAAGTTTAGAGTTGCAGTGTGTAAAGGTAGAGTGTTCGCCCCATGTTTGGGGGTTGGGGGTTCAAATCCACCGAATGGCTACCCTGAAGTACCCCTGAGCAAGGTACCGTCCCTACACACTGCTCCCCGGGGGCTGGATTGGTGGCTGCCTACTGCTTCACTGAGTAAATGGGTTAAATGCAGAGAGTAATTTCCCTACAGGGGATTTATAAAGTATACAAAAAACATATTACTGCTAGATGACAGTAAGTTGCAGATTGTAGTCAACTGAATTATTTGTGTATAATCCTAGCTACGGTGGCTGCTGCAGGACAAATATGTTTTAGCCAATTAGCCAAAAATAACATTTAGACTGTACACCATAATGGCTGTGGCCGGCCACTTTCCTTTTTCTCAATCGCAGCCAGTCAGCACGTTTGTACACACTACAAGGTCAAAACATTAGTGTTATCATTTTTGTCTATCACCCACCATTTCAGACAGAGATTCAGTTCAATCTTATTTACAGCAAAAGTTGCCTCAAGGTGCTTTATATTGTAAGGTAGAGCCTACAATAATCAGAATGAGAAGATCTGAATTATCTGGGTAGCAGACCATCATTTGCATTAGTAAATTTTAATAAAAGATTATTTCCATCGTTCACATCCATTACAAACAGATGCATTCCTCTGGAGAGGGACATGCTGAAATTATGACTTATAATTTTACAGTATTATGGTATCAAACTGTTTTCTGTAGAGTACAGTTTAAGCTAAGTAGTCTTCAACACGGCAGATGACTATGTCATGAACATTAAAGTGCACTGGCTTATTTCAATAAATGCCATTCAGTAATAAGCAGCTTAGAAAAAAGTGTCAAAGTGTTTAATGTATTTCTTTGCAAAAGACAATACAGTGAAGTGAGGAAGCATGGCAACTAGCTCCACCAAGGGTTAAATACTTTGGCACAAAAACCAGTATTGCTCTTTCTTATTGTTTCTACACATACTTCCCTACTAAAGACTATTTGCTACTGTATTGATGTACAGTAATAACCCCCCCACCCCCAACTATCTACTATGTCAGTAGTAACAGTGAAATTGCCTGTCAGTTAAAAGCAAATATAAACATGTTCTCAAAAGAGATTTAGTTGAAAGAAATAGAATGCATACATACTCTAAATCTTGTGTCATATTCGCACGTCATGAAGATTGAGATTTTGCTCCAGATCGACTTCACAGCATCACACAGCTGGCGCAGATTTGTCAGCTGTACATCCAAATTTCCCCTTCTACCAAATACCAAAGTTGTTCTGCTCTAAGTGAGATCTGAGGACTGGAGTATACTGGAGTATATTGGAGTACAGCATTTATCCAGGTCCATTTGTAGCCTCAGTTTCCTGTTCTTAGCTGGTTGATCTGCTTTAAGGTGCAGTTGAGTGAGCGGTGAGAACTGACGTTCGCTGGATATTTCCTCTTTTTTAGACCATTCTTCATAAACCTGAGAGTTGGGAAAGCGCCCTGTCTGGCATCAACAATCGCCACATTCAAAATCACATAAATCATATTCTACCCCATTGTGATTCTTAGGCTGACTTGGCCATGTCCACCTGCCTAAATGCTTTGTGTTGCTGACATGAGATTGGCCAACTGGTTATTTGCTTTAACAAACAGTTGAACAGGCATTACCAAATAAAGTGGCAGTTGAATGTATGTCATGTGACAGCAATATACATATACACTTGGACAATCGAGTAGTTGTGCTATATTCTCAGATTGTATACAGTTTTTTTCTCATGCATATAGTTTCAAACGTATCATTTTGCTTTTCTCAATTTCAGCAATTTTGTGAATTTTAAATAGATCTTTGAGATTTCATAATGTCCCGACCAATTCTACACAGCAGTGAAAAGAAAAATCAAGTCCAAACAAAAACACTGAAAGGAAGCCTTTTGGAATAATGTGCAGGATATGCTTTGCTAAAACTAAAATGTATTATTTGGGAACAGATGAGGTGATGCTTGTTTTGCATTAGTTTTTAATGTGTGTTGATTTGCAACATGAATTCGCATCCTTTGCCTTAATACTGAAAAAAAAACACAGGAACAGAGCGCTGCACAGTGAAGTTTCAAACTGAGCCTCCGCGGATATCTGGGAATGCTAATGTATCTCTCTGTACTGTAACATAATTATAACAATGTTCAAATAATCATATCTAATGAAGCGCTTGGTCAGTACACATTGTAAAAATGATTAGCCTACAAACATAATTTGTTCTAAAGTAAAGATTTTACTGTTAGACTCCATAAGAATATAAAGTATTCAGTTCAATTCAAATTGCGTCAAGCATCCCTCTACTTTGCTCATCAGGATGGCCGTCTGAGTCTACCTGAGATACTTGACAAGATGGACTTCATCAAGACCAGTACAATGACCGACTATGGAGGGATGAGGGTGGATGGCCGTGATGAACTGTGACTTCAGTTTGGTCCCATATAAAAATGTTTTACACAAAAATCGATGACTCGTGAATATTTTCTTATCTGAATTGATTCATCCTATACAAATTTAAAACACTTAAGGCCACACTTATCTTACAAAACTGACTCATCTTTAAACTGGGGTACATGTTTATTAGTAATACATTTTTATTCATAATTCAATTCTTTAAATTTTGTATACATTTTCTGAGCTACAGTGAGTGTTACAAGAAACTACTGTTTGAGTTTCTACAGAGTTTCATCTACTTTTTAGCCTTAGCAGGGCATACTCTCTTACTGCTTTCTCCACTTCACCCGAGGAAAGCGTGGGAAGTGGGGGTGTGGTACTGTGGTACTATGGAGACTGCAGGTTTGGACACAGCCCAGTTGACTGATTCACTAACATACACACAGTGACAAAAATGTCAAGAAAGCATGTTTCAAAGTAAGAACATTACTGTGCATATCTAAGTGAATGGGGCCCGATGTGAAGATCTCCATCATGAACAGTGAAGCAGCTCAAATTTAAACAACAACAGATCTGCTTAGAACAGGACTTCATGCATGTTTAGAGCACCCACTCAAGTTTGTCAGACAATGCATTGGATTGTAAATTTCATCTATGATATGAACACAATAAAAACATTGAGACATTGCTTTATTTATAACTAAACTTACCTGTAGTCCATAAAAGCTGAAAAAATGTAAATACGCTGGTACTTGTACATTTCTGCTCTGACTACTCAAAGCACTTTTCCTACAACACACACACTTTCATACAGCATATTTATGCACATCCTTACACTCGGCTAAGCATCAGGAGCAATTTGGAGATCAAAGACACTAAAGTGTGTGGACCACTAACCTTCTGATTAGTTCACAACCTGCGGTGCCTCCTGAGCACAAAATAAATCAAACCAAATAATAATAGTATGGATTTAAGCCTTAAATGCTGATTTATTTAAAGGAAATTGTTGACATTAATCTGTAAGAAACATTTGGATGGCAGTTTCAGCAAATCTGTGTTGTACAGTCAGCGGAAGCATTTTCCAGCAAAATAAAAATACATTCAGGAGGAAATACTGTCAAGCAAAAAGTCATAAGACATTATAAAGTAAGTTAGAAAGTTACAGAATGAGCACCACTGTGGAGTCTTCGGTCGCCTCACGCTTGCATCACTGGACGAGCCTCTTTGGCCGTGAGGTCAATCCCAGAACCTGCAAAGCCGGTTCCACCCTTTCAAAACACAAAGGACCACAGTACAGTTAAAGAGAGAAAAAGTCTCTGCTCCTCAAAAATCAGCTTTCAAACAGCGAACCACGTTTTCTGTGTCTGCCAGGTTGCAGCATGACACCTCTGATTTCTGAGTGACAGCAACAGAATTCATAACATTGGGATGAGTGTTCAAAAATAAACATTTGAAATCCTTTTTTTTTTTTTTAAAAACTGTTAGAATTATTTTTCACATACCCTCTGCAGTGGAATAATGTCTTTTTCAGAAAGTTTGTCTCCTGTCAGAGGATCAGTCATGTCCTTTCTGATCAACTTCTCCACACACTCCTGCGTCACCACAGCGCCCCTGAACACAAGGACACATGTCACATAGGGCTGTGCGATATGACCAAAATCTCATATCCCGATATAAGACATCTATCATCCCGATAACGATATAAATCACAAACATTTTACATTTTCTGAAAGTTCTGCGAATCTCGGGCAGCTCGACTTGCGTGAAGTGTTTCCAGCTGGGCGTCGTGTAGCTGGAGTCGAGTGTTTTAACCGATGCATGAAACTATACATTTTTAGACATAAGTTGTAACGGCCGCTTATTACACTTAGTATTTATTACACGGCGTGCTGCGGGGAAAAGCCTGTTCTAACGTTTGAGTTTAAGGTTTATTTTTTAGCACCTGACGGCTCTTTTTTGCTTCTCATCTGTAAATACTCTGCATACTCTTTCACGTGATTCAGTTTATTTTGAAAAGTCTCAACAGGATCTTGAGCTTTATTCTGAAAGGTTTATGTGGAAAATAAACAAGCGGACACGTAATGGTTTTACCGTCGTTGTTGCTAACGACAACACATAAAAACAGGTGCTTGTCCGTCCTTAGCGTGGTTATATTATAAGAGAAAGAGAGAACTTTAAGAAATGAATATAGCCACTACAGTGACCATCAAAACGATGAAAAGAGTTTATTTTGCGACACCACGAAACAAACGATAGTGTAAAATGAAACGATAGATGTTTTTATATCGTCATCCGATATATATGGTTATATCGAACAGCCCTAATGTTACATATCCCCTCACACTCCAGAGAACATTGGACCCCATTTACTAACATTAGGGTGGAAATGATTTTATCCTGTGCAAAACATACATTTGTGTTCAAAATTTCTGTCTGATTTATGAAAGACGTGTAGCAGCTGATTCTGTTGTAACTCGGAATTGTTCGTAACCAGCAGCCATGTGAAAACTCCACACAATTTGCACACTGCCCTGCCCACATTTCTCGATATAAAGAAACACGTTGACAATGTTGTAGGAGAGAAGCCTGACTGTAGAAAATTGAATAACAGGAACCCGAGGTTTAAGGAGAAAGAAGTACAGACGCACGGTCTGTCATGGTCAAGAGAGAGCTGAGCGTTAAAACCAAAGTGTTCAATGATCCCCCAGACAAGCAGATTTATGAAAAACCCTTATAGACGAGGGACGGAGGTTGCTGAGGACAGGTGGGACTGGGCTTACTGGTATTAATTTGTAGTAGTAAAAGTAATTTTAAAGACTTGTGCTCTAATTCTCAAGGCAGCCAGGCTGTCATTTGTTGGTACGCATGGTCAGAGGGACTTCTAAATTTGTTCATAAACAAATACAGGTGGCACTCACGATGGTCGAAGAACAGCACAGGGAACACTGTTGCCCAAGACGTCTTTGGTCACTGTACATATGTACCTGTCCTGGAAAGAAATGACAAAATTATACAGCCTCAAGACAAAGTCAAGTTACACACACACAACTGTTAAAAGGAGCTGCCATAGAGAAAGCTAACATCTTCCTGTGTGAATCTTCTAATTCAAATTCTGACTATACCTGCTTTGTTTATTCTTCAATTTAAATAACTTGTATTCACAGCTACAAAGAAGCGTGTAATGTAATGTTTTAGAAAAACATGCTAACAGCTACCAAGTCTGAGGGCTTGCATATATGAGATAACATTTCTGATGCTCTAAGCCTGACAATCTATTTCTGTGTGCTGAGTAAACTGACCTGGCGGGTGAGCAGGGCAACTCGATCCAGACTTGGGTCCAAGGGGGTGAAACGCACTGTGATAAGCTCATTCATCTTAATGGGTTTTCCAGA
Organism: Pundamilia nyererei; assembly: GCF_000239375.1. Taxonomy (NCBI): domain Eukaryota; kingdom Metazoa; phylum Chordata; class Actinopteri; order Cichliformes; family Cichlidae; genus Pundamilia; species Pundamilia nyererei. Next base: position 2,474,539 of record NW_005187482.1, on the reverse strand, counting down.
CATTGGACATAACACAGTCTTGCTCTGACAGATGTTAGAGATGGACAGAAAAGTGCAGCCATTACAAAATTATGCCATTACATTTTTAATAACTACTTCCCATAAATACTCAAATTTAGCAGTAAATATATTTGAGTAAGCGTAGTCACTAAGCTGTAGGAACTCTGTGACACCCTAAGATGTTTCCACATGATCATGATGTCAGGTCAACCTGACATTGGCCTCTGAAAGAGGGTCAACATCAAAAAGAGGAACGCAGAGTAAACATTCATACACTAAAACACTGACTAATAAAGTAAACAGGTAAACCTGGCAAACACACACAAATCTGGCCCACTTGTGCTCCAAGGTCTATTACACCAGCATTTTTAAGTAATTTCATGGCGGGTAGTTAACAAAGAGGTGTTCCTGTTTCTCTTTCACCGGTCTGTTTAAAAAAAACCCCCAAAAAAACCCAGTGTAGCTCAACTCCTTCCTCGGCATGAGAAACATCATCAGTCACTCACTGGTTTCTTGAGAGCAGTGGGCTTGGCCTCTGGTGTCAGTGAGGGAATCCAAAAACTGGGCAGGCTCTGGCTGGAACTTGCAGCTGTGGCAGCACTGGATAATTCTCCAGGGCTGCTCTGTGTCCCGTCCTTCTCACTTCCAATGTTCTTACCTGAAAAAAAGAAAAAAGCAGTTTTGACAGAATTGTATTCATTATAAAAAATGTCTTAAAAAGAGTTTGGGTGCATTAAAACAACACAAGTGACGACAGCAGCAGCCATAGCGCAGAGTCTGTGGGGTAGAGTCTGAGCTTTGGTTTCTTCTTGTGGCCAACATCGTAAGGTATATTTTGACAGTCATGCACGCACCAGATGTGAAGGGGTTGATAGGTTTAGATACAATGCTGTTCTCCTTTGTTTTAAACCTCTCCACTCTCTCTCGCTCTTCTGACTTGGACTCAAGTTGGTTGCTGCTCCTCTGCGCCTGCTTCTGTTTCTCGTACGCCTGAAGAAATCAAGGAAGAAAATAAAGCCAAGCACTCACAGTTCTAGACAAGAGGCCATTATTTCTTAGAGAAAGCTCTTTCATATGTGTTGGCTGCAGTGTAGATTTTATGTTGTTTGTTTCATTGTTTACAGGAGTGACTATGAAGCAAGTTCAACATATCCAAGCTCTGTTTGGATTAGCTGGCTTAGCAAAGCCTAAAAAACCCAGTCGCAATGGCGCTCATCAACCTTCTTTTTTAAGTGCGCTCTTTCAGGGTCTGTGTGCACTTGTATAAAAAGTCATTTAACTTTTGTCCTGCACAAAATGCATCAACAGTTAATATTTTAAATAGAGTTTTTTTATGCTATATGCTGTGTAACATGTACAGCTGAACATTAGAGCTCTGAAACTTTAAACTTTAAAATTTACTCATTGTCTTCTGGTCTGATGTGGAAATCACCTTATTGCCAAAGTCAAATTCAACTTTCTACTCAGTATTTTTGGTATTAAATATCAAACAAGCTCTGTTAATTCTGTCTAATCAAAAATATCAAACATTTTCTACATCACCAAATGAATACATGTAGATTCCAGTGACAAATAGCACACAGCTCGGTCTGCATGGCTTTCTTCTTCAGTGTTAGTTACCCCGATGATTAAGCCTTGATTCATAAAACAAACCCCATGGTGTTTAGCTGTGGACGTGACAGTCCAAGCACCTGTGAGGAGTTAAGAACAGTTAAGTGAGTTACTTACTTTCATCTTTTTGGCAATCTGTGTCTTTTGGTGAAGAATATATTCAAGAATGGCCTGTTTTTCATAGAGGTATCCATCTGGACTGGTCACACAAACAGAAACATGACAGTGTTATACATATGCTAACATTAGATCGTATGCTTTAATGTGTGTGTGTTTATTAGAGCTTATTATAATTACTCATAGTTCAATTAAATATGATTAATAACTAATTAAAAATATATAAAGCTTGGGAGCTCAGGTCTATTTGTCAGAAACTGTAGAATGCTGTGGCACAGAACTTGACCACTAGGTGAAGTCTCCTGACCTGTAATAAGATGGAGTTGGTGTGTGTTTGCTGATCACTTGCAAGACTGCACGACTGCCAAACAAGCATGATGCCAGATCTGTTTGACCTGGCTAACTGTGGTAACTGGTTGATACCAAGGCTCCCTGGATTAGACGGACTAATTTCGTTTAAATTACAAAGGAAAAATCTTACAGTCTGATGTCTACAGTGAAAGAATCTGGTTGTTTTTTTGTGCTGTGGAGTCATTCTGCTGACGATGGTTTGGATTCATTTGTCCTATTATAAGAATAGGTCACTTGCAGTAAAGCCTTATTCACAAAAATACTACGCACATCTGGTGCACAAACCCACCATTTCAAATGCTTTTGTTACTAGTTTTTGACATTGTTGACATGTTTTAAACCTGCCACCACTGTGTTGCTTTTTGAGAACTTTTAGCCAAATTCACTTTGTTCTATTTATTTAAGTTCATTTTAACTGACTTCCTGTTTTAAAAGGTCTGGCAGTAATCAGGCCTGGTGTCACTAGGAGGGGAAATTACTTTTCCACGTAAGGCCAGGCTGGCTCGGAGAGACCCCCCCCCTCCATGATGAATGAAATCATTTAAAAGTTGAATATGTTAATATCAACTCTGGAGCTTCACAGGATTGCAAACACAGTTGTATTAAAGAATGACGGCTCCCCCTACAGACTTGTCACAGCAGCTCCTCCTGTTCTATTGCAAGTAGTTCACAATTTGCTCTGTAGCTAATAAAAAAAGCCGTGCAGAGTGTTGTTGTTAAATCAGTTCAGAACATTATACACATCCTGTACTATGTCACTGACACAGCCTCTTGCCTGTAGCTATCCATAAATATAATTTAGAATTCGTCTCCACCAAGAAACCACCTGATCACTCTGCTCCTCTCTGTCAGATGGTAGAGGTCTATAAAAACCAAACACCTAAAGACTACAGAACCACGTGACGTAAAAGAACTGAATTCATTAAAGAAACTGCGTAGTATGATCTAAGGTTCATTATAAATAAATTCATGAATGTATTCATTTATTAAGGCTGTTGAGAGTTTATATAAAATGAAAATTCCTTCCACATTTTTATATATAAAGGATAAAGGAATACCACTCTATTCAAAATTCTACTGTAATTATTCAGTTAGTGATGAACTGATCCCCTGTGTGCAGGTGTTTGTGTGTTGGAGTAAAAAACATACGTGACAACAGGATCCCGACAGGGCTGCAGGGACAGGCAGCAGCAGTCAAAGTCTTTGACTGCATCTCTGCCAAGTCGAACACTTTGCGTCCCGTAACCAGAGGCCGCTGAGCAGGATCAGAGTTAGATAATGACATGACTAGAGATTATACAGAAAATCATGTTCTCTTTCTGACCGGACTAATCTGAGAGAACAAAGACAAGAACTCGCAGCACTGAGGATGTCTCACCTGTATCCTTCTTCTTCTCGTGGTATGTGTAGACAGCTCCAGCTGTGCAGTTCTTTCCATGGCGAGTCATTGTCCTTCGGGTTTTTTCTAATTTAAATGACAAAATTCATAATTTGTCTCATATTTGGGAAACTATTTTGTTACAGCTGATGATATAAGCAGATATAGCTAACATTAGCTGTTATGCTAACATTAGCTGTTATTTCAAACTTCGAAAACACACTGCCAAACCAAACGATTGAAAAGAGGGCAACAGATAAAAAGAAACAAAAAGGCCAGTTGGGACTAAAAAAGCTTTACAAGCAAATTATTATTACCAGATCCGCTTAACAATCTTTTCTTAACGCAGACTACAGCCACACGCACTTCTTCCTCGTTCTATTTTCTTTTGTTCTTCTTCTCCGCGTTACTCGAACACTGTTGAGTGACCAGAAAACCACCCAAAAATGACACTAGCGCCGCCATGTGGAATGGAGTGGAATAGAATTTCTCAAGAAACAAAAATAACACACACAGACAGACACACTAAGGAAACCCCTCCTATGCTCTCAATCAAATTTGTCTGTCTTAGAATTTTGTTAATGTTCTTTTGTACTACAGCAAGTTAAAAAAAAAAAAGAACAAATTTAACTTCAATTTAAGTAGGCTCTTGATCCTCTGCTATCTTTCTCATATATCTGTGTAAGCTCTCAGTCATCCAGGTTTAAGGAGTCTGATATTGAACAATCTTGGTGTTTTTCTTTACTTGTTTTTATGGAGATTTCCCCCAAAACAATGATTAATCACTAATCACTTAATAACTATTGATAGACTGGTCTAATAAGTGGCCTTATTGAGAACTATGCATAGCTTGTCCTTATTTCACCAAACACGGTTACCAAGATGTGGCGATAGATAATTTTAAAAAAAAGCCACTAGGTGTCGCTATGGATGAGGGTGTCAGACTGTTTCAAAACCTCAATCCAAGTCCTGCACAGCTGCATAGAAAAGCCTCGCTTTGCCCATCCCTACTCGTGTGTTACTTCCATCATTAAGGATTTTTTTTTTTAAATTTCCATTAATTAGTGTCCATTACTCAGTTTTTGCCATTATAAACTTCAAGCACTCCACTGTAGCATTATCAGATGATCCTCTCTACTGGTCCTCTTGAATTTCCCCCATCCTTTATCAACATCATATTTTATATCTATATATATCCATGCAACAAAAAAAAAAACAACTTCTCTGTTACCTTTACACAGTTCTTTTTTCTTTTTTGTGTTTAATTTGATATGTACAGTTGATTAAATATGTAGTGAAAAAATAATGTTATCCATTTATGGACTTTTCTCTACATGATGTAGAGTTGTTGTTAATATTATAATGCTGTGCTGCCCACCACAGTTAAAACGTGTATTCTCCCCACATGGGCCATATCTATGTCCCTTCTCATGATCTCAATCAGGTCTGATTGAGATCATTTTGATTTTTTTGGTGTTGTTATTGGTTATACAAGTCACAACACCAAAAGATTAAAACCTGTAAAATCACACTTCAAAATTTGCTATCGCACTGCACTAAGCCCAGCCACAGTCTTTCCTATGAATTTCTCCTTTAGTCATATTTTTGAAATTAAACCCATGCAGCTATGATTAAAATAATAGCACTTGATGATGGGATGAATCCCCATTTGACTCTATGGCCTCCAGATCTTCTGACAACCTGTGACCACAGGGGTGCTTCTTCATATATAAAATCACTTAAAAGAGAACACACACACACACACACACACACACACATTTATATATACAACCATGAGGTCCATCTTCTGGTGACTGCAGGTGATGATTATCTGTTCTAACTTTTATTGCTATTAAAGAACACTCCTTTTAATTAGACTCTAATAGACTCTAATTATTAAATTGAGGTTACTGATGCATCACACAGATGAAATTAGAACTTGATTTTTAGCCCATAGTTTCTGTGTTTTGTTGCCTGGATATCACCAACGCTGTATAATATAATAACTTAAATGAAAAACTACATATGTGTTTTCGCAACACGTTCTCACTCCCAACTCGTCAAATGTGTGACGCATGGTCAGGCTCCCTCTGCTTCACTTATGGACGCTCAGGGTACCCCCCTCGCGTCGGGAATTGACGTGAAGGGTCCTCCGATTGAAGAGATTGCCGCGGAAGTGCCTGTTGTCGGTATATTTAGACATTTTCCAAATCACATTGTAGTGACGTATAC
>NW_005187482.1:2427271-2446586 GCF_000239375.1 Pundamilia nyererei | reverse complement strand
TCATGCAGGATTAAAGGAGCCAGGCTTTGTTCACACAGCTAGGATTGTATTTTACACTGACCCTGGGTCAGTTAAAGCAATGGCGACAGGGAATAGGTAGCTCGAGGACATTCAATAAAAATCAGGTATAATTATAGAATTATGAAAACAGTGTGAAATATGTAACGATTTACTTCTCCTTCACTATATGAGAATATTTTTCTTGGCAATACGAACAGCTATACCTTGAATTTTTCAGTATGTAATCCAGCCACACATAAACCAGTGTAGTAAAAGTCTAAAGCCTACTGGTATTATGAAGTAGTGTTTCTCAGTTTTGCGGCTACTGCAGTAAAGAGTTTGTAAAGGCTGCAACAGAGTATTCTGAGGAAAAAAGTATGTGATTTAAAATACAGGCACAATTTTTGTTTATTGAGGATATCAGTAAGCGACGTTAGTGATGGTGTTCCTCTCTCCTGGTGAGAAAATGATGTGCAGTAGCTGTAATGTCAGCAGTGCCTCTGTTTCCCTTATATGTCTTGTTTATTTCTGTCTGAACAGCATTTCCTGCCCATGTGATGGTGGATTTCCTGTTAACAATCCCTACACCCATTTCAAATAAAGCTCCAACTATAGTTGAAATGTTGCTGGTCTGAGAAAAAGAATCACTGGCTGCTATTTTAAGAAGAGAAAAACATGTTTAAATGAATTTTATCACTATGGTGCAATCAGGCACTTTCCGGAAAGCACAGATTTCTTTTCCATTGACTGCCTCCGTTGTTCAGTTTCTGTGTGGAAACTAATCTATAAACAAAAATGAAAGTATACTTTTGAGATAATGTAACATTAACACACAAAAAAGAATAAACAAACAGAAAATGAATCATGATAAGCATAATCGAGGAAGAGGCCCATCTTCTTGCAAAGATAACTCTGAGGCCCACTCCACACTGAAGTTCATACCAGAAAAGCCACCAGACCATATAAGGTCAGACATATCCAGGTTGTTTGGTTAATGCAGTGATGCAGTTTGAAGTTAATGATGTGATGACGAATGCTACAGCAGATCACGAGTGGGATTAGATCCCCTTTGTAAACAACCGTCTCCCTCCCAGACACCCCACCCAGAAGATATCAAAGCCACTTTTCTGTATCTACTGTCTTTGAACATGAGCCCATCATCATCATCATCATCATCATCCTTTCAGCACCCTGCCCTCTAGTTCACCAACAATTCCCATATTAACTCCAGCTACACATACAAGAAAACCGACTTTAACCTTTGCTGATTACCATAATGTTAAAATTGTATTTGAACAATGAGGTTTGAGTAAATTCATTTATGTTAATAAAAGTCAAACCATTTAGCCACATAATGGTGTTTTACACTGCACCTTAAAAACCTTACAGTACTGACTGTATCCTTGTTGTTTGCTTCCAGCAGTTCTTGTAATTAGGTGTTACACTTCATTTTGGGCAGTGCTTAATGATAATGATACTTGTAGTGATAATAATTTATTTTGGGATCAATAAAGTGTTCTGATAGTAATGGGTACCTTGAATAATTTCAATAAATGACCGATGACAGCCGTTCGTTGACCTCAGTGAATCGTTAATCCAGTTAGACACAGCTTTTCTTTGTGAGCTGGTGCATGTTACAGATAGTAATCTTTGCTCTTAGCTGACATCAGAGCCCGATGGTGTATTCTTTGATGTTTTTTGCTCATCACAAATGATTCCATCTGCTAACAACAACGAAGTCACCATCAAAATTGGTGTGCTCTGGCTTTCCTGTATCTAAAGGATTTTCTACATGTTGGTCCTCGTGATAGGCTGATTAGATAATTGAATGAATAAACAGGTGTGTGCCTTTTCCTAAGAAATTGTATGTTTGCACAGCAATGCATATACATCATAGTTAGGACCCAACAGAAACTTACAGTGACATATCAGTGAAACTTTAAATACATATACTATATACAGTGGGGCAAAAAAGTATTTAGTCAGCCAGTTCCCCCACTTAAAATGATGACAGAGGTCAGTAATTTGCACCAGAGGTACACTTCAACTGTGAGAGACAGAATGTGAAAAAAAAATCCATGAATTCACATGGTAGGATTTGTAAAGAATTTATTCGTAAATCAGGGTGGAAAGTAAGTATTTGGTCACCTCAAACAAGGAAAATCTCTGGCTCTCACAGACCTGTAACGTCTTCTGTAAGAAGCTTTTCTGTCCCCCACTCGTTACCTGTATGAATGGCACCTGTTGTTCAAACAGGTGCCATTCATGATGAGTTCATCATCATCTGTATAAAAGACACCTGTCCACAGCCTCAAACAGTCAGACTCCAAACGCTGCCATGGCCAAGGCCAAAGAGCTTTCGAAGGGCACCAGGAAAAGTATTGTAGACCTGCACCAGACTGGGAAGAGTGAATCTACAATAGGCAAGCAGCTTGGTGTGAAAAAATCAACTGTGGGAGCAATCATCAAAAAATGGAAAACATACAAGACCACTGATAATCTCCCTCGATCTGGGGCTCCACGCAAGATCTCATCCCGTGGGGTCAAAATGATCATGAGAACGGTGAGCAAAGATCCCAGAACCACACGGGGGGACCTGGTGAATGACCTGCAGAGAGCTGGGACCAAAGTAACAAAGGTCACCATCAGTAACACACTACAACGGCAGGGAATCAAATCCCGCAGTGCCAGACGTGTTCCGCTGCTGAAGCCAGTGCATGTCCAGGCCCGTCTGAAGTTTGCCAGAGAGCACATGGATGATACAGCAGAGGATTGGGAGACTGTCATGTGGTCAGATGAAACCAAAGTAGAACTTTTTGGTATAAAGTCAACTCGTCGTGTTTGGAGGAAGAAGAATACTGAGTTGCATCCCAAGAACACCATCATGCTATGGGGCTGTTTTTCTGCCAAGGGGACAGGACGACTGATCCGTGTTAAGGACAGAATGAATGGGGCCATGTATGGTGAGATTTTGAGCCAAAACCTCCTTCCATCAGTGAGAACTTTGAAGATGAAACGAGGCTGGGTCTTCCAACATGACAATGATCCAAAACACACCGCCCGGGCAACAAAGGAGTGGCTCCGTAAGAAGCATTTGAAAGTCCTGGAGTGGCCTAGCCAGTCTCCAGACCTCAACCCCATAGAAAATCTGTGGCGGGAGTTGAAAGTCCGTGTTGCTCGGCGACAGCCCCAAAACATCACTGCTCTCGAGAAGATCTGCATGGAGGAATGGGCCAAAATACCAGCTACTGTGTGTGCAAACCTGGTAAAGACCTATAGTAAACGTTTGACCTCTGTTATTGCCAACAAAGGTTATGTTACAAAGTATTGAGTTGTATTTTTGTTTTTGACCAAATACTTATTTTCCACCCTGATTTACGAATGAATTCTTTACAAATCCTACCATGTGGATTCATGGATTTTTTTTCACATTCTGTCTCTCACAGTTGAAGTGTACCTCTGGTGCAAATTACTGACCTCTGTCATCGTTTTAAGTGGGGGAACTTGCATAATCAGTGACTGACTAAATACTTTTTTTGCCCCACTGTATACTATATACTAGAGTAAACTAGATATAGTATATGTATTTATTTTAGAAGCCAGCACAAGAATTATTTACCATGACCTGTTCATCCCCTTTAGAACTCTACTTACAGCCATTAAAACATCAGCGTCTTTTGATCTCACTTTCTCATTAGCCCCCTCCCTCTGGTCGGTTGTTTGTGGTTAATTTCCTGTCACAGAGGAAGTGCCTCACCCAGCTGCCTGGCTCTTTATTGGCTCAAGCTCTGATGAACAGTGATTTTTGGGGGTGAGACAAAGTGACATGAGCACTCAGCCAGCACAGAAGATAGGCAGAGGGACTGGAATTTGGAGATTGAGACATGGGCACAAGAACTGGCTGAGGGGGTAGTGGTGCTTACAAAGTACTCATTCATACAGAGACAGATGAGTGCTGGACAGATTCACTGCAAGGGAGGAAATGGCTGCGTGTTGCAAGAGGTAAGTAAGCACAAAATGCAGACAAAGCAACTAAATGAGATTCAATAGAGCATGTTGGAAGAGCATATTCTCTGTTTTCTATTTTATTTTGTGTTTAAAGTGACTAATTACTGTAATTCTGAGTTCCATGTTTCCAATACAACTTACTGACAACATTTACTGTAATTACTGTTTTGACTGTAGTGTGCAGACTTGACTTATTCTTTTATATTTCAAAGCACTGAAGCACTTTCCGTATGTTTTGGGGGATTTTGGCAGTTGTGACATTATTATTTATCAAGTTTTGCAGTTTAATCTCACCATTACAATCTCCTGAAGTCCTGCATGCGTTCTTGGTCTGGTCACTCCCAATCCTTGTACCAGTGTCTTGACACCAGTGACGCTGGACGGGTTTTGGGGGGGCTGTGCTAAAGACTGTTCATCATTCCTATTGCCTGTGTTTTCATAACTAGTATAATTCTCATTTTGATGTTGTTTTTTCATTAGAATTCCGTCATCGTGATAAGTACCTTCCTAAATAAAATAGATGCCAATCTTGGCGCAAACATTTTTCTGTCATGATCTTTGTATTGTTGTATGCTTACTTGGTCAAGTGGGAGCAACACACATATCACAAATAAATAGCACAAATCTTCACGTATACAGACAATGTTCAATCCAAGGCGTTGTGTGGCACTCTGAGAAAACTGCTTAGAAATAGTGGTTGTGTCTCTTGCCCTCAGAAGATAATATATGTGGGAGATATAACTATACTGTATCATAATGACTTGTTTCACGGGGTATGAAAGATTTGGTGTAACGTCAACCCTAACCCAGTTAGAGAAAGTTCTCCACTGCCTGTCCAGTGGCACAGAGAGATTATCCATGATGAATAGAAGTATGTTTGTTGACCTTTCCACCACAGCTTCAAATGTGTATATTCATTTGATATCAAAAAACATTAAAAAAAAGATTTACAATTTTAAAAAAAGGAAAAATCTGTCTAAGGATGTGGAAAGACTGAAGTGTTTCCTAAGAAATAAATGATATTTATATGACATTAAGAATCACAACAACAACAAATAAAAGACTCATCAAACGAAAATATTTTTATTCTGTGGGGATGATCACATTTGATCAAAGGTAGCTCCATAAGCAAACACGTCACCACATTCTGATGCGAATGCTCTTCAGATTAACTCGTGTATGATAGTGCATGACATCACATTTTTCCAGCAATATCATGTCACATCTGGAGAGGATCTTTACTGTTTTGTGTCCTAAATTGTATTATGTTCAGAAGATTAGATGATGAATATCATGAATCTAGAATTAGAGTCAGGTCAGACTACAATCCCACACCTTTTCCCAAATTTAGTGTGCATCCTAAACGTTTCAAGCACTTGTGTTTACTTTTGTCACAGAAGAGTTATGAGAAAGCCAAACTCTTATTTTTCTGTTGCCAATTTTGGTACTGCAGTGTAGCAGTGTGTGGATCCATAAAACCTCAAGGCAAAATCTTTGCAGCTTTGCTGCAGCTCACACCAGAAAAGTCAAATACAGACATCTAGTGAAGTCATGTACAAATAGCATGTGAAGAACCGCACTAGTGCAAGCTAAATTCAAAAAACTGTGTGAATAGTATTGTGGAGATCGAAATGTACACTGAGATTAAAAATGAGTGCAGTCCATACTGTGAGTAACCTACTGAAGTAGAGTAATATTGAAAGATGTGAGCCCATGGCATATTACCTTACAATCCCCATAGTAATCTCTTTAGCTTATATAGAACATCGTCATGGCTGGTATGGCAAATAGATTTAACGAACTCTTTTGTAATATTACTCACCATAAACTGCCAAAAAAGCATTCTGTTCACCTGGATTAGCGTTTTCAGTGGGAGAAATGTTTCTTCGCTCATCAAAGAGACTTCTTCAGTCTCAGCTGACTGCAGGTTCATAAAGTACTTACTTCAAAACCATGTTCTTATACACACAGACAGTCACACTTGCTTCATTGAACATATACTCATACACTCCTGTACCACATGAGACCACCTCAACATACAGACTGGAGCAGGAAGCAAATCAGAAACCTTCCAATAAGTGGAAGACATCGACTTCCTCATTCTGCAGCAAGAAAACAGAAACACACAGATTGAACTCAAAAAATAGCTTTTACAAGCAGTCACAGATACATAGACTGATTTAGACAAATTTGAGTAATAAAAAGAGGGAGGAAAATGTCATGTCAGGAGACAGTTACTGGTGTATCTGGTGGAGAGGAGAATGAAATTGGTGGTGAGTGTGGGAAAATCAAACACTAATATCAACATCTTCTCTTGTGGACTCATAGGCAGGACTAGTTGTCCTGGAGCAGCTGGTGACAGTCTAGAAAGGCTCTGTACAACAATGGTGCTCAAGCAGTGTTGTCTGCAACAAGTGATAGAAAGAAACAGAGGAAAACTGACAGTGACAGCAACAGTGTGGACAGAGGAAGGAAGAGGAGGAAGAATGGTGTTGAGTGTTGAATCAGAAAGCAAAGGAAGAGGAGTGGTACACAGCTAACTTACTGTGGTGGTGAGATCTGAGAAAGAGGGGTATGTGAAAAGATGGACCCAACAAAATTAACTGGAATTATCAGAGGACAATTGGGAGACGTAAAAATGCACATTCTGAGTTGTGGAAATTTACTAATAGGCAGTAAATCTGAAATGGGGGTAAAGAAGGTTAAAAAATGTAAAAAGAGAGTAACTGGTGGAAAATCTACAAGTGAGAAACAAGTGAAGTAAATGAAGAAAATGCTTGGGAGAACATATAAAAAAAAGGGACTGCAGCTATGCTTTGAGGAGCAGGAGCTATAATTTTGATATGACAAAACTACATATATGTGCAGAGAATTTGCACCAAAGCCCATTAAATGTTTTAGCTCTTAAGAATTCAGACAGATGTATGTAAAAGGAATCACAGGTGAGCTCATTGTGGAGGGGACAATAGAAGTGGCAAGTGTGCAGCAGGAGTTCCTCCAGAATCCTGCAGCCACAGAGGAAGCCACAATATAGCATTGTGGGGTTGCAAAGCAGTGAAAAGAGAGACAAAAGTACAGAAAATTAGAATTAAATTTACAAAAAAATTAAATAAAACTAGTGATAAATGCAACATATTGAATAAAACTGAAAGAATATAAATAATAGTGAACGCTGCGGACCACCACTTCAGGATGACAGATTTAAAATGGGAGGAAATAAATGACAAACTTAAGATTCAGTCAAGCCGAGAAGCAATATGTATCAGATACTGTAATACTATTAACTACGCTCATTCTCCAATGGAATGCCAGAAGTTTCAATGCTAAGAGCCAGAAATTCAAGCAATTTATTTGAGATATGAAAGAAAAGTCCAAGATAATCCATATCCAGGCATCCTGGGTTAAATCTAATTCGGAATTCGTTCTATTTAACTATGCAACAGTTTACAGGGACAGAGAAGAAGGAGAAGGAGGAGGCTGTGCCATGCTTCTTAAGCAAGGCATCCCATATACAATACTCATATAGAATAGGGGAGTGCAAATGAGCAAGAATATGTTGTTAGAAATTGGGCTGAAAGACTATGTGATAATAAATTATTATAAGCCATGTGGACGGCTGTAGCTCAGGTGGTGGTGAGTATCCTTGGGCAAGATACTAACCCTAACATGTTGATCATCTCCAAATGTGTGTGGATGTTAATTAGGAAGCATTTAGAAACAGTAGAAAAAACTGCTGTTGTGAATGGGTGAATTGTCTAAAGCCCTTTGCGTGCTTAAGATAAAGTAGAAAAGCACTTTATAAGTACCAGTCCATTTACCAAAATGTTGAAAAAAAAATTATCCAGAGAAACAACAAAAACATGTCATGGTGGGGTTTACGTTCATATTTTACATTAAAAATGGTTAACCCACCTTGTCTATGGTCACTTTGCAGCACAGCTGTGTGACTTGGATTTATCTGAATTAGTTAGTATTGTTTCAATTCTTCTATTTTATTGTTTCTATTGTTATTATTGTATTACACTGTAGTTTTTAATTTTATTGTTATTGTTAAGCACTTTGTGCAGCATCGGCTGTTGGAAATGTGCTATATAAATAAATCTGACCTTGACCTTGACCTTGACTCTATGGTTTTCATTTTGGAACACTGCATTAATACCCAATAATCCACCACAATGAATATGAGGAAGAGAGGAGAAGATTAGTGACTTTATTTAAGAACAGCAAACAAAGCATTAAACTGTGGAATCTGTTAGTACACGGAAAGTAGGCAATCTTTAATTTGATTATGTTTGAACAACGGGATTAATGGTGGTGGCAGTAATGCACCTGTAAGTTGGGTGTGCCTACCGCATTTAAACTAGTAGTAGTTGAAGAAGAAGTGGAATCAAAAGGATCAGTGATGATTTATCAGTGTACACAGGTGAAATGGTTTCAATATTGTTAGCAGTCCAGTGGATTGAAGAAACAAAACCACTAAGATCTGTGATATGTTCAGACTCGAACTCTTCACTGGCCAGTCTGCAAGACAGTCACTTAGAATGCAGACCTGGCATTCTGATAGAGATCCAGCAAACATTGTTCAGAATTGTTATGATGGGGCTTATGGTCACATTCTTATGGGTACCAGCGCATCATGGAGATAAAGGAAATGAAATGGCAGATAGGACAGCAAAAGTCGCAACAAGGAGACCGATAGTAGATATGGTTATTAGTGTGAGTAGGACGGAGCTCAAGAGTAGAATACGATACAAAATGATTGAAAGGTTGGCAGAAGCAATGGGAGGAAGAGAGGAAAGGGCGATGGTTTTATAAAATCCAAAGGAAGGTGGGGGAAATGAGAAGTACAGGCCGAAACAGGAGAGAGGAGACGATTATATCTCGACTGAGATTTGGACACACTGGTTTAAATACCACATTGTTTTTAATAGGTAAACACTGTACAGGGGAGTGTGACTGCAGTAGGGAACAGGAAACAATAGAACATGTTTTCTTGAGTTGTCAGAGGTATGATATTGAATGCAGACAACTGATCAAAAAGCTGGACGATATGGAAGTGCAGTTGGACTTGATTGTTTTGTTTCGCACGACCTCTGTAAGTGAAAGTTATCGGGCTGTATTTTGGTTTTTAAGGCAGGCCCATTTGTTCGAGAGGCTTTGAATTTTTTTTTTTTTTTTAATTTTTAATTTTTTTGTCATTTCGGTCCACACTCCACACCAGTTGGTGGCGGTAATAGCTATTTTGCTGTTTGCCAACCGCCAGTAAACCCTATACAGAAGAAGCTGAAGAAGAAGAAGAAGAAGAAGGAGGAGACGTGGAAGCGGCAGAAGAAGACGATTACCACGGAGTTCAATGTAGCTGCGCAAGAAAACGGCAAAAACACTCTAAACCTCAATTCGGGTCTACTTCGACACGTCGAGACACACCTCGAGGTACAAAGTTTTTATTGTATATATAAGTTTGTCTCAGTCTAGCATGTATTTATCTTTCGTAAAAGTTAGTGAAATATTCTTTGAACTCGAGTCATCAATACCGTGGAAAAGTTCTGTCCCTGGTCGGTCGGGCGATTACTGTTCTTAATTCACGTATTCTTTGATTAAAATGAATTGAGCTAAAGTTTTTAAACGATATTAAAGAGTACCTTGGCAGAGGTATCTCATAGATGAGGGTCGTCGTAAATTTTGTTTTTTTGGAGGGGGGGTTATAAAAAGTGTGTAAGGCGGTGTTTTGTTAGGTGGTGTAAGGAATGAATGGAATGGAACTATTAGAATCACTTGTTTGTTTCTGTTTCTCTTTCAAGCTGTTTCGAACCTGTTAACAACACAAGAGAGTTCGCAAAAGAATCGATTGGGCGGAACGTAGAAGAACGTGTACACAATCGAACGTCACTTGAATATTATCTAGAAAAAAATTCTTTAATTGAAACATGTAAATAAGCAGTCAATTCTATAGCTCCATGGGGTTTTTCCATGTCATTTTTGTCTCTTATGTTGAGCAAATTTGTTCCTTAGGGAAAAAAACAAAAAAACTGAGTTACTAGCATAAGAAAGTACATGAGTATACATATTATAAGGAACAGCTCTTTATACTACCATCAAATAAGGAAAAGCACTGGGGGATAACTTCGCAATACGTCAGAATCAGAGAAACGTTACTAATTCCAGAGAGAATTTGTGCAGCACACATACATACAGTGCAGTGAAGTATGTTTAGTCTGGTTCAGTTTGTGTTGGTCTGACCCAAGTTGATGAACTAAACACTCTCATAGCACCAGAAATTAAAGTAAAGCAAAAAAAAAACAAAAAACCCCATGCATAATGACAGTCGATTGTAAGTGCTAGTTGCAATCATTGGATCATGAAGTCAGTTCCATGATAACTAGACGAAAATCAGCCACAATAAACAGTTTGCTGATCAACTCTGTGGATAGATCAAGTTCACCAGGGAGGATATGAAAAATGGCAGACTGGCTTTGTTGGTCTGCAAAATTTTCCTCAGTAATGGAGGACATTTGAAAGTCACTGTGTATTTTAAACATACAGATTAGTATTTAAGGTTTGTTTTAGTTGTATTATTATTACATTTTTGCATCTTGGAGCAAAGGAAAGGAGATTTAAAGATTAAAATATCAGAATTTCCTAATGCAGGACATTATCCAGTCATTTGATTTAAACTGCTGGACTGTCTTAAAGACATAAAGACCTGGATGGCCTCTAACTTTCTGCTTCTTAATTCAGATA
The DNA here is from genome assembly GCF_000239375.1 of Pundamilia nyererei. NCBI lineage: Eukaryota > Metazoa > Chordata > Actinopteri > Cichliformes > Cichlidae > Pundamilia > Pundamilia nyererei. The sequence continues at coordinate 2,435,837 of NW_005187482.1, read as the reverse complement.
AAACTGAGGTTGTTGTACTCTGCCCTGAAAATCTTAGAAATATGGTATCTAACCAGATTCTTACTCTGGATGGCATTACCTTGGCCTCCAGTAACACTGGAGTCATTTTTGACCAGGACATGTCCTTCAATGCACATATTAAACAAATATGTAAGACTGCTTTCTTCCATTTGCACAACATCTCTAAAATGAGAAATATCCTGTCTCAGAGTGATGCTGAAAAACTAGTTCATGCATTTATTACTTCCAGGCTGCACTAATGTAATTCATTATTATCAGGATGTCCTAAAAACTCCGTTCAGTTAATCCAAAATGCTGCAGCAAGAGTCCTGACAGGGACTAGAAAGGGAGAGCAGATTTTACCTGTATTGGCTTCCCTTTATTGGCTCCCTGTTAAATCCAGAATTCAAAATCCTGCTCCTCACATACAAGGTCGTAAATAATCAGGCCCCATCTTAGAAACCCAAATCAGAAAAAGTTGGGACAGTATGGAAAATGCAAAAAAATAAAATAAAGAAAGAAAGGAGTGATTTCTAAATTTGACTTATATGTCATTGCAGACAATATGAACACAAAATATTTCATGTTTTGTCTGGTCAACTTTATTTCATTTGTAAATAGACACGCTTTGCTGTCATTCAGACCTGCAACATATTCCGTAAAAGGTTGGGATAGGAGCAATGTAGTGCTAGCAATCAGGTGAATTTGTTAAATAATGACGTGATTTGAAACACGTGATGTCAACAGGTGATTGTAATTATGATTTGGTACAAAAATTAAAAATTGTCTTTACATATTTCAATAATTTTCAAAAAAATTTATGTTCCTCAAATAAAGATAGAAAGAGATTTGGATAGTTTAACTTCAACAGTGCATAAGATAATTAAAAGATTGAAATTCCATCAATGTATTATTGTAGGGTCTACCTTAGAATATAAAGTGCCTTGAGGTAGGGCTGGGCGATATGGCCTAAAATCCATATCACGGTATAATTTGAAGCATGTGCGGTAACGATATATATATCGCGATATATTATTTTCTTTTGTATAACGTATTCTACACACTAAGGCACACTTAAAATCCTTTAATTCTCTCAAAAATCGACAGTGTGCCTGGTTCCGGGGTTGCTTACTGACCTCAAACAGATTTTATGTGGTACACGGCTCTCAAAAATCTGTCAAAAATGTTTGTCGGAGCATTACGGTTACCGTAGTCAGGAGCCTCACGGAGTAATCTGGGTCCAAAACTCCATCTGCTTCAGGTCCCAAAGTCAAACGAACACTGCAGCATCACTGAGAGTTAAAAACTGTCTAAATTCTTTCATCTTTAATAAAATGATCAGCGTTGCTGCTTTACCAGGTGCAACAATTAAGTTTAACATCCAGGCATCCATGAAAACAGAATTTATTCAATTCAACGGAGTTAGAAGTTAGCTAGCTAGTTTCCACCTAAACATGATGTGCCATGTTCTGACTGAGAGATATCTGAAAAAATTAAAACGTACAGCTCTGCTATCACTTCCAACATAAATGAAGACAGAAAACTAAACAGCAGTGACGTTTGTAGGGTTACTGAAGTTGGACTAGCTGGTATATAGTGATGTCCTAAGTCACAGGTGTCGAACTCCAGGCCTCGAGGGCCCTGCATGTTTTAGATGTGTCCTTGATCCAACACAGCTGGTTTAAATGGCTAAATTATCACCAACATGTCTTGAAGTTCTCCAGAAGCCTGTTAATGAACTAATAATTTGATTCAGGTGTGTTGAAACAGGGTGATATCTAAAACCTGCGGGACACCGGCCCTCGAGGCCAGGAGTTCGACACCCCTGTCCTAAGTGATTGCTAGCAAAACAGCTACATTGGCTTAACATTAGCACAGTGAAGCTGAAGGATGAACGCTAACTTTTTTCCACTCAATAAAAGTTAACGTGAGGGTTTCTGGTGGTTAGGGACAAATGCAATTGCATAACAGGATGCTATAAACGGACTAAACTTCAGTCAGGAAAACTACTGAGATAATCCATCCACAATACGAGGTTGGTCATTAATATACTGCAACAACATGGGAATAGAGCGGCTGCAAGAGAATTCGGCATTAGTGAATCAATGATAGGGAAGTGGAGGAAGCACAGTTTTTGGCTTTCCTCATATTCCAAAAGTGCTTCATCTCTTTGCTATTACTGTTGCCCAGCATAATTTGCAGATGATGTTGTTTGCAGCTGCTGCAATGCTTTCGACCAAAACAGGTGCAGCTTGATGATGACACCATCAACATGTGCTATTGCGGTAGAGCGGTATAGTAAAAATCTCTACCGTTGGTCAAATTTATATCGTTTCTATCATTTACCGTTTATACCGCCCACCCCTACCTTGAGGCGACTGTTGTTGTGATTTGGTGCTGTATAAATGCAGTTGAATTGAACTATTTCACACAGGGCCATGTAGGTTTGGATTTTTTTTTCCCTTAACCCTTTAGAGCCGGTCGGAGCGGGCACGCTTTGTTTTGCGTAACTATTTTTAAATCCCGGTAGCTCTGCAACCACGTAAGCTAGCGCAATAATTTTTTTTGCATATGAAACCGGAGGAGTTGTACTTACATCTTATGCCATCAGCTTGTCCTAGGTCACGGTTTCCTTCCACATAAAGCTTTGCAAAAACTGCATAAAAAGCACTTGCAGCAACAAAAACATAATATTACAGAAACACGCTTTGCCGATCCGCGGAAATGTAGTCAGGGCCTCAGGGTCTATACTGGTGTTTTTAAAAGTTATCTTTGACTTTATGACTTTCTGTGTCGTTTCTGGGATGCTTAGGACTCATATTGCACTGCTGGAAATTGTTTATTTTGATGCATATACTGCTTTTTTGCAAATTTGTAGTATAATATTTATTTTCGTTTTTCCTGCAGTATATAAAAATTGGTGTATTCAAAAATAAAACTATGAAGACACTCAAAATAAATTTCCTGTGGTAGGAAACTATTTTGTGCAACTTTTTTGTATTTACAGTTTTGAGGGATAAGCCTCTTAAATTTCTCTAACTAGAAATATATGTTAAAAAAGCAAAAACGATTTTCAATTTTTTTGTAGTTTATTGCATGGTTTTGCAATTTATGTAATTACTATGCACTTAATGAATACATATTATTAAAATCTGGGCTATAATTGTTGTATTGATGTATAGCAACTTGAAATGCTCCCAAAAATGGCACTACAGCATGTAAAAATATACTATAAGCTCTGGCGGACTTGGTTCTATGGTAGGTCTTAAAGGGTTAATAATAAACACCTTCATTTAGAAACTGCATTTTATGTTTACTTGTATCATCTTTTTCTAATATTTAAATTTGTTTGATGAAACATTTAAGTGTGACAAACATGCATAAAAAGAGGAAATTAGGGGGTCAAACACTTTTTCACTCTATTGTAGCTTATTTTTTGAGGATTTTATAACATGACTTAAGTTTTTTTTTTTCTTCTGTAAACTGTAGTGATGTCAGACTCTGAAGGACGCCGCTCATCTGTGTCCTCCATCTCTTTGATTGAGATTAAGAGTGAGACTCATTTAGTGCTCCAAGCTTTTCTACATCGCTCCCTTTTAATTCCTCTGAAAGAGAGGCCTGGGAGGGTAGGAGGGGCCTACAACGATCACCACAAGTACAGGTAATATAACTCACTACTATTCTATTTTTTGCTTGTTTGTCTTTGTATTTGTATCTTTTTTTTAAAAATTGTAGCTCAAGACACAACATTCTGGATAATAGCTCACTGACTTGTGCCGTTTGTGACCTTTACCAGTGAGTAGCAATGATTAAAGGGTAGATAGTTTTAGGACTTACTACATTTTAATCAATCTAAAGGTTTAAGTAAGTAATTATTTTAAATATAGTAATTGAATATTTGCAATATTATTTATGTGACCATTTATTTTTAATGAATTGTCTTGTTTTCCCATGCTAGTTCCAACCCAAAACCCAAAACAAAGGATGAGCGGAATCCTCAGGTTGTCACTTCAGGAGATGAAAAAAAGACTGGATTCAAAGACCTCATAAAGCAACTGCCACATCGTAACAGCACACAACGTCCTGCCAAAGACCCTGAAGGCTCATTGGGCAGGAAGAGCAAAGCAAAACCTGCACACCTCAAAGACAAAAGCGAAGTAAGTGTGTTGTATTGTTTTGAGCTGGAACACATGAAAGACCATGAGTGATGTTGGACACAAACCTGTAGTGTAGTGTCTACATGGTATTGTTATACATTAGTACTATGATACATTAAGACCATGGAGGCTAGAAAAGAGTACTAAATGGGAAAAATTTATAATTTTCACTTCAGTGTCTCCCTGAGACTGGTTCTTTTTTTTTTTTTTTTTTCTCATCATAATTATCAGTACTTAACTAAAATTTAATAGTTTAAATACTTCAACTGTTTCCACAGGATGACACCTCCTGTACATCAGAAGAGGATGAAAGTGAAAAGAAACTAAAGAAAAAGCTCAGCCAAAAAAACATCAAACAGAAGCTCTCCAAGATCTTCAGTTTAAGGTTACAGAAGGATAAGGACAAACAGGAGCGTCCGTCTCATCCGCAGCGACCTGACACATTACCAATTAACAAAAAACCGGAGCCTACACCAAATGTCATCTCTCCCAGTAAGCTCTCTGACTGTTACATTTTCCAAAAGAAGAAATATCAGTCGTATTTAATCACCTGGACACACAAAATTCGCTCGTCTTGTGTACATTTGTAATATTAAAGATGTATAAAAATTGCATAAATGGATTCATCTAAATGTAATTTTCACCTGTTGTGTGGTGAACTATTCATGCCGATTGATGTCAGCAATACTTCCTGACCATTTAATTTAGTAGGGCAAGGAATTTTTTTCCATTACAGCACCTTTTCATCTGACTTTTACTCAGGAACCTCTTCTCACTTTTTGCTAAAGAATTTTATTTGATGATCTTGTTGATAAAGATAATCTACATAAGGTTCTTGCACTCAAAGGAGGTAACTTCTATGGTACAACTTTTATTTTGATATTAATATTTAAGATCATGGGGGACTTAAATGGCAACTAAAAATGGATGAGATTGACATTTTTTTATTTTATTTTATTTTTTTAGTTGAATGAACTGAGTGAGGTGGGAGAGATAAGATTTAAATTATTTTGAAGGCTATCTCAGTGAGTCGAATAGAAGCTAGCCTGAGAAGGAGAATGCTGCAATGAGCTATAGTGTCAAAGGCAGCACTCACACTGAGGAGGAAGACAGTGGTTAATAAACCAGAGTCAGCCATTGCTTTCTTGGAAGATACTAGTGAACATAGTTCTCCTGCAATAACTCAAATTAAACACTTGACTGCATTTGAGTGGCAAAAGTCTTTTTATTGTTCATGGATATTTCATATACATTTGTCCATACAGATCACCCTCCTGAGTTCTACAGTAATGTGGCAGAGAAGCTGGAAAAGATTGCCCAGAAGTCTACCAGTATAAAGAGAAATAGTCCCAAAACACAGCCACCAACCGGTAATTGCATGCACAGCCACGCATATACATTAATTCACTTTAAAATGGTATATTGACCCGAACTAGAATTCACAGAACAGTAAAGTAACTAATAAATGTAAGTAAAATGTATTTATAAAGCAGATTTACCGTGTTTTCACACTTACAAGGTCCTATAGGGTAGCAACTAACCACAAAATGAACATAAATTTTTCATGTTCTTCAATAGTGCAGAGCACCTTCTTTGTGTTTTACTTTGCTACCACCCCAGATGCATCAAAACGTTAAAAATGACAACAACCACCAGAGGACAGGAGGGGATGCATGAGTTAGACATGCAGCAAATGAGACATTAGTTTGTTAGCAAGGGAATATTAACATATTAACAGGGACAAAGGCGGGTTTTGAGTCTAGACTCAGAAGCAAAGATGTGGGTCTCCAAGTTTTGTTTGTTTAAGTATTTATATTTTATTTATTTATTTGACCTGGACTACAGCATCCTTAAAATATGCAGCAATATTTTCCAAGGTTAGGCGTATTGTTAGGTATTAATTATAACTTGGAGACTAGGACTGAGTGTATCAAATTAGTTACCTATGCTGTAACACAGGAAACATCATAGAAGGGGCTCATGTGAAATGTTACATGAAAAAGTATTTGCCCCTTGCCTGATTTTGGTTTTTTGCATATAATTGTGTCCAAAAAATAAATATAAAATATAGTCATTCATTTATTATTTCATTTATGGGGAAAAAGCTGCCCAAATCTCCTTGGCACTATTTGAAACCTCCCCTCTTGTCAACTCATGAATTAACTGTGATTAACCACGTTTTTGGAAATGGGGAGTTTAATTTCACTAGCCACACCCAGAACTTACTCATCACTGCCAGACCTGAAATAGAACCTGATAAGATAAAACCAGCACATCATTCCACAATAAAAAGAAACTCAAGAACAAATGACTTGACCTTGGTTCAGGTCACTAACATCAGAATAGGTACTGTATATCTATAATCCAGTTTTGAGCTCCCTCCCCAGACGCCTTAACGCCCACTCACATCCTGGGCCATCTGACCTCAGGAAATCGCATGATAAGGTGGGGCCAGGTTTCACAGTGAGCTCACCCGAAAACCCTGGCTGATTGGGACCCACACCCGTTTTCACACCTTGGCTCAGGCGATTAGAGGATCATCAGGGGTCCTTTTGTCCCTCTTTGAGGGGATACTCCCACTGGGTTTAAATCTGGGACTCTCCGCCATTTGACTTTAGAACTGAAGAAGCTTCTTAGATGAGAGGTGAAACGTCTTCAAGCAACTTGAAGAAGTCCAGATGCTTTTCTTTGCAAGCTCCTTTGACTACGATGACCTGGATGACTGAGAACCTTCACAGACATCAGAATAGGTTACAAAGCCATTTCTAAGGCTTTGGGACTCTGGACTGTCTCAGCTCAGCTAAAGAAACCTTACTGAATTGGTTGAAGGTGACTGATGACACCGGAAAAACACTTGAGCAACTAGTGATTGATTAAAAAAAATTGATAGATCAGAAATACATGCAGTACATTATGTGAAGTTAGAAAAACTGATCAAGAACTATAATATCTTCATCTTCAGTAAAGCTGATGTTTCTTTCTCAGCAGTATGTGATAAAGAAACAATAGTGCAGGAACTTGTCAAGGTGCTCTCTTCGGAAGGAGATTCTATCAATACTGTGGTAAGTAGTGGTTCATTATACTGTCTGTAAAGGTCCTTTATTCATTTGTCAAATGTTTTGGGAATAATAATAATAATAATAATAATAATAATAATTACAATAAATTAATCAATTCAGGTAAACATAAAGCTGAAGACGGTGTAAATTTTCCTCATGTGTTTGCGTGCGCACTCAAAGCAAATGTACATCATTTAACAGATCCAATCGGACCGTTTTCTTCGCTCCAGTTTGACCCGTCTTTCATATGCATCATTTTCCAAACTCCTGGATGCTGTGAGCAGCAGTCATGTAGCTGAAACTCTTTCTCAGCAACCAACAGCCAGTCCTACACTGCAACGGATGGCTGTCAGCATGGAAGTATCACGGCGAATAGTGACAGCCACGGGAACTCAGCGGATGCAAGGCTATGCAGAGTGCTACATGGAGAACTTCGCCCCATGGCTGAAAAGCAATGGAGGATGGGTAAGTGATTTCATTTTTGCATTGACTGTGATTATGTTTTTTACAGACGGGCCTCGGCTGTTATGAACTCTATTTTTTCCTCTGTATAATTAATCATACAGACTTTTTCATCTGCAGGAGAATGCAGTAACTTTGGATGCGCATCTAGAATATGACTGAGCAGTTTTTTTGTTTTTTTTTGTTTTTTCAACTAAACACCAACTGCTGGACCTGACGGGAAAGCGAAGAGGAATAGAGAAACCTTCTCTGCTTTAATATGTGACTTACTTTTTCTTCCATGGCCTTATGTAAACACTCAGTAATTCTTGAAGCCTTTTGAATTCTGCTGACATTAGAAAGACTCTCCAGGTTTTTGATTTGCACAAGTCATTTGTTGTTACTAATATAGATTATTTTATAAAAAAAAAAAAAAAAAAAGGCCTGTCAGTTAAATTGAGAATACCTCTAACATCAGTTTTCTGTTCTGTAGTGACTGGGCAATTTTTGCCTTCTTCCTTTCTGTTCAGTGAATTGGTAAAAACTCCTACTTGTTTCTGTGTCCTTAAGACGGAGTCTAAACACTTTATTTGTATTAAAAAAAACTGTAAATACCACCACCCACCCAGTACCCTTTTAAGATTGAATCTCACTGAAAAATCTAATTAACAATCACCCTTATAGGGTGGTTTCACACCAAGATGATCCTGGGTTCAAACCCACCAGGAGGAGCCTTTCTGTGTGGAGCATATTGTCCCTGTGCTCATCTGTTCTCTCTGGGTAATCTGGGCTTCCTTAGCCACAGTTGTAAATCTGTCTCTCTATATAGTGTGTGTGTGTGTGTGTGTGTGTGTGTGTGTGTGTGTGTGTGTGTGTGTGTGTGTGTGTGTGTGTGTGTGTGTGTGTGTG
>NW_005187482.1:2419243-2427251 GCF_000239375.1 Pundamilia nyererei | reverse complement strand
ATTTTATTATTTTTATTGTAAATAATAACCATTTCCTGTTGAAAGTGGACAAATTCCTTATGGATGTAAGTATTAACATGAATGGACATAATGTAATATTCAACCTAAAACCTTAGTAAAGCCACAGTCTTTACACTGTATGTATGTAATTGTGAGTTTACCTTTTATGTTTTTATTGATTTTTTTTTTTTTTTGCAAAAGCACTTTACATTATTTTGACATGAAACATCCATCTCTGTTCTCTTGAGGTTTTAATAGTTCACTGTTTTTGTTAATTAATTACACCAATTTACAAGCAAAACACTGATATATGCCACACATGGGATGTAATGTCTAAAGGATAAATTACTGGTTTTATGTGAAGTCCTTTCTGTGTGGAGTTTGCATCTTCTCCTCCTGTTTGCGTGGGTTGTTCTCTCCGGGTACTTCGGCTTCCTCCCACAGTCCAAAGACACGGAGCGACCAAGCAAGAGGGAACAGATGGATGGAGTTGAAACTGAGCTGCACGTCTTACAGGGAATCACCTGAATCAAGTCTTCATGTACTTTATCTTACTTTCTGCTAGTCTCACAAAGCTTACTCAGTTTGTTACTCAAACTTTTGTCAAATAGGAAATTTTTTATATATTTATTTTTTACTGTTTTTCATTTTTAGGTGAACTTACTCTAATGTTAAGACATTGGAGTATTGTTGAGTATGTTGAGACTAATGTCTCAACATACTCAAATTCTTGTGCATGTTGTAACCTTTAAGCAGGGTGGATATCAGTGATCCTCACATCTAATAAATTTTACCAGTACTACCCTTGCCTGCATCTGTACTTTAAATTTTGCCCTGTATCAGTTAGAATATATAGGCTATAAAGGAATACCAAGAGTTACATTCTGAGTGACTATGAGGATATTTGAAAATTGTTGCGGTAAAATAAGTGAAGCAGATGTATATCCAGTATGCCTACATTTTACAGGCTAGAAATTTAGAATTAAACGTCAAATAAAAATCTATTTTCCAGGGTCCATGTGTCAAATATATTTTCTGCTACTACCGTGCTGGACTAAATACACAAACTGAACCAGCAGTTTGTGTATTTAGCCCCTTGCAGCAGTTCGTGCTTACGGCCATACCACCCTGAGCACGCCCGATCTCATCTGGGCTTGGAAGCTAGGCAGTGTTGGGCTTGGTTAATACTTGGATGGGAGACTGCCTGGGAATACCAGCTGCTCTAAGCTTACTAATCTAAGATACTAACCTCCACTTGGTCTCCAATGCATCCATTGGAGTATGAGTTAAAGCACTGACAAAGGTTGGTGCTGGTGTGTATGGGTGAAAGCGGTGTGTTGTATAGAGCGCTTTGAGTACTTCAAGACAGTAGAAAAGCGCTATATAAGAAGAAGTCCATTAAGAGTGCTCCTCTGTGCTTTTTTTTACGTCTTAGATAAATGACATCCAAAGGCTAAAAATATAGTATATACTAAATAAATATTTGTCAAATTGTATCTACAATGAAGGAAATGATAGTCATTACTAGGTTAATTAATATATCCCAGTTAACAGATGTCTTTGTACAGCGCGGTGTGGAAGAACTAAGTAAATCGGTGTTAACAGTAATTGCCATGTAATAATGTAATGACTGAAAATCTGAACCAAAATTAATCAGTGGAATGTTCCAGGCTGGATTATGGATTTTAGAAATTCAGTTCATGAGTTTGATAGGCGTCACGTGACATCTGTTGAACAGCTTTTCTGCAGTTAGTCCAAGTGTTTCTCGACCGAAAGAATTTGACAATACATGAGCATGGAGAACACCAGGGCCAAAATCTGACAAAACAAGAGGAGACGTACAGGTCATTAATTAACAAGTCATTAACGCTACATATGACAGGAACTACACAGAAATGCACCAACTATGCACTCAGACTCCAGGTGGACTAGGATGTATAATAAGAACTACTTGTCTGCACTGTCCTCAGCTGCCCATGTTCACATCCACAGTGTATAAGCGAATGCAAGTGATTTCGACCAGTTAAAAGCAATCAGCATGAATAACTGAATCAAGAAATTCAGACTAAACACAAGTATTCCTAATAGCTGATATATGATCTAAGATTTTGGAATCTATACCACCTTTCATTGTAAATGTACAAATAACTGAGCTACAGCTTACAACACATAATTACCAAAAGATACGTTATTTCAAGTTTTATGAGCCTAAAGGGTAGGCAAACAGTTACTAAGTTTAAATGTACATTTTGTTTATGGACAGTATGTATGTATAGTATATAGAAAACATTAATATTGTCTACCTGCACAACACCAATACACACTCCAAACACCAGGACAGAGGTGATGTTTTTTATCAGCCACTTTCTTGCTTTCTGGTAGCATGGCTGCAAACGACATGGGGAAACAGTTGAGGCAGAGTAGTTATAGATAGAAAGAAAAGCGAAGAAGAATGCCAGGGCTATATTCCAGTATGCAGGTTTAGCTAGCAGCTCTGAGTTCCTAAACCCTGAGATGTGTGAAACTCCTGTTTTCTGCTCCAGAGAGTTAACGTCAACTCTGACCAGGGTAAAAGACACTATGTTAGATGCAAATTTGTCCACAGATTAGAATTCGGTCATTAAATATCAAACAACATGTTGGAAAGAATGGTGGCTGAATTCAGAAACATATTGTCCACTTAAAAATCACCTAAATAGTCTCAGTTATTTGACCAGATCAACCAGAAGATATCACAGGCTCTGTTATGGATCAGAACCTATGCTGCCATTTGAACCGCAAGTCAAATCCAAACCGTGATCCGTTTTTAATTAAGGCAAGATCAGGCACAAATTCTGTTCAGCTCCAGGTAGACCCTGGCTATTGTAAGGTAGACCCTACAATGATACATACAGAGGAAAAACCCAGCAATCAATTTGGCGACAGTGGGAAGGAAAAACTCCATTATAACAGGAAGAAACCTCCAACAGAACCAGGCTCATGCTCTGTGTTGGTACAGGCCATTGAAGATGATAACAGTGGGTGGATTATATTCTTAAATGTAAACAGTTTCTATGCCGTATGTTAAAACAAGATCTAGAGTGTCATTAAAGTGGTGGGTGGGTTCTTTTACATTTTTAGAGAAGCCAGTTGAGTTTTCAATTACTTGAAAACTTTGAAGAACCTGCTATTCTTCCTGCAGAGGTCCAAGGGATCTTCCAGCAATTGTGATGCTTTTTTCTGGAGAATTGCTTAGGGTGATTTCATATCTTTTGATCTTGAATCTGGAACCTAAGCTGGAGCAGAGCTGGTTAGATCTACCGCATTATAGTGATCTACCCTGGTAAGAAGTGAACCAACTTTGTAGTTGACCACAGAAAACCATGGGCCAACCCTAAAGTTACCCAGATAAGCCAAAATCTTGCTTCATAGCCTCAGGTTTAGTTCACAGAGTCTGTTACCCTGGTAACTGACTCAGAGTTGAAGTCTACACAATTCCTGAAACATAAATCTTGTAGTTACCAAACTAAGATTTGTTAGCAAATTCTGCTCTGAAAAATGCAAAGACTTTAGTATGCAGTTGCCCAAGCAGTATGTGTGACACATACATTCATTGATCTGTAGGAAAATTCTGTTTCATTTGAGAGGTTTATCCCCCCAAAAAATAAAAATTAAAAAGCAACAAACCTCAGTCCATCCTTCAACACACGTCTGTGTCCCAACTGAGCAACATGATAAGGGTAGCTTTCCCTGCAGCACGTTATACCAGTCTGTTTTGTTGGTTACGCCACAGCACTTGAACTGGAAGAGCAGATGACAGGATGCAAAGAGGACAGTAATACCAAATATTTAATCTACGTTTAACATTTGCACGTGTAAACTCATGTAGATCCTTTTAACTTGACAGTTTTCTCTTGGGTTATTAGGGTGCCTATACTCTTGTCATGTACTCTCATCACTTATTTTGAATCTGTGTTTTTTTAATGTTCATAATTTGTGGCTGTAAAGTTCATTAAACTGACAAACGTCCACCACAAGGTGGCACCATCACGAAGAACAGTAGTTACTTCTAGATTTTGCCAACTGCATCTTGGTCTATGGTTTTGTCAGGTTTATTTTGAATTGGGGTTGCGTTTGGACTGCACCAAGCTGGAGATGTATGGCAGACTGTGGTGCGAAATTGCTTCATGCAGTCCTTGGCAAATATGACTGTAATGTGTTGAGACTTTATTGTGTCAATACTTTAAAATTTTTAAGGCAATATTTAACAAGACTGTGCATGTGTTTGTAGCTGTTGTTGGTGATCAGTACCTTCCGCACGGACTAGAAACCTCCATGAACTTATATGTGTAGCAAGATGCAGAGTCTGCAATCTCCAGTGTGTCCAGACATGAAGCTAGTGAAACTGTAGTGTAAGTGCCTACGGTCATTTTGCAATCATTTGGTGGTTTTGGCTTGGTATTAATTTGTTCCTTTGTTTGTTTTTGTCTGTAGACAGAGCCACTGTTGTATTTTCAGTGCATATTTTTTTATTGGATGTTTTGTGATTTTTCCTTTTTGTTTATTATCTGTATGCCATTAAAATGCTGCAAGAACCCCTGTTATTGTGTCCCATGTGGCAACTAATTTCCCAGGCTACACAGTATATCCGTTATTCTGTTGAAAAGAGGATTATTGTATTTTCATGTGCTGTTCAGTAAAAATGCTCACCATTTTCTGGACATTGTCCCAGGAATTCTTAAGGCCAGGATCTGATTCATACATCTTCATATCTTCCTTTAAATCTTTTTGTGCTTTTGAATCCAGCTGACAAAAAGACAGTGAACGAAACAAGGATATACAATTAATCATAAAAAAATCAATTGTATATATATATAATATATAATATAGACAGACTGGCGCGTCCATCCATCCATCCATCCATCCATCCAGATAGATAGATAGATAGATAGATAGATAGATAGATAGATAGACATGGAGCCCATTCCAGCTGTCGCAGGGCTAAGTATCTCACAAAAGTGTGTACACCCCTTACTTTGATATAATGTAAAGTAGTCAGTTTACAGATTGTATAACAGTGTAAGTTTGCGGTCCCCTCTAAATAACTCAACACACAGCCATTATTGCCTACTTGGCGATGGCAACAAAAGTGAGTACACCCCGAGGTGAAAATGTCCAAATTGTGCCCAATTAGCCATTTTCTCTTCCTGGTGTCATGTGACTCATTAGCGTTACGAGGTCTCAGGTGCAAGCATGTCTTCAGACTTAAACCCTATTGAGCAACTGTGGCGCATCCTCAAATAGAAGGTGGAGGAGTGCAAAGTCTCTAACATCCACCAGCTCCATGATTTCATCATGGAGGAGTGGAAGAAGTTTCCAGTGGCACCTTGTGAAGCTCTAGTGAACTCCATGGCCAACAGGGTTAAGGCAGTGTTGGAAAATAATGGTGGCCACACAAAATATTGACACTTTGGGCACAGTTTGGACATTTTCAATTAGGGGTGTACTCGCTTTTGTTGCTAGTGATTTAGACATCAGTGGTTGCATGTTGAGTTTTTTTGAGGTGACAACAAATTTACACTGAGCGAGGAGGCTCTAAAAGACTGTTTTGACTCTACTGTGTGGGAGATGCTTTGTGACGACCACGGGAAGGACAGTGACAGACTTGTGACCTTCGTTACAGCCTACATTAACTTATCTAGGACCTCGTGTTGCTTCTCCAACAACAAACCATGGATTACCCAAGAAATAAAAGCTGTCCTCAAGCAGAAGAGGAGGGCTTTCAAATTTGGAGACAGGGAGGAGCTGAAAGGGGTGCAGAGAGAGCTGAAAGGACTGATCAGTTCAGCTTCAGCAGAATAATGTTAAAGAAGTCTGGAGATGCCTTGGAATCATCTTGGGGCACAAAGATTAACACCTTCTGCCCATGGGGGATGCGAGGTGGGCAAATGAACTGAATTATTTCTTTAACAGGTTTGATTACCAACTGTACCCTCATACACACAATAACATGGACTGAACCACCAATTACAACCACTAGCACTTTATATAACTACTGTAGAAATTATCCACATATCTCACTGATCTAAACTACACTACTGTAAATGTTGTATAGACAATCATTCTGTACAATACAATAATTATAGTTTTACAACTATTTATAACTGTTTATTAATACTCACAATTGTATATCTACAATCTGTATAGTTTCATATTTTTAACCATATTTATATCCTGTTCATAACCTGTACATAGCTTGTACACTCACTACAGCCTGTGCATACTTATAGTTATAGCATATTCATAACATACCTTTATACCATGTACATTGTAACATACCTATAATAGATCCATATTTTGTAATATATCTATATTATTTCCAAAGCACTTTCTGGATGGATGCAAACTGCATTTCGTTGCCTTGTACTTGTGACATGAGTTGAATTCTATTCTATTCATCCAGGATGCAGTCTTCAACATCGGCTGCAGACTCACCCACCCCCCACTGATGCTGTTCCACCTTTGACACCCCAGACACTTCACACCTCCCCCACACACCCTGGTCACTACTCCCCACCCCCAACCACAGCATCCAGTACACATCCAGCACACATCTCCAGCATGTCTCTCACTCAACCACCTGGGTTAGAAGGCAAATGAGGAAGATTAAAGCCAGGAAGGAAGTGGGTCCAGATGGCATCAGGTTGTCAGGTCCTGCGCAGATCAACTGTCTGAGGTGATGGAGCGCATCTTCAACCTGAGCCTGAGGCTGGGGAGAGTTCCACAGCTCTGGAAAACCAATTGTGTGGTACCAGTGCCAAAGACTCCCCGTCCAAAGGACCTCCACAGCTAAAGGCCGGTGGCTCTGACATCCCACCTGATGAAGACCCTGGAGCGGCTGGTCCTGGCTCAGCTTCAGCCCCTGGTGAACTCATCACTGGACTCACTTAAGTTTGCCTACCAGTAAGAGCTGGAGTGGATGATGCCATCATTCACCTCCTACATTGTTCCCTCTCTCACCTGGAGACTGCTGGGAGCACTGTGAGAATCATGTTCTTTGATTTCTCCAGTGCCTTTAACACCATTATTCCCACAGTCCTGAAGGACAAGCTGGAGAACTCAGGAGTGGACTATCACCTCACAACATAGATACTGGACTACCTCACCAACGGACCACATGGACCAGAACTCAGGACTGTGTGTCGGACAGGGTCTTCTGCAGAGCAGGGGCCCCACAGGGAACGGTTATGGCTCCATTCCTCTTCACCATCTACACTTCTCCCACAACTTCACCCAGTGCTTCCTGCAGAAGTTCTCTAAGGACTCTGCAATAGTTGGCCTCATCACTGATGGGGACGACAGGGAGTACAGAGAACTGACCCAAGGCTTTGTGGACTGGTGCCAGCAGATCAACACTAGAAAAACGAAGGAGCTGGTGGTAGACTTCTGCAGGCACAAACATTCTCCACTGCAACCACTGAACATCCAAGGTATGGACATTGAGGCTGTGGACAGCTACGGGTACCTTAGTTTTCATCTGAACAATAAACTGGACTGGATTCACAATTCAGATGCTCTCTACAGGAAAGGGAAGAGCAGGCTGTACCTGCTGAGGAGGCTCAGGTCTTTTGGAGTGAAGGGCCCACTCCTGAAGACCTTCTGTGACTCTGTGGTGGCCTCAAACATTTTTTTATGATGTGGTCTGCTGGGGCACCAGCATCTCTGCTGGGGATAGGAAGTGACTGAACAGGCTGATCCGGAGGGCCAGCTGTGTTCTAGGATGATCTCTGGACCCAGTGGAGGTGGTGAGTGACAGGCTAAGCTGTCATCCCTGTTGGACAACATCTTCCACCCCATGCAGGAGACTCTAACAGCACTGATCAGCTCCTTCAGTGGCAGAGATTCCTTTCAGCGGCTGTCAGACTGTCAGAAGTATAAAATAGCCAGCTGTTCTCCACAGAACCAGCAAAGGTGTACTCTCAGTGGCAAGGGAACAATAAGAGAACAGCACCACCAAGGCTGGAGACGG
>NW_005187482.1:2409787-2416983 GCF_000239375.1 Pundamilia nyererei | reverse complement strand
TATTTATTTATTTATTTATTTATTTATTTATTTTTATGCTTTATGATGTTTTGAATATATTATTTTCTAAGATATTTAACTTTTAGAGAAATATCCCTTTTTAAAAGATTTTTTTAACTAAAATATGCTGGTTTGATTCTTAGAAGTGCTAATTCCCAATTGTTCATTTTTCTTCTTTTTTTTTCTTCCTAATTTAGCCTTTTCTAATGAGTCCTCTCAAATGTAACTATGGGATCGTTACATATTTTCACATTCCTTACTGTGTACATTGCACTGCAGCAACTCTGCTTCTTTTTCTTCTTTCAACTGCTCCTTTTAGTGGTCTCCAAAACAGAACATTTGCCCCCATCTCACCCTGTCTCTATGATCCTCATCTGTCCAACTAAACCTGTTCATGTCCTTGCACAACTGACACTTTTTTTTTTTTTAATTGTTCTGGAGCACCTCAAAATGAAAATAAAGAAAAATTAATGAAAATTTGAACCTTGTAGAGAGTGAGCTTACCTGGTCATGAAAAATGTGGATAACTAAAACGAGAGTCACTTCTGTCAGGACCAGGAGTAACAGGATCAAAAAGAACTGCAGAGACGATAAGAGCAGTTGGAGGGTGAAGCGATTCATTCAAGGGTGGCTTACCCCACTAATATGTTTTCACACTAAGATTAGAATTTCTCAACATAAGGTACCTTTATTACATGTGGATGAAGTCTTACCGTAAACAATAGACAACGCTGCTCCTTAAGCGCTCCAAGACAACCCAGAAAGCCTGTTATCATAGTAATACCACCAGCAACTAGCAGCAGATTGGCAGCTGAGAGAGACGGAAATGAAAGTGGAAGAGAGGAAAACTCTGACTGCGTGAAGGACAGCCAGACTCCAACTCCAAACAGGCCACATCCTCCTAGCTTCTCAGAAAATGTAATGTTAACACAGCCAAAATTTAGTACAGAGTGGAACACAGTGTGAGTGAATGAATGCAGCATACAACACTAAATTGGTAGAGACCACAAAGAAATCTTAAATTAAACACAAAGCCAACTTAGAAATCAAATAAAAATTCTGCAAATACTAACCCAGAAGATGAGATTAAAGACAAACATCAAATACTTGACAACACATAAACAGCCCTGTGACACTGGCATCCTGGAAAAGAGAGAAGGAAATAGGACAAAGAGAGATCTTTTAACAATATTTGTCCGATCAATTTTAGTTATTTGTTTTTTTTAGCCTTTGTGAAATATCCAGTACATTGTTTTGTTCTGAAAAACATAGTTAAATATAAATTAATAATCTTTCATGGTTTGTTGTGCTGTGCTTTGGGTGTCTTATAAAATGTTGAGGGATCTGTGTCAAAAGAGTAAGTTAAGTTTGGCACACTTTCTATGTCTAACCAACAGTGCTGAAGCCATTCAGAATACTATCCTTAAAAAGCAAAATATTTTGTGAAAGCCTGTTCCACCTCTGCTAACTTTCTATCATAGAGTTCTGCTCAGACCACTTGCACTCATCCGTCTCCCAAAAAGAAACAAAAATCTAATGCATTATTGGGGGAAAAAGCTGAAATAAAAAGAGTTGAAGAGTGAAAGATTGTGAATGTGTATTTAAAAATCTGTTTCTTTTTCACTACACTGTCAACATACCCAGGTAGAAAAATTTGCTTAATAAATTATGAGCCCTACTCCGGCCCACCAAAAAGTACTTGAAGATCCCATCACAACATCTAAAGAACCTGCCTCATTTAAGATCAGTGTTTAGGACTCGGTTAACAGCTGGGCAAAATGTGGCCTCCACGAGAGAGTTCCTATGGCAAAAACTACTGATGGTAAAGGACCAAAAAAGGCTTGTCTCACATTTGCCAAAAAATCTCTCTCTATATATAAAATATCTTTAAATATCTGTCTTTTTAATGACTCACTTCAATTTTATTTTTCCAAATCACAACAGTTGCTTGAAGGGTCTTTGTATTGTAAGCCAAGGCCTCTACAGTAATACAGAGAACAGAGAGTATCAGATGGCCCCCTATGAGCAAATACTTTGGCAATAGTGGGAACAGGTGAGGGGAGGAAGACAGGACAAAGGACACTCTGCAGAAGAGACCCGGAGATTAATAACTTTCCATCCATCCTCTTATCTAAGGATTATAATTTTGCTATATGGTTTTGATCATTTTGTCTACTTATCCATTCAGACAAGGCACAGGGGTGGTAGTGGGAACCTGTAACAACTGTCCGTCGATGTAACAGTTATCCATGACAAGAGAGGCGTGTTTGCCCTTCTGTCTGTGTCGTTTTAGAATGGGCAAAATTGCTTTACGTCTGTTGTTGATTTCCCTAGGAAACTAGCCGTTCATACCATAAGACATTCCTTTTAATTCACACCGTTTGCTTTTAACAAGTTCTTTAAACTGGAAATGTTCAAACTTAGCAATGATAAGATCAGGCTCTGAGACGAGACTGCATGAAGTTTCTAATCCACGTTTCGGCCGGGATTCCAGAGAAAATCAATGTCTCGCATACGTCTTGTTTACATGTCGTGAATGTGTTTTAGGGATTTATTGTCTGCGTTTAGAGTTAATAGCTTTTGTTTGTGGACTTGCGTATCTGAATGTTGGTTGTGAGTAGGTCCTCTGTATCTGTTATATTTATGTTGGTCCGGGGGATTTCTCCGTGACGTGCTGCTCAAAATATCCGTGGAGGAACCTTCGAGTTCCTCCATTCTGCGTGGTGATATCGTTAGTGGTTGTATGTTTGATTTAAATTTGCTGACAGATGTTTGTTTAAATTAAAGTCATAATTTCACTAGTTTAGAGTATAATCTGGCAGCCGGCGCAGCAGTTTTGTAAATCTCAAACCTCGCAATTTCACAGCATCACGCGCTCTTTATCTTATCTTATTTGCTCCCCTCCCCTAACTTCTACTTATGCCATAATGGCTCACCGTAGCAGGTAGTTTTGATTTGGCAGGGTTTACCACTGGATGCTTTTTCTGACGGAACCTCAGAGGGGACTTGCGTTTCTGGCTGGTATCGAGCATACCAGAGCATTGGAACACTTTTTAACAATACTTGAAAGGTTCTTGAATTTGACTTGCTTGAAACCCAACTTTAGTGGGAAAGTCTTCATTTATAAACACTTAGATTGTGCCATGGACTACTGACTCCACACAGGAAGTTTCCGACAGGAAGGAAGTTCCCTCCCCTACTCACTAGACCCAGTTACAATACTCAAGTTATTTTACATGCCTTTGTGAGTCACAGAGCCCAAGGCCCAGATTTGGTTTTTATTTTATAACAACACAAAATTCAGAGGAAACCATGTTGCAGTGATTAGTGTGGGGAATGAGCTGGAAAACAGACTAACCCAAAGTTATCTGAAAAAAATATCCAGGATGCT
Organism: Pundamilia nyererei; assembly: GCF_000239375.1. Taxonomy (NCBI): domain Eukaryota; kingdom Metazoa; phylum Chordata; class Actinopteri; order Cichliformes; family Cichlidae; genus Pundamilia; species Pundamilia nyererei. The sequence goes on along the minus strand of NW_005187482.1, from coordinate 2,413,592 downwards.
TCAAATGTAGCTATGGTACTTAGGAATTCAAACTGTCAAAGAAATTTATATGAAGTAATATAAGATTTTTTGTTAATAAGTAGCTAATATGACATAAGCAATGACTCAAGACTATTTCTTTGTCCCTTGAGTGTTGCATGTTTACTTGTGTGTGCAAACTGAAAATTAGTAGGTCTTCTTTTATTGCTGATTTATTGTGATTTCTGATTTTAATTAATTTGTCACCACTGATCCACACCCACTGCCATTATCATTATTAATAATGATATATTAAATCTTGCAACACAAATTTGCAAAATATGGGGCAAATATTTATAACAGTATCTTACATTCCTGACTGCATTTCTTACCTTTGTTTTAGCACCTGATTTTCCCGGGTCACAACAGTCTGATCAATGGATCATTAATTTGTGTGTAGGAGATTTGGGGAAATCTGCACATAATTTATTTTTGCAAGTTCACAGAACAGACATAAAAACGTGTGATGGAAGATGAAGCCCTCAAACTTAATCATAAGATTTAAATAAAAAATACAGAGAAATTATTATCTCAGATAATGAGATTTTCATTGAGTACAATTTGTTTAGTCTGCCAAAACTTATGCATATTAATAAAAGTAATACCTTCATATAAGGCACTTGACACATTATGTAATTTTTCTTGTCAGGCTAGTCCCACCCTGGCCTATTTTCAGCAAAAATGTTGCAAAGAAGTATATCCATCTGATAGAAAAAGTGGTTTCTACCAATTTTCTATTGGTAGAACACAGAAACATATCCCGTCTCTCTGTTTTTTTTTTTTTTTTTTTAGAGTTTAAGAGTTACCAGCTGTGTCCAAAAGCAGAATAGCTTCATGAAAGCAAAAATGTTTGGCACATTTATTTTAAAAATATTTTAAACATTATCAAGATCCAAAAATACAGTTCAATTGTCTCATTTATCCTCGAGCTCTTCACTCCTATCCTCAACACAGCCATCTTTATCCCTTTATGTCTTTAAATAAGTGAAAATCTTGAAGGTAAGAGGGGGAAGCAAACACCAAAATAGAGTTTTAAAATATAGGGAGGGACATACTGTATCTAAGTAATACTTCTGATAGTGTAGCATTTCTGTACATACTTTACCTTAGCATGTGGTTCAAATCTTCAAAGTCTCTGGTCTTTGTGACGCTCCTGTTCCAGGCTCCTTCAGCTCCTGACTTGGATCTTTACTTGGTTTTCCTTTTCAGATGTCTTTCCTAGAGCAAACAGCCTTTTCAGTTTGTTTTCTGGATCTTCTCTTCTCTTCTCTTCTCTTCTCTAGACCATGTTAATGTTCATTTTTCATGCTCCTCTGTAGGACTTTAAAATTTTCATATTAAAGTTCTTTATACCGCTCTTTTGTTCCTTTTTTTCTAACAGACCTTCGTCTATGTCTGTCCCACTCTTTCACTTCCTCTCTGTTTCTCCCTTCCTCTCTCCCTGTTTCCAGATGGTTGTGGACTGCGCTCTGTGTCCCTCCCCCTTCACAGTTTATCACATTACTTACCCCTCCTCCAGGCCACAGCCTCTAAAGTCTAATGTGGCCTGCTTATTCTGTCTTTTTTTTCTCGGTTTAAGAAAAGTTTTTGTCACTACACATTTAAGAACACTTAGGTACAAACAAAATATCCTGAGCAAGTTGCTTTACTTCAGATAACTGCAGACATGTCTAAACATAAAGGATTTCTGACAAAAGATCCATTTTCTTTGTTTTTCACATGTCACTCCTGAGTATTTCGGTTCCTCTGTTGCTCTTCAGGTGATATTACATATTTCTTGTTATTGTCAAGCTATGAACAGTAAATAATGTACTTGCATTTATATAGTGCTTTTCTCATCTTACTGTCTCAAAACATACAAATCACATGTTTACCATACATTTATACAACAGTTTGTTCTATAGTGGGAAAAAGCTGGAGTACCCAGAGGAAATGGACACTAGAATCCATCCAGTCCCCAGTCAAGTTATGAATCAGGACCTTCTTGCTGTGAGGTCGGGGCAATGCTAAAATCCTGAGTCTGCAGACTCAGCAAAATGAATGACATATTTACTGCAGAGATAGACATGTACACAAGACCAACTAATCATCACATGATTCAGTAAAAGCACTAGCTGTTAGAATCCCTGACAATGCATTGCTTTAAATGGAGAAAATCTTGGGGGATGGCTGTTATGAGGAAAAGCAGCCCAGAAACTACCAGCGGCACACAACGTTGTGTGCCTTAACTTTTGTTCTTTTACTCAAGTTAATCTGTCATTTTTCCTTGGTTAAGTTTAGGGATTAAAGATCTAATCTAAATTATAATATTAAAATTTGGGACATATCGTCAGTAGTGGACCTTGGATTCATCGGATGTTTCGGCCATTATCACTAGACACCCTAATCCTAGGAGGCCCTCCCAGGGTTGATCAGAAGTGTGTCACTGGTTTATGTTAAAATTGTCATTTCTCTTCTCCTTTCTGCTGTTTAGTTTTCTACAGTTTATTCTATCTATTCACTGCACCTGAGAAATGCTTACCTCTTTAACATTTCTGGAGCCTCATTTTTTTAAAGGGACAGAAAAGGTGATAGAGAGAAGTAAGACAAGTAAGTAAGATATGCTTCCAACACCTCGCCAGATTGGGCTGTACGCTCTACCTCCCCACTGTCTCCCAGAAGAGGGAAGAAGAGCAGTGGGAAGAAGAGCAGCGGGGAGAAGAGCGGAATACTTTTCTATTATTATTATTATTTCATTCCTCCTTTTAGTTTCACTACCATGAGATTAAAGTGGAATAAAATATTAATATATAAAAATTTTATAGCACTTTTTTGGGCGTGGTCGATTTGTGGCTCTAGGTCCGATAGTGTATGCATTTTTCTAGGACCCTCCAGGGGTTAACTGCACAGTCTCCAGGAGGCTCTGAGACAGCTCTAGAGGCTTCAACAGTACACCAGGGCCAGTGCGGCTTGCTGAGGATATCTTGACCACAACAAGAGCCTGCGTTGCTTCCCGAGACCATCTTCACAACACCAGGACCTGTGCTGCTGGCAGAGGCAATCTACACAACAGCAACACCTGTGCTTTTGGGCAAGGCCACCTGCAGCACACCAGGCCCTGTACTGTTGGGTAAGGCCATCTCCATCACGCCAAGGCCTGTGCTGTTGGCTGAAGCCATCTACATTACGCCAGGGCCTGTGTTGCTGGCTGAGGCATCAACAGTACACCAGGGCCTGTGTGGCTCGCTAAGGATATCTTGACCACAAGAGAGAGCCTGTTTTGTTTCCCAAGGCCATCTTCACAAAACCAGGGCCTATGCTGCTGACTGAGGCCATCTACGCCAAAGGAGCACCTGTGCTGCTGGCTGAGGGCACAGGTGCTCTTAAGATAAGATAAGATAAGATAAGATAAGATAAGACTTTATTGATCCCACAACGAGGAAATTTTTGCGTCACCTCAGTTCAGGTACAGATATCAGAAGGAAATAAAAAATACAAATAAGTACAATCAATGAAAAAAAGTAAGATAATAGACTATATACAATGGTAGCATACACAGTATGTGATTATGGATATAGTTGGAAATATGGAAGACATAAACTATATAGCTTGACATAACTATTGTACCACTACTATTCCTGTTTATAGACATGTACACACACACATGTACACACTAAATATACATACGTATACATATACATACATACACTGAACAAAAATATAAACGCAACACCTTTGTTACTGCTCCCATTCCCCATGGGATGGACGTAGAGACCTAAAATTCATTCCAGATACACAATATAACCAT
>NW_005187482.1:2392175-2399612 GCF_000239375.1 Pundamilia nyererei | reverse complement strand
GACAAAATGTGCTGATTTTTCACATGTGATAGCAGAACTGAGTTGGGCATGCACAGGATGAGTCACATCATTTGAAACTTAGCCCTGATTGGAGAAATTGGAAGTGTTACAACTGACCCACGTTACAACTATCCCCGGTCTCCCCTACTGTTTTTTTAGGATTTTTTTTTTTTTTACAGTGTAGTGTACCGTGAGAATACCCTTAACAAGAGTACATGAGACTTTTCATGGACTGCGCAGATCTATCTCATGAAGTGTGTTAAGCTAAAAGTTTACTAAAAGAAAAAGCAACACAAGGACTTAAGGACTTCTTTTCAGGACAAGCAGTCAACGAGGTATTTGTCGTTTGAGAAATGTTTTTATTTGTGTTTGGACTTAACATGCGTACTGTAAAGTTATTAATTGGTTTGTAAGTTCACTCGTGACCAGTTCTAACGGCGTCTTGGCGTACTGGCGATGGTGAAGCTAAGGAGGAGAGAAAGCCCAAATAATAAACGCCCATTTCAAAGAACCGACCTGTGTCTGTGTTGTCGTGAAGAGAGCTACACTTAACAAAGTAATTAAAAAAGAAACAATTATAAATAAACAGTTTCTGTTTCTCGCTTTCTACTTCCGAAAATTCTGTTTTTGCTTTGTTTGTTTTTATGAGTAGAGTTTAAAACAACAACAACAACAAACAAACAAAACAAAAACTGGACAGTCTGAGCTACCAGAACTTTTACTGTAATTTTACATGTTTATTTCTTACAGTTTAAGCCCAAAGAGTTGTGCTGACAGATGTCTTTCTTTGTCACAGCAGCTTTTTCTTCGTCCTGTGGAAAAACAGTTAAACGTGTAACTTCTTTATACTGACTGACTGGTGCGGCCCACTTAAAGTCAATGTAAAAGTTTGACAAACCGCAGCTAAACTGTAGCTTTTAATTTATTGTCACATGCTACGGTGTACCTAGGAAATAACCCAACAACGGAAACTAACGGGTGTCATCTTTTTCTTTTCAATCCATTAACTTACACATTTTGTAGACTGAGCAAGAAAGAAAGTAAGCGCTTCATGGTGACCCCAGAAAATTTCTTGTATGACTTTCTAGCATACAGCTGACACTGTTGGACGTCTTACACAGCAGTATAAGAGTCCCGCCACTAAGAGGCACTACAGGCTTTCAAACCAACTGTTTGCATCACATTACAGGGGTTGAAAAAAAACCCCTTTTGCCTTGCTTTTGGAGTTCTTCCACCCGGGCTTTTAAAAAAAATAAATAAATTGCAGTCCTTTATTTTAGAAATGTTGGTCGTTATCTGCTAGAATAAGGGTTCGGGTAAACACTTGTGATTGTGTGTTTTTAATCAAATATGTTTTATTATTGATATTGAAATGGGTGTTAATCAGGTTGGTACAGTTCTTGTTGTTGGATTTTCCCACACATATACCTGTGGGATTTACAGAGAATGGTCAAGATGAGGGGCCCCATTTTGTGGCCAGTCCCCTTAATATCAAAGGACAGTCTTATATCCTTTATATTGGAAGCCCTTGTTAATGTTTTGTGTGTTCGCTGTTCAGCGAGTTCTGGTTGCAATGTTTTGAGGTCTGGGTTGATTATGTTGTATTCCACATGTCCAATTGATGGTTTATAATTTCTATAAAATGCTGTCATTAAATGTAAATGGCCTGAATAGTCCCATTAAAAGAAGCAAACTAATTGCCAAATTGAAAAAGGAGACAGTAGATAAAGCATATTGGCAAGAAACCCATCTAGGCAATGCAGAACATGAGAAATTTAAAAAAATGGGTTTCAGACACACATTTTATTCATCGTATAGGGCGAGGAAAAAACGAGGAGTGGCTATCCTTATCTCAAACAAAATAAAATTTGAACATATATCTAACATAAGCGATAAGGAAGGTAGGTTTGTCTTAGTAAAAGGCAAGATAGATCACAAGGCTGTCACACTATTAAATGTCTACGCACCCCCAGGAAGCAACACAAGTTTCTTCAAAAAGATATTTGATTTGATCTCTAAGGAAACTCTGAGAACTCTGATTCGTGCAGGAGATTTTAATTTACTGTTAAACCCCCAATTAGACTCAAATAATAGTGGCAGGAAAAGCACGTCTGGAGAGAAACAAGTTAAAGGAATGTTAACGGAATTAGGGTTTATTGATGTGTCTATTCATGGGTCAGCATCAGGGTTTACCTTTTACTCTGCTCGACACCAAGTGTACTCAAGGATAGATTACTGTTTTATGTTTAATAGGGATTAAATAGATGTTTACATCAATGCTGTAACTGCAATAAGTTAATTAACCGATTCGCACTACAACCTGCTTTGCCTCTTATCTGTAGTTATTTTTATTGAATTGAATAACTGTACAGTACTCTCTGTATATAGTAACCACTGTGCTTGATGTAAATATGTAAAAATTGTGTAAGTTTCTGTTCTGTGTCCTGTGTACTGTTTGCTTGTATATGTGTCTCTTTGGCTGCTGTTACAACCAAATTTCCCCTTGTGGGACAATTACAGGATTATTCTATTCTATTCTATTCTATTCTATTCTATTCTATTCTATTCTATTCTATTAAACAGGATAAAAGACTACAGAATAGGTCCAAGAGATTTCTCTGACCACAGTGGAATTTATATAACATTACATTTGGATGGGAAACGGAGGACAACCTTGTGGAGACTAAATAGTGGTATGTTAAATGATCCCGCTTTTGTGAAACAAATGATAGCTGATCTTAACTTGTACCTGCAGGACAACGATAATGGAGAGACAAACCCCAGTATCGTGTGGGATGCAGCTAAAGCTGTCCTCAGAGGAAAAATAATTGCATGGTCAACCATGCTTAAAAAGAAAAAGTCACAAGAACTGTTACAACTGCAGGATAGATTAAAGGTCTTGGAACAGTCAGGTCTGAAGGATAAAAATACAACAGTAACCCACCAGATCAGACAGATCAAGCAGGAAATAGATAAGATATTAGGTGAAGAAGCAGAGGAAAACACAAGATTTATGAAACAGAGATATTATGAGGCGGGACCTAAAGCTGCGAAGCGGCTAGCATGGCGGATTAGAAAACAGCAAGCTGAAAATACTATTTATAAGATTAGAGACCCAGTTGGTAATAAAGTTGTAACTGACTTGGACAAAATTCAAAGAGCATTTGAAACGTATTACAAATCGTTATATAGCCAGTCTATCCAGGGTGACGTAAATAAGATAACTGACTTTTTGAACTCTTTAGACCTGCCTACAATTGGTCGGGAAGCAAATAATAGGTTAACGTCTTTAATATCTCAGGAGGAAATAATTAAAGCTATTTCTAGCCTTAATTCCAATTAGTCACCAGGTACCGACGGGTTCCCTGCCGAATGGTACAAAACCATGAGTTCCTTCTACCCTTGTTGGAAACCAGTTTTAATTATATCTTGAAAGGAAGACTGGTACCTCCCTCCTGGAAGGAGGCCTTCATATCTGTTTTGTGAAAGGGGGGACAGGATAGAATAAATTCCAAATCTCATAGGCCAATAAGTGTTCTGAACTCAGATTACAAACTATACACAACTATTCTGGTAAAAAGAATGGATGCTGTAATGCCTTCATTAATTGATGAAGACCAAACGGGTTTCTTGAAAAATAGACAAACCCATGATAATATTAGGAGAGCTTTACATATCATCGAACACATTAATAATAGGAAAAATAGCTCAATTATTCTTAGCTTAGATGCTGAAAAAGCTTATGATTCAGTGAATTGGGACTTTCTCTTTCTAGTGATGAAAAGATTTGGTTTCTGTAGTGAAATTATAAAATGTTTCCAAGCTCTTTATTCTCTCCCTACTGCCAGAATAAAAATTAACGGTAGTCTCTCCAATACCATATTTTTAGAACGCGGATGCAGGCAGGGGTGCCCAGCAAGTCCCTATCTCTTCAATTTGTTTATCGAACCCCTAGCCCAGGCTATACGTCAGGAAACATCGTTGAAAGGGATTGTAATAGGAGGGGACAAGTACAAGGTATGTCTATACGCAGACGACGTCTTGGTAACAATCACAGACCCCAGCTCAGGTGTACCAGTATTAATGAAGATGTTAGAAACATATGGCTTATATTCAGGGTATGTTCTTAATGTCAAAAAAACACAAGTTCTGACATTTAATTTCTCTCCAGATCAGACACTATTATCAGAATTCAAGTTTAAATGGAAGGCAACCACTATCAAATATTTAGGAGTGTTTCTGCCTAAAGACCTAACACAACTGTATGATATTAATTACAGTCGTACTAATAGAGAAATATACAGTGACCTCAACATTTGGAGCCTGCTCCCTCTCGACTTTGGCAACAGGATACAGATAATTAAAATGAGCATTCTTCCTAAATTACTCTATCTCTTCCTTGCTTTACCTATTCCAATTCCAGAGAAGCAGTTCAGGGAATGGAATAAACAGATTTCGAGATTCATTTGGCTTAACAAAAGACTAAGGGTAAAGTTTTCTACTTTGCAGTTGCCGAAGGAGAAAGGGGGCTTGGCTCTACCTTCATTAAGGGATTGCTACTTGTCTGCTCAGCTGAGGTCTTTGGTGTGTTGGTGTAACCCATCCTTTTGTGCAAGGTGGAAGGCGATTGAGATGTCTCTCTCGGACACACCGATCCAGTCTAGACTTGGTCACGCAGCTTCTGAGTTGGACGATATCTTGACAACCAGCCAATGGGTCAATTTTACATTAAAGATATGGAGGGGAGTGGTCAAGCAGGCACAACTTCAGGAAGAGATAAAACTTCTGAGGTGGCCAGTGTACGACCCTGATTTTTTACCTGCCTCCCACGACAGTAGATTTAGACAATGGGTATGGCATTGAATTACTGCTGTGTGTTCAGTTATCATAAAATCTAAAATTATGGCCTTTGATACCTATGCAAGACTTACGACCTCGAGAAACAAGACTTTTTCCGATACTTGCAATTCCGTGACTATATTGACAAAAGAATAAGCAGCTGTGTCCCTGGAGACTTCTCGATTGTTAACATCTTCATTGATGCTTATGACTCCGGGAGTAACAAAGCCCTGATAAGTAAACTGTACAAATGTATGACTAAGCTCAAAAGGGACTCAACAATTTACATAAAACAGAAATGGGAAAAAGAAATGGACATTGTGATTACAGAAGATGGGTGAACACGGATTTTGGAAACACAGTTTACCACAACTAACTCCAACATGTGGCGGGACTTTTGTTGGAAGAACATTATACGCTTTTTCATAACACCTAAACAAAAGTCTAAATTCAGTGCTACACCTGCGCTTTGTTGGAGAAACTGTGGGGAAGTCATGGCAGACCACAGACACATATTCTGGTCCTGCCCATCCATACGACCCTTCTGGATGGAAGTTGTAAAAATAATCACAAAGGTACTTGGATTCAATGTGACTTGTACATTCGCATCATTGTATCTGGGATATTTTGCAGAAGATTTAGTTACAGATGATGTTTATCTCCTGAGAATTCTCTTGGCATCTGCGAAAAAGGCTATAACAAAACGCTGGCTTTGTAAAGACCCTCCCACTATAATACTTTTTAGCTCTACAGTGGAAGACATCAAATTGATGGAATGTATGACTTTCACCCTGCGACTTCAGGGAGACTTGGGAAGGAGACGTTGGAGAAAATGGCTGGGCTTTACAAATTGTGGCAGCGCTCTTTAATGCATAGAACTTGCAATACCAAAGTATTGATATATGTATGTGTGGATGTGCAGCTGTATACACGGGCATATATTGTCTTCCCATGACCTCATAATATTTTGTTTTTTGGGGGGGGGTTTCTGCATAAAAATGTTCCTAAATAAATAAATAAAAAGTATCAAAAAAAAAAGAGAAAGGTCAGAAAGGCAACAGCAACTCAAATAACTGCTTGTTACAACCAAAGTATGCAGAAGAGCACCTCTGAACACACAACAAAGCAAACCTTGAAGCAGTAGAGCTTGCTAGGTGCCCCTCATGTCAGCTAAGAACAGGAACCTGAGGCTATAATTTGTGCAGGCTCACCAAAATTGGACAATACGGGACTGGAAAAATATCGCCTGATCTGATGAGTCTCCATTTGTGGTATTGGGTCAGATTTTGGGGAAAACAACATAAAAGCATGCACCCCTCCTGATCAGCTCAGGCTGATGGGTGATATTTTCTTGGCACACTTTGGGATCATTAATACCAGCTGAGCATTGTTTAAACATCACAGCCTTCCCAACTATTATTGCTGACCATGTCCATCTCTTTATGATTACAGTGTATTCATCTTCTGCTGCTTCCAGCATATAATATATAATGCAACACATCACAAAGCTCAAATCATTTCAAACTGCTTTCTTGAACATAAATGGCTTCCACGGTCACCAGATTTCAATCTATTTTGGGATGTGATTTAACAGGAGATTCACATCATGGATTCATATCAAATCTGCAGCAACTGTGTGATGCCTCCATATCAATATGGAGCAAATGATCTGAGGAATGTTTCCAGCAGCTTGTTGAATCTGTGCTACAAAGGCAGTTCTGAAAGGGAAAGGAGGGCCACGGGTGTAACTAATGTAATGGCTGTTAAGTGTATTTACTACATGGTGGAAATCTTTGCAGGCAAATTGTCTTAGACAAGTCATTTAACCCTTGTCCTGTACTTTTATTAACCAGCAAATTCCAAAGATCAACTGTTCACTCAGCACCAGGAAGTTTCTATCCAGACTCTAAGTGTCCAATGAAGCCAGAGTCCAAATTTATACACGACTAAACTAGGATGAGAAACTTCAGCTCTGCTAACAGTTTCTATGTAGGTAATTCATGCTGCCTGAGTCAAACATAGAAGCCTTATTTTAAATTAAAGCTGCCATTTGCTCCAAGTTATACAAAAACATGTAGAATTTCACATTTAGGCTCATGTTTCCTGTCTTAATGGTTTCAGATAAGTTAAACTCTCTAGTTAAAAGTAAAAGGTAACCTCTATATGTCCAATGTGTTTTCTTGTGTAATAAAGTGTAATAAATAATAAATTAGTCTCTTCTTACCTGTGCTTACCATCATAGCTTCTGTAAAATGGCACAAATGCTTGCAGCCAGTTCAAAAACTCCCAGAAATGTGGACTTTATTTAAGAATCAGTCACTTTTAGACCATATAAACATATCATGTATCAACTTTGGTGCTAATTTACAAGCTGAATTGTGCAAAACGAACACAAGCAAACAAAGAAAAAAATCCCCCTTTCAGTGCCCAACATTGACAACAGGTTTTGTTTCATTATCACAATGAATACATTTATCACTGAATTCCTCATTAACGGACTACATTAAATAATCATTGGTCAAATACACAGTGTGTGTGTGTGTGTGTGTGTGTGTGTGTGTGTGTGTGTGTGTGTGTGTGTGTGTGTGTGTGTGTGTG
>NW_005187482.1:2387578-2392145 GCF_000239375.1 Pundamilia nyererei | reverse complement strand
CTAGATTTAAATGTAGCAAAAATAGATTTGTTACATTAAATTATTAAATCTGATTGCACAAGACTTTCATTACAGGAAGTGATAAAAAAAATAGAAAGATTCCAGTGATTTAAAGGATTTCTCTCAGGCCTTTGTCCTTTGTAGTTAGACACTTTCAGATTTTATCCTGCAGTAAAGGATCATTGAGACAGCCATGGCACATAACTGAAGGGAATAAAATTTCAAAAATAAGGTAAGAAAAGGTGCCAAAAGGAGAAAAATGAAACATCCATTTACCATATAGTTCAACCTAATGTAACAGTGGTGTCATACCTCCAGAGCTGCAATCCCGAGCGCCACTCCCACTATAGCAGCGGTGTTATCGTCAATCAGCTTCCGGATCTTTGGGAAGCAACCAGTGATTGTCTAAAGAAAATATGTAGTAGGTTTAGATTAAAGAGATATCGTAATTATAAAGACATTTTGAACTATTTTTTTCTACTACTTTGAATTGTCCTTACCCCATCAGTACATGTGCTTCCAGGGTTCAAGCAGCACTGTGGTGGAAATGTATTGTTGTGGTTTTTATAGTAAGGAGACTCCTTGAATTCTGATGAGTTGTAGAATCCACAACATTTAAACTAGTGTAGACAGAAAAAGTGGGCACGTTACCAAAAGTGTTGCTGAAAACAGAAGCCACTGACTTTATTGTTTAGCAGATTTTTGTACCGTGCTCATTGTCGAATTCCACAGTCCTGTGATGTCAGTATTGTTCCCATAGCCCTGCTTGATGCTCTTCACTGCTTCCTGACCAATCTTGTTAAACAGCTCCTCAGCCTAACATACACACATGAAGCAAATTTTGCATTCAAATAGTCATGATAATGCAGCTACTAAGATTATCTCTGTAAGTTCTTTAGAGACTTACCAGCGGTCTGAATACCAAAATAACCACTGCTCCTGCCACCTCTGCTATGAAGATCAACAAGACTATGATAAAAAACTGTTGAGGAGATAAGAATATCCATTACTGGAATGGGTTTGTTTAAAGTGTAGCTTAAATAAAAAAGAATAGAAAAAAACTTGTTTGAGAGAGCATTTTAAAAGAAATTTTTTGACCTTTTATTTTCACAAAGTATCCATAAATAAATTTTCTTGCGTAAAGAATTACAAACAAACATGGAGATATAGCCAGCAACTGGCTATACCAAAAGTGTTGGTGGGGAGCTTAGTAGCCCTCTTCTAACCAAGCAGCAATCTCAGAAGGTGGAACATGAAGCCAAAGCTGAAGTGCGAAAACTAATTACGTTCCTAATAATTTTGCGTGCTTCCTGTAACAGACTTCCAAAAACGTTTGTTCTTCATTTTGGTGATTAAACAATACAGCTATTCATCTTGTTACTTATGCTTTGATCCATTTGAGGTGGAAAGTCAGGAATCATGAGTTTTCTTTTGAAATGATCAGGAAGTCAGACTTCCCACTCTGATGGTCAGAGCAGCCACACCAACACCAACTTCACAGTTCAAGATAGCAGAAGTGGGCGTAAGCAGACAAACCAGTAATCTGTCCTGCCACTGTTGTGTAATTTTCTTGGTAAATTTTCCATACAGAGATCACGGATCAAGCTGTATTCGTTAACCTGCTGCAGCAGTGTTTTCAGTACAAAGATTAAAGGCAATGGATTGTACTCCAGGTCAAGCTGGTGTCGGATAGATGGCTCCACATATTCTACCTTAAAGAAAAAGAAACTCCACTATTACTGCAGTGATTGCACTTATTACTTGCTATAGCTGGGGGTAACATGTGGTCTAAGTAGCAGGTAGCGCACATCTGTGTTTGTCTGTTTCTCTTTTTCAGGGTAAACTATTGCTCTGTAGTGCCTCTGTGCACAGACTAGAATAAAGTTTTGCAAACTGTTGTTTACATGTTGTAGTTGTTTACTGTCACTAGAGAACAGTGTCACAACCATCCAGCCTGTGGGCAACCCTAGCTTGAGTTGTTGGTCCTTGGAGAAGCGTGGAGAAAAGCTGATCTCAGTTTGTGTACGAGAGGAAGAAAATGATGGTCCGGATTGTTGATATAGACACTACTTTTATTCCTATTGCACAAAAGGACAAGGGTGCAATGGTAAAGTGCAAACTGCATCTAGGACAGAAACAACCACATTACGCTTCAGGTCTTTGCAAGCATCTGCATGGACAACACATTAATGCAAAGCTAGCCAAGAACCCTGAGTGATGTTAAAGTGTAGCATTTGCTGACCCTAGCCCAGCAGCCATACCGTGAACTTCAGCAGGTAATAAACAGATGAGCAGTGAGGCTCCAGCCTGTTTCTACCTGTTTATGTTTCTAAAGTAGGATCACCGTGGTGTTCACTTTGAAGTCTCTTTGGGCTGGTCTTCATCTTTGTGTTGTCGGCTCTGTGTTTATAATACTAAAAGAAAGATCCTACATGTGTCTTCATAAGGATAGGGATTTGAACTGAAGCCCAAGGCTTATATTGTTAACTGGTAATTATGTACAATTCAGGTAATTTTATAGACCATACATTTGCTAAAGGTCACAACTGCTGTACCAAAAATTCTCGGTTAGAGTTTATAGATATGTCTTGCTAATTAAGCTTGTTAGCAATAACTGACAACATAGTTCCTTAACCTTTATATCGTAACCTCTGTATTGTCACTCAAACTCAAAACTGAAACCAGGCTGGTGAGTCCTCTCCCTTATTTGTTGGCTGTATGCATTTTACACAATGAATTATTATGTTTGTACTAGATGAATGGACTTGTGTACTGAGGGTGACTTGTTCCCATAAAATAAAAATTACTGCCCTATTGACCTTCAAGGGCTCTACAATCAAGAAAGTGTGCCAAAATGTCAAAGTATTTCTTTAAGCCTCTATAAAATAGCAGGCAACAACCTACCAGCAGTAGCATACACTTGCTCTCCCTCATGGCTCCACAGCAGCCTAGAAAGCCGATGACGACTAGCAAGATCCCAATTGCAATCAACAGGTATCCCACATTGAGCACCTGGCTTAGCTCTGCTGGCATGTTGTCAATTTTCCCAAGAAAGGTAAGGACGGAACCGCTATCCACCTTCACCCAGATCCCAACACCCAGGATGGCAGCACCTGCCAGCTGAAGAAGAAACATGTGGAGGGTGGAGAAGTTAAAAGAGCACTTCACAGATTTTATGCATAAGAGACAGTCTTTTTTGTCACGGTGACTGCTACCATGCTTTTGTCTGTTAAGACTTAGGCAGGGAGGGTTTTGCCTTGAGACTGTCTTGTAGAAAATGCATTTTTACTCTAATAACTTTAAAATAGATAAGTCCAATACTCAATGTTCTGAAAATATCTGTAATGTGTAATTTACAGTTTACAACTCTTGTTGGTGGTGTAAAAATAACCAGTGATTTGTATTTGTATGCTTTTGTACAACATTCAGACTACACAGTACTGCTGAGTCACACTTAAAGAAAATTGTAAGTAACTGTCAGCATCCTTCAAACTTAAATAAAATTATAAAACAATGAGAGTCTTTACTTACAAAGATGATGCCGTTGAACGCAAACATCATGAATTTGAGGAATTGAAAGCATCCCATTTTTGCTGCTGATATTTCTACCTACAGTCAGAGGAAGAATGATAGAGACATATTTTTAAACTTTAGTCTGGTTTTATCTCACTAAGAGCACTTATTTAGCAACACTTTGCTTTTACCTGCATGAATGTGTTTTTCTGTAAAGAGCATTAATCATCCTGCTCACCTGTTGTCTCAGGTTTCACTTCTTCCTTGAAGAAGCAAATTAGCCAATGAATTAGTAGAGCTGCTCTGTGAGCAGGGAGGCCACAGGGTGGGGTAGCTTCAAACTCTTGTCACCTTTTAGTCTTTGTGAGCTTAATAACTTATCTTAAACTCTTGAGCCTGTCATTTACACTATAAGGTCACTCACGGTGCACATGTAACTGTGAGCGCTTTTGGTTTAGCAGTAATCGGAGAAGAGAGGTGACGATAGAGGAAGTAAATCTCACTCTATACTGGAAAGTTTGTCACCGCACAAAACAAAACAAAAAAGTCCAGCGGCATGCAAAGGAGGGGAGGAACCAAAGTCGGAAGATGAATACTATTGATAAGCAAATATTCCTTATTTGTGGACTTTTTTTTCATCTCACCAGTGCACTTGCTATGTCCTTTCATAATATTTTTAAATGTTAAGAATAAAGAGGGTATAGATCCTAGTAAAGACACTAGTGTATGTATTTGCATAGGGAGCGAACTCTGTGGCCAGCCAGTGCACCATTCCCTGAACATGCTGTGGGGGTGAGTTGATGTTTGAGTTTAGGCTAAACTGAGGTGTAGTGTGACAACCCTTTCGCTAACTCTGTACAAGGCTCTTTACTCCAATGCATCATCCATCAAACTCAGGCACACAGATGACAGCATGCTGTCACTAAGTCTTCTCCTACCACCCTCTGTTTTGAGTCATTTAAAGATTGTCACTTACAAATGTGTGTGTGTGTGTGTGTGTGTGTGTGTGTGTGTGTGTGTGTGTGTGTGTGTGTGTGTGTGTGTGTGTGTGTGT
>NW_005187482.1:2368691-2387558 GCF_000239375.1 Pundamilia nyererei | reverse complement strand
TGTGTGTGTGTGTGTGTGTGTGTGTGTGTGTGTGTGTGTGTGTGTGTGTGTGTGTGTGTAGATCTCCCAGAATGGGAACAGCACTCTTTGTGTGGTGGGAGGAAACAAGACAAGTTGTTAGCAGCTATGACTGAGCAGAATCCGCCTGTGTACAGCAGCAGGCTGTCTTCCTAGAATTTGGATATTCACTGTGCCATCGTCTCTGCGTTACCTCTCTTGGAAAGTTTAAACCACAGCAGCCTTTATAGTTCTTCCCGATCAGCTTACACCAAACATCCATTCATCCAAACATATCACATTAACCAAAATCAGGAAGTAGTTTCTCTAATAATTTAGCTCCGCTGCTCTGTTTGAGTAAAGCTGGTTGTCATCAAGTTAATCATACATTCAGATGCCAGGATACTGCTCCAAGCATAATGACTTGTTGCCTTGACTCCCCCAAACTTTAGCTTGTTCACTCCTTCAAGCTCTTCCTGCTTCCTTAAGGTCACTGATTCGCTCTGACACTGAGGAGTGGGCCTGGTGATGTATTAATGAGCCCAAGTCACAGAATAATCTCAAAATGCCTCCGTGATTACTGTAAAAGGACCCAACGGCGTACTGACTGGAAGTAGCAGTCTTGTCTGGAGGTGAGATATTTTACACTTTATGCGTTAAACATGACATGTTGTGTTTGTGTTTTTAAATGGAACCTCTAAACTGTCTCCAATTCGACAACCACCATCAAAGAAAACACAGATGGAGAAATCTCAAAGGATCCCATTGAACAGAATAATTGCAGGCAGGTCTCAGGAGACAAAGGATCATTGTTGGGTGGATCTCTCCCTGTGCGGGTACAGCTCTCATACAAAATAGCCAGACTTGCACGCTCACAAGAAGCAGCCTCATAGAACAGTTAAACAGCAACGAATCCAAGTGAAGCGGCCTACCTTTTCTCAAGTGTTATCCGAGGACGTTCTCCGGCTCCTGCCTTCACTGCTGTGATTCAGACAGCTGCTGTGGGAGTGCACCGTGAGGTAACAGGAGCACAGGGGTTTGTTGTTTTGCTGTCCTCACAAAAATGACCCACACTGTGAAACGTACGTCTCGCTTCTGTGGCTGTGGCACTGCGTTATGTGTAAACAACTTGCAAGAGACTTTTTCAGGATTCTGCTCTTATTTTTGGGCTGTTGGCTGATTATAAGCAGAGTGAAGGGAGGGGAGGGCACAGGGTGGGTGTGACCAAAGCAGCTGAGTAATAGCACATCACCATGGATCTAGCTTTGTAGCTCCCAAGGGAGGGAGGGAGGGAGGAGGGAAATGAGGGAGGGATAAAGATCACCTGTGCATGGTCAAAGCACCATTCAACATTTGCTCTGTTTCAAGGTGTTAATTTGAGCACAGCATGTACAGGGGGCAAAAAAGTATTTAGTCAGCCACCGATTGTGCAAGTTCCCCCACTTAAAATGATGACAGAGGTCAGTAATTTGCACCAGAGGTACACTTCAACTGTGAGAGACAGAATGTGAAAAAAAAATCCATGAATTCACATGGTAGGATTTGTAAAGAATTTATTCGTAAATCAGGGTGGAAAATAAGTATTTGGTCAATAACAAAAATACAACTCAATACTTTGTAACATAACCTTTGTTGGCAATAACAGAGGTCAAACGTTTACTATAGGTCTTTACCAGGTTTGCACACACAGTAGCTGGTATTTTGGCCCATTCCTCCATGCAGATCTTCTCGAGAGCAGTGATGTTTTGGGGCTGTCGCCGAGCAACACGGACTTTCAACTCCCGCCACAGATTTTCTATGGGGTTGAGGTCTGGAGACTGGCTAGGCCACTCCAGGACTTTCAAGGAAGGAGGTTTTGGCTCAAAATCTCACGATACATGGCCCCATTCATTCTGTCCTTAACACGGATCAGTCGTCCTGTCCCCTTGGCAGAAAAACAGCCCCATAGCATGATGTTTCCACCCCCATGCTTCACAGTAGGTATGGTGTTCTTGGGATGCAACTCAGTATTCTTCGTCCTCCAAACACGACGAGTTGAGTTTATACCAAAAAGTTCTACTTTGGTTTCATCTGACCACATGACATTCTCCCAATCCTCTGCTGTATCATCCATGTGCTCTCTGGCAAACTTCAGACGGGCCTGGACATGCACTGGCTTCAGCAGCGGAACACGTCTGGCACTGCGGGATTTGATTCCCTGCCGTTGTAGTGTGTTACTGATGGTGACCTTTGTTACTTTGGTCCCAGCTCTCTGCAGGTCATTCACCAGGTCCCCCCCGTGTGGTTCTGGGATCTTTGCTCACCGTTCTCATGATCATTTTGACCCCACGGGATGAGATCTTGCGTGGAGCCCCAGATTGAGGGAGATTATCAGTGGTCTTGTATGTCTTCCATTTTCTGATGATTGCTCCCACAGTTGATTTTTTCACACCAAGCTGCTTGCCTATTGTAGATTCACTCTTCCCAGTCTGGTGCAGGTCTACAATACTTTTCCTGGTGTCCTTCGAAAGCTCTTTGGTCTTGGCCATGGCAGCGTTTGGAGTCTGACTGTTTGAGGCTGTAGACAGGTGTCTTTTATACAGATGATGAGTTCAAACAGGTGCCATTCATACAGGTAACGAGTGGGGGACAGAAAAGCTTCTTACAGAAGACGTTACAGGTCTGTGAGAGCCAGAGATTTTCCTTGTTTGAGGTGACCAAATACTTATTTTCCACCCTAATTTACGAATAAATTCTTTACAAATCCTACCATGTGAATTCATGGATTTTTTTTTCACATTCTGTCTCTCACAGTTGAAGTGTACCTCTGGTGCAAATTACTGACCTCTGTCATCATTTTAAGTGGGGGAACTTGCACAATCGGTGGCTGACTAAATACTTTTTTGCCCCACTGTAAATATGGCCTAATTATGTGACCAGTCGTAATAATTTGCAATAACCACAGGCTGATCTTAAAGTTACTGAAAACTGTAAATGTTTTTTTTTCTCTACACAAAAGAAAATGTCTAATATGGTTTCAGATGTATCTATATACATAGGTCTGAGAGTTTAACTTCAACATGATGTAAGTAATACATTACAAACAAAAAAACACACAAGCAAATAAGCTCACCCCTGAAAAGGTCATGGACCAAAGGAAGCAAGGCCCCATGGTACACTTTACACGCATGTGCTTTAAAGAAAATATGAAATCAAATGGAAAGATGCAAATCTAAAATCATCCTTTCCAAAGGTTTCTCTGGCTCATTTCCAATCACTGAACTCAGCTTATCAAATAGGGTGTCATATGTGTATTCTCGATCCAGCAATTTTACTCAACGATACGTCATCGATCCAACGATCCAGCCTAACCCTGAAATCCTTGAAAAAGCTTTTGCAAATTACCTGTACCTCCTTGCAGTCGGGGCATACAGCACATCATATCACAGAATCAGAACTGGTGAAAGTTGCTATTGATCTTCAGACAATAATATTTTTTATTTTCCTGTCAGATCTCAATGTAGGTTGGAAGACCACTGATGAAGTTTTATTCCACACAGGAATGTGTCATTGGGATTAAGGGATATGCACTACTCTGGTTTAAGTCATATTTCTCTGAAAGATCATAATTTAGTTGTGTAAAGAATATCTTTAGCTTTAAAGTTTCACACAGTTCTCTGCAAGTACCGGCGCTCATCCATTACTTAGATGGCTATGATAATGTTCTAATTTGGAATAAAGAGGCAGGTGGGATATATCACATGCTGTGAACCCAGAGACCGTGGTCTGTGTCTGAATTCACTTGCTGTTTATTACCTCCGCAGAGGAGGTCATGTAGCGTGTGTGTGTGTCATTCTGCCAGCTGCAAAATTTGCTTTACATTCACCAAAGTCTTTAAGGTTAACTTAATGATTCATGAGTAAAAAAAAGCCTTATCATTTAGAAAATATTATTCTGAAAAGTGTTGTGTAGTACACACAACACTTTTCAGAATAATATTTTCTAAATTTTCAACATATAGAAAGACTTTAGATGAGGGTCACGTGGTACGCCGGCCCAGGATGGCAGCTTAAGTCGGAGCAAAGCTCGTATTCCTCCCAAACTCTTGGAAAAAAATAAGTTAAAGTCCTTTTTTTTTTTTTTGGTCTAGGTCCTGCAATTGCAGTGGAATGAGTTAGAAAAGTCATTATTTCCCTTTGCGAGTACCTCGCAAATGGAAAGCCAACAATTCTCAGGCTACTTCGTTATCCAGAATAGCTGAGTCACTAGATGGAGCTGACGTTAGGAGTTCATCCAAAGATAATGTGGCTGCTGAGTTGACTTGCATAAGATCTATCCTGGAACTGACAGCTCATGACATGAACGCAGTGAAAGGTGGAATTGAGTCTCTTAATGAAACTGAACAGAATGGTGATCGACTTTAGAAGACAGAGAGGTGAGAAAACTCACACCCCAATTCAGATCAATGGAACCCCTGTGGAGAGAGTCTCCAACTTCAAATACCTCGGTGTTCACATCAACGAGGACCTTACTTGGAGTACACATACGGACTTCCTTATTAGTAAAGGCAGACAGCGCCTCTATTACCTGAGGTGTCTAAAGAGGTTTAAGATCTCCAAGAATATACAGAGGAGATTCTACACTGGTGTCATTGAGAGCATTTTGTGCAACAACATCATGGTGTGGTACGGGAACTGCACAGTACAGCAACAGAAAGCCCTGCAGAGGGTTGTGCGTACAGCTGAACGCACTATGGGAACACCTCTACCAGCACTGCAGGACATCTACGCTGAAAGGTGCAGATCCCGGGCCATCAGGATCACTAGGGATTCCAGCCATCCCGCCCATAAACTGTTCAGGCTGCTGAGGTCAGGGAAACGCCTCTGTAGCCTGAAAACAAGAACAGAAAGGTTCAGGAGGAGTTTCTACCCACAAACAGTGAGACTCCTCAACCAAAAACGCAAACCGGATAATATGCTGGACAATCTCACACATAGTACATAATTTGCACTTTACTTTCTTCTTTCCTGAACCTTATCTTATCATATTATATACATTTGTACTTATGTAAATATGTATATTTTTATAGTTTTTCAAATCATTTCAAATCTCTTAGTTTAGGTAAAAGTTTTTCTAGTATGTTTCTCACAGTCGGGGGGAGTATTTTTTTAGCCAGGAAAAACATTTCACTGTATGTTGTACTAGCTATAACTACATGTGACAAATAAATAAATAAAGAATGAGAATCTCCCGCTTGGAGGAAAAGATGGAGTCAAGATGATTGCTTCCCCAAAGCTCCAGTATAATCTGTTTAAGTTACCTATAATGTTTCCACACAACCTCTTCAAGCTTTATAATACAGTTGTGGGGGGGGTATGTGCGCGCAGGCAAAAACACAGTCTTTCTTTGGTCCAAAGTACATGCTGTCAAAGATAGTGGTGGATTAGCACTATCCAAGATGGACTGGTACCATTATGCGTTTTCTCTCTCCCAATTAGCTAAGATAAATAACTCGTGCTGGGTAGTGACTGAGGAAAGCCTAGTGACTCAAACATCTTTAGAGGCCTTTTTCTCTCACTGGGGAAGACCAGTACTGGCTTTTAAACAAGAGACTTGGTTTAGAGCTCACCAGTTCATTAATACCAATCCTTATCTTACCTCTAGAGCCTCTATTTGGTATAATAAGAAATTATTAATTGGTAAGAAACCGTTCACGTAGGCTAGTGCAGGAATTAAGTTGGGGGATTTATTTGGTAACCAAACTGTCTAAATTCTGTGGGATCTTCAGAGAGGCACAATCGCCTGTCTAGAGGGGCTGAAGCTGGGCTGGGAGAGAGATTTGGGAATCCAGATTTCAGAGGACAGTTGGAAGAAGCTGGTTATATGTTGGTATGGTTGCTCATGCCACACGCAATCACAGCGTATCCAGTACAAATTACTCCACAGAAGCTATTGGACCCCTAGCAAACTATTCAGACTGAATTTAGTTGACAAAGACACCTGCTGGAAGTGTCAGAAAGAAGCTGGGACTTTAGTTCATATGCTGTATGCATGTGAAAAAAATGTCCACATGTGCGATGGGATCATTAACCTTTTGAAAGGTCCTTTTCAATTTGATCTCTCGAAGTCTCCGGCTTTGTGTGTCCTGAGTCTGTTACCAGATAGCATGAATCTATCTGGAAGACAGAAGCTGTGGGTGCGTCTGGCCGCCATAACAAGGTGCAGGATAATAATGGGACACTGGACGTCATCTAACTCTTGCTGCTTTAAGGAATGGACTGAAAAAAATGGCTATATATGAACAGGTAACTTAGAGGAGAGAAGATATCTTTGATCAGGTCTGGGGTCCCTTCTTGCACTACATAGAGGATAGGTCTGTTTAGACAGATATTGTGATATGTATTTTGTATTGGATGTAAACGTTTAGTATACCCAGAGGTCAAGCTCAAGCTAAGTTTATAAACACTCTGTTTTTACTTTTTTAAATGTTTGTTTGTTTGTGATTTTGTTTTCACTTTTGTGCGTTATGGTTTTTTAAGTACTGTTCAAAAAACAGGACAGAGACGTGACTGTATGGGGATAACTATTCCTGTAGTCAATGTTTTTCTGTTCTGCTGTCAGACAAAAACATGAACAAAAAAAAAGAAAAATAATTTATTTAGAATTTAGATTGAAAAAATATCATGTCACATCTGGCCTTTGACCTTTTCTCAAAGGCCGGTAGATTAATCTGACGGTTAGTGACAACAATGCTACATAAAGCTTTCTAAAACTATGTTTAGCACTGCCATTGCTTGTATTGACAATATATAGACAAATAGAGAGTGATATATAGGGATTATAAATATAATATTCCTTTGACCTTTGACCTCTTCTTCAAGGTCAAATAAGGTCAAATGTTGAGAGAATGTCTTTTTTATATTTAAAACTTTGCTTTGAATTCTGCTGCCGTTGTTTGTATTGGCAAGACTTTGGAAACGATACTACTAAATGATATGTCTAAATATCCCACTATGTAGTTGGCATCCAAAGATCATGCCACACACTTGACCTCTAATTTCAAGTCTTCCTTTCTTTCAGGTTGTCATTAGAAAAAATGTGTTAAAGAAGAGAAATAAGAGAAACAGAATGAACTGCCTAGTTAGTTAGAAATATACTGCAGTATAATATTATATAGTAAACTCAAGTTATTCATACCCGATTATTTATAAATTAGAACCTAGTGTCATCCATTACCTACTCCTTTATAAACTGAACATTTGTCATGTTACCCGTATCTGATATTAACTGCATCACAAACTTCTTAAAGTACACTTAAAAAGAACAAAGAAAACAACATGAATATGTACAAAATACAAAATGATTCGCATAAAAGTAAATACAGCAACACATTACAGTGCTGTGTCGTTAGTTATTTAACAAACGTGAGCTAAAATGCGGTAGCAGTGTGTGGAAAAACAAAGCACACCCTTACAGCTTCCATAGGAATTAAAAGGGTAAGTACCAACCAGGTGCTGATAATCAAATGCAGTTGCTTAACTGATCATCAGCGAGTGTGAGCACCTCTATAAAAGCAGGAGTTCTGGCAGTTGTTTGCTGCTCTGTAGCTTTCACATGTGTGTTAACACAATATCGTATCAATATCTTCCAAACATCAGACTGCAATGCTCAGAAAAACTGTCAAAAAAAGACACCCCCCCCCCCCAAAAAAAAACAAAACAAAACAAAACAAAAAAACAAAAAACAAAAACAAAGGTTATCTCTCAGACTCTACAGGCCTTAGTTAGCATGTTAAATGTTAAAGCTGATGACAGTATAATTAGGAACAGAGTGAAAAGGTGTGACTTGTTTATAAAACGAACAAACACCGTTTAGGTTTGCAAAGCTGCATCTGAACAAATCCTTTGGACTGACGAGACCAAAGTGGGGATGACTGGCTATAATGCACAGCGCCATATTTGGAGAAAACCAAACACAGCATATCAGCTCAAACACCTCATTACAAACTGCTCAGTTATTGCTGCTGAAGGTTATTCTACAAGCTATTGAATCATGAAGTATACGTTCCCCACTCTGCCGCTGGATTAGGTTTTGTTAAATAGAATAACACACATGCTGTTGTTCATCTGACGTTGTATTTACCTAATTTTAAGACCTGGTAAGGTCAAGATAATTTATTATGTCTTGAATCATATACAAACTTTAGAATCAACAAAGAGTTTAACTTGCTTTAACCTCCTAAGACCCAAACTTGTTTGTTAAAACTGAAATGACCATTTGCAGAAATTCAATTAACTGTCAGCTCACTAATAATTAACAGTGATTTTTATACCAAAGTGATATGAGCTTTTTCCCAATTGGACCAACAAACAAAAGAAAAACAAAACGATCTGTGTCTCGTGCTCAATTGGGGCACCCGATTATTCCATCCGAGCAGGGCAGGCCACCTATGAAAGAGGCAGGGAAAATATGGGACAGTGCTTTTCTATTATAATGTGAAAGAAGTTGTTTACCATGATGACGTACTGAGGGAGTGCCAGTTTGCACAAGCATCAGCAGAGCGGCTATTCTCTGTGATATTTCTCAGAACAATAGGACTGCTTCTTGACATTTAAATAGAGCTTTGTTTGTACGCATACAAACACATCAAATATATTCCGTCCTTCATTACAAAATCTTCATCACTACATTCGGTAGTCCTACTAAGGTGTCTGTTTATGATGTGTTTGTGCTTATAGAGTGGATGGAAACTGTTCATCTGTGAGTGGGGGGTATTTTTATTTCCCTTTCCAGTTGTTGCTGTTTGCCATGTCCTGTACTTCCTTTCCAAAGGTTTTGGTCTCATGAGTTTTGATTTCTGCTGCATCAGCAGTTCACGCTGGTGGTGCCATAAGGATAGCTTCTTGGCAAATTAACACTAATTGAGAACTGTTTAAACTTCACGGCCTAACCTGAGTATTGTTGCTGACCGTGTCCACCCATTTATGGCCACAGCGTACCCAAACTTCTGATGGCTGCTAACACACAACGTAACAAAGTTTAAATCACCTCAAACTGGTTTCTGTATATGAAAGCATAATAATTTTACTTTAAATAAATGGAAAGTTAGTACTCAGCAAGGTGACTGCTCCTGAGACTTTGGCCTCATGTTGCTTACACTGTGACTTTTGTTTTACTTGAAAATCACACAAGCTAATAAAAAAAAGATCAAAGAGGGTCAAAAACCACTCACTCAAAATTGTTAAAGAAAGAAGAACAGATCAAAAACACTAGAAAAATGTTGAGTTAAGGCGCAGCAGACGTGAAGACTAAATAAATCTTGGTAGCCTATTGGATGACCTCATATTTCACTTGGAAAACCTGTAATTTCTTTCCTAAGCATCTCATCTCAATATTTTAATGTGACCAGGAGGATTCTAATGTGCCCCAAGCTAAACGTTTTACTGAAACCATTTTCTAATGTTCAATATTCTTCTGACTCACAGGGTCCAGATCCTGTGAAAAGATTTCATAACTAGGTGTCATCTGCATGGTTTTCATGATGTTGCTTATTCCTTATGCACACCCACTCAAAAAACACACACATACACACACCCTGGGTTGCATTATGTAACAGGCACAAACAGCCTGCATATTAATCATGTGTCAAATAGGTGTCATTAAGAAAAAAGAAAGAAATGGCACAAACATGAGTCATGGTGACATATTTTATACTGATTCACCAGTTAGCCAAAGTGACAGAAGAGAAGAAAAAGTGCATTTTCTTAAAAAAAATAAAATAAAAATACAAAAAAAATATCACAGGACAAGAAGACAAAGGTGAATTTTCCTGAGAAACTGTCACATCAATCTCACAAGCTTTCCCATTGGACTCTGTCAAATAAATACTGCTCTCCCGAGCAACGCAGCTAACAGTCGCCTTGAGTGACTAAAACAGAAAAGCCTACATTTGAATTTGTACATGCAGTGTAGACAGACACAACCTACAGACCAGGTATGTTACCTGGATCGATCAGTTCTGTGATTCTGCCCATAAAAAGCAAATTGCTCCTCTCTGCAAACGTGCCAAAACCACTCTCTTCCAATTTGAATTTAGTTTTGGCGCATAAGCAGGAAGCCAAATGAAGCAAGTAGAAGGGTTGTGAATTAACTTTGTCAGGATGGATAAAAATTTGAATTTTACTGCACTGACAGAGAGCAAACAATAGTTGCTGTGTTTGAGGAGGCCATTTCCAACTAATCAGATGGCTCAGGACTTTAAACTCTAACTTGTAAATGACAAAGAAAACTGAAAATGGTTGCTTGTTTTCCAGGTCCCAGACAGAGATACAGGTCTCCTTAACAGTTATGACTCATAGGTCAGTCTAGTGAGTCCATGGTGTAGTGGCTAGCACATTCATCTTATGTGCAAAAGATCACTAAATGAACTCCAGGAGGAGACACAAACCCAGCCTCAGGTGGTCCAAAGCTACTGTAGTCCTGGTACTGCTCCCAAGGCAAGATATATGCTAGAGTTGCACCAAGCTCACATAATATCTGTGCTACATTAAAACCTGCAGATTCATCAACTTGGAAAATACCAAAGGAACTGAAAGTACTTTCTTAGTCATTTTGACACGAAAGTCGATTTTACCAGGAGCACAGGTTTAAGTGGTCAGAATGAGACTTCCAGGGATCGATTCAAACGTAGCAATGGTGCTTCGGAAAAGGACTGCAAATTTGAGTTTAGCTATATTAAAATCAGCTGAGGATCTTGCTTTTTAACGAGCAAAGCCGAGAAACCAATGAAGTATTTTTGTCCAGAGCAACCCAAATTTTCCTTTTTCATAAACCATCCCTTAGTTAAGCTGTGATAAACCTAAGCTCCAGGGGGCTTCCCGTGATACACTACTTTGACCTTTTAGCTCTATGCCATTAGTGTCTTTTGTCCTGTTTCCCACTCACCCACAACCAGTTAAAGCTGGCTGCCCCTCCCTGAGCCTGGTTCTGCTGGAGGTTTTGTCCTGTTAAAACGGAGTTTTTCCCTCCCACTTTTGCAAAGTGCTTGCTTATATGGGGTCGTCGGATTGCTGGACTTTATATTGACTTTACTATTTAAAGCACCTTAAGGTGACAGCTTTTGGGATTTAGCATTGTATAAATGAAACTGAACTGAATTGTTTAAGGAAACAGAGATCTTCATGGTTACACATGAAAAAATACATTTTTTTTTTTTGTATGTTTTCAATATGCCCTTTATGTAACTGCAGGACACTTTCCAGAGCCTACAAAAACATTTACTATTACACGACTGTCTGCTCACGCCAGAGGAAACAAATATGGTTGCTGAAAATAATTAGCCAAATCTCAGATCTAGAAGCATTCTGAATTGGTTCCCACAGAGTGGGGAAATACTACACGGTGTGTGGGCTGGTCATGAATGTGACCAGTTCTTTTACTTAATCTGTAACCCCAAATAAAAATGAACATGTAACAAAGCACAACCAGCTCAGAAAGCAACAGTTACTAGCAAGCTAGTTAACGAGCCTTGCTAATGTTTACAGCTATGTTTAATCACTTCTTCTTTTTTAATATCGGAAATTGTCCTGAAAAACAAAACAAAAACAGAAAACATATCAAATTAATTCTGACAGATTTTGCCAAGTCTGGTATGTGAACAGTTGCTTGAAATATTTAGGAATCACTCTTTACCAAATGAGGAAATTAGCCTCTGACACAGCATGCGTCCTGCACAGCTGTTAGTCCGAATCACTCCTGCCTTCATCCTCAGCCTGTAAGAACACGGCTGATGTTCATCGCCCTGGACGTGCAAGGCAATACAGACGCGGCAAAGTCTCTCTCTTCACTGGAAGACTTCCTTTGGTCTCGGAGGTGTCCAGCCAGTAATGCTTATGCACCTCAGGTTGCCTGCTTGTCTGGGTGACTCTTTAACTTGTGGAATTTGACACTGTCCAGCTTCTCGAACCTCTTGTCACAGAACTCACAGGTGAAGTTGTAGTGGGCCTCTGGAGTGTGTTTCTTCATGTGCCAGTTCAGGGATGCGCGCTGGCGACACTGGTAGCCACAGATTTCACATCTGACAGATGATGACGATGACGTGGGTGACAAGATGTATGTGAGAATGTTAATATTTGGGGCCATGTAATAAATTTAGCTCCCAGAGAGACTAGTGACTCAACAATTGCTCCACATTTTAATTGCAATATAAAGCAACAGTGATCTGAACTTCTCAGTGTTTAATTACTAAAAAGAGTAACAATAGGATCTGTTTGAAGCATTAGTAACTTACTGGAGTGGTGTTTCTCCTGTGTGCGTCCGCCTGTGAACCTCCAGGTGATTTTTGCGTTTAAATGACTTTCCACAAGTCTCACAGATAAAATCTCTAACGCCTGTAGGAAGATTCATGTTTACATTTGGAAGTATATACGGATAACACGCAGGCAATACACAGGGGTGTCTTTTGCGAACTCACCAGAATGGATGATCATGTGGCGATGCAGATGGTTCGACAGGTAGAATTTCTTTCCACAGCCAGGGTGGGGGCAAACCTTTGTCCTTCCTTTCCTGTGAACTAGGTTCACGTGATTCTACAGAGAGCAGACATTTAGATCTCGCGTGTGGAAACAGAAAAAGCTCAAATGCAGAGCACGGCTAATTAACTTTACCTGAAAGCTGCTAATTGCTACATAGACTTGACTGCAACCCTCGTACGGACAGTGGAACATCTTGAGCATCCCATCAGCCTCGATCACCGGGCCTCGTCTGCTTCTCTTTGACCTGACATTGCAAAAAGGGGCACAGTGGACTGAGCGGCACACTAAGGAGACCAACTTAAAACAGTGACCTGATGACAATGGCATTCTCTATTTGCTTTTAAGATGATGTTGAGTACGTGAGTCTCAAACCTGCTCAGACTCCTCTGCAGCTGTCTGTCACTGCCCAGCTCCAAAGTGTCAACACTGGGCTGCAGCAGTTGTTTGTCAGTCATACCTGCAGGGAAACGACAAGTAAATTCTTTTAGAGAAAACATAAAGACTCCCATTAGTCAAATCTGAGTGCTGGGAAGAAAATTCAAATCATTTAAGTCAATATCCAAAGTGTAAAGAAAACAAAATGCAAATCAGTGCACATTACACTCAGCTACTCTTTCTTGGTATTAGGTGTTGGCTGGATTTAGTCAGAAACTATCAGACTAGTGCTGCATGTTGCAGGAGAGCAAAAGGGATTCACACAGGTAATCTAGAACTTCCTGTTTTACAAAGTTCATGCCCACTGCGAGCAGTGGCGCTAAAATGCATGTGATTTAGACATATATACACTGGCATGAATTTATATAAATTTATATAAACATAATCAAATATATGCTTATATAACTTGAATTGACACATCTCAGTAGCACGAACATATCATAACATTCAAGTTCTGTGTTTTATTCACATGGAAATCAATGGACGGGATGTTTACATGAAACAGGTATGATTCAAATCTATGTAAATATACTTCTCTGGAGTTTGCTGACACTAAATAAACCCAAAACAAAAAGAGGCACTTTATTGCATGTCCAGTGATGTCAGTTATGGACATGTGACAGTCTCTCACAGAGTCAGCCAGCAGACTTAGTGAAGCCGATTACTGTAAGCATCTTTTAAAAGTGGAAATCATTCCCAGAATGGATGTGCTTCCTATTAGAACCTAAACTTTCACAAAATGCTTACAGTTTTCAAGATGCGCACAGTTGAATATTTTAATATTTAATTGCTGTGTTTTTATTAGGAACTTACAACAACTTACAACTTCAAAACTTCTTCAGAGCTTTTATGCTCATTTTTTAGCAACAAATGTTACATTTCAAACATAAAACATCAGATAATTTTAATTATGCTTTATTTATTACAATAAGACTGAACACTTTGAGTATCAAATGATCATCAAAAGACTGACAGATATAGGAACATTTCATCTCAAAGTCCAGAAATTTCGAGTTCCAAAGTAGCGCACCTGTCATGGAGTCCTCATCCTCTGCTGTTCTGATTTTCGAGTCAGCCGTGCACACCTGGTTGTAGGTGACGCCCCCAATGACGGTGCAGGTGACTTCCTCCACATTTCCGCCTCCCATGTTGAGTTGGATTCCCTCGGATGCCAGGGCTTCGTAGCTGGGGCCAGTGATGATAATTAACTAGGAACGATGGGAAATGTAGTTTATGAAAAAGAGTAACACACTCCTCCTGCAGTCTTATTTCTGTGAGATACTTGTTTACCTACCTGTGAGCCCTCCAAAGCCGTCCTCTGGTCAGGAATCTCACAGCCGGTCACCACCGTTTGCAGAGTCTGAGGCTCAAACAGTTCGCTCTGCTCTTGGACCTGCATGGTCGGTGGGACTGACAGTTCTGTCTGAGCACTCAGGCGCACTGAGCCACTCAGGCTCTGCGACAGCACCAAGTCCTCATCAGACTTGTCAAGTTCATCAGCTAAGGATGCCGTCATAACGCACTCGTAATCGTGCCTAACAGTCCTGACTTCCTCTTCTGTGAGGCGTTCTTCTTCCCCTCCATCCTTACCTTGCCTCAGATCTTCAGTCTCCTCTTCCTCTGTGGGGACGGAGTGAAAAGCCGCTGTGAGGGAGCCTTGCTGTCGCACCATCTCCACTTCCCAGATAGGCTGCCCTGTCAGCGGAGCATCCTTGGAAGAGGCCAGTACGCTGGCTTCAGGGGTTGGAACTACAACCTCTTCTACCTGGCTTACAGCTTCCTGATGTTCCTCAGAAACATCCACATTTTCTCCCACGTCTACAAAAAGAAAATGCTTAATAAAAGGGCAAGTTGGTCATTAAGAAATGTAGGATTTACTGAAGTCTACACAACAAAACAAACACTTACAGTACGATTCTACACACCTTTCAACTGTCTGTGAGCCTCCTTCCTTCTCTTCCGGCTTACTATGTTTTTTGCTACAGACACGTCTGTTTTGACTGCACACTCTCCATCGCTGTCCCTGTTCACTCCCTCCTCATGCTCAGAGTCACTTGCCTCCCCCAGAGGTGAGAAAAGGTATTGCACAAACGAGTGGTTGCCTTCACATTGCCAGACTGCAGTGGTGGAGAAGTTGGACTGGGTCTCTAGAGCTCTAAGCTGGGGCTCGTGTGGGCAAGAGTGCGAGTGCTGCTGGTACCAACACACCAGGCTCTGGAGGCTGGACACACGTTGCTTCCTGCCTGAGCGTATATGCCGGGGTGCAGGGTGGGGGGCATATGAGATGGATGATGAATGGCAGATTAATTTTTGTTGGATAAACAGTTTATAGAATGAGATTAACCACATATCAACTAAGACTCAACACGTGCAGTAATAGCGTACATGAAAGTTGATTCCTTAGCAAAGAAGAATAAATGTTGAGTCAGTGTAAACATCCATAAAGCAAAAAGATTTAAATTTGGTCACAGTTGGCTTCAAGGTGACCTTTCTTTTTGCAGAAATGCTGCCTATTTTAGATCACTCCATGGAAGTCCTGGTCTAACATAACTCTTGCACTAGATCTCCTCCACTGAAGCAATGCTTCAAGTACAAGTTCACTTTGGTGAAGCAGGGATGCAAATGAGGCAAGTACTGCAGGTAGTGAAGAACAATATTGCCCTAAGCAGCATGATGGCACAACAAGTGCCAAAGTGCCACAGATCAGGATATTTATTGAAGGATTTCTCCATGCAGCACCACAGAAATGAACATGCTCCTGGTTGCACTCAGGCTTTGACATGGAAGACATCTTCCAATGTTTGAAAGTGTCTTCTGAGTTGCAGACTTGGCTCTAATGACTGGTGAACGTCTGATCAGTCTGACACAGATATGACTGTTTGCTCTATGCCACAGGTTTGAAGTAGATGGATAATTTGAAGATGGAGGGTGCAAGCGTGCAGAACAAGACACCTACGGTGTGATCTAAGAATAGTAGCAGCACTAAAAGAGGTGCACAAAGAGATCAATCCCCTTGAAAAGGAGACCAGCCGAAATTTAAAGAAGTTCTAGTTGTTTGACTGCTTTGATTACATTTCACATACAATTATGTAATTAATACTATTTTTATTTTTTCATTTTTCATAACATGTTGATAATGTTGAAAACTTGATTTTTAGTTATAAAACATTAGAAAATGCAGTAACATTTGCATTCACACTTAAACAATATGAGAAACATTTCATGCATATCCGCTTTAGGATAGGGATTTGTGTTGGGATGTGGCACTGTACTCACGTTTTATGTTGAATAAGTAAATAAATACTCACACACTGCTTAAAAAATAATGACAAATGTGTAATACAATACTCATTTTAAGTTATAACCTCAAAACTGTTCTTCTGGATCTTTGTGAAATTTTGGATCTTTATTGTCTGTGTATTTAACTTGATGCAAGCACTTTTGTCTAGAAAACATTTAGGCAAGCTCCAGTTTGATACACCAAATAACTGAGCCGCTTTAAACAGACTTCATTCCCAACCTCAAACCCTACGTGCTTAATTTGGAAATATTTCCATGTAATAATGGCTCCACACACCTCTTTTCTGTTTTGCCGAGACTTCTGGGGCAATCTTCTTCCTGCAACACAGAAACACATCATTTGGAAAAAAACAGATTAGTCACAACAAACAAACAGTACTTATCTAAAGTTGAACTATTGTGCTTTTGCTTGCTTTTTATCATACTGTTACAATGGTAGGTACTCGTATTAAATATGATGTTACAAATTGCAACATTTATTTCAAACCTTCCGTTTGCTATATGCAGCAAATCAGGAAAGAGTTGGCTTAAGGGGAGGGGGAGTGAGAATGAACAGTGAACTAGGACATAAACAAAGATTATTTTTGAACAGTGAATTATGAAAATATACCCTCGTGTAGTCCAGTTATAACAGTAAGTGCCCTTTAAGATTAAAACTAGCACAAATGTGAAGAGCAATGTCTGACAGAAGAAAACAGCTAGTCAATATACCACTCTGATTAGATAACGTGTCTGCAGCACATTCCTACCCGCAGTATTTCTGCTGGTATTTTTCTCCATAGGTGGAGTTGAGTAGGATGAGATATTCTGCCAGCCCGGCGTCGCTCAGACCGGTCCGCCTGCGGAGATCACTCCACAGCTTGTGCGACTCTCCGAGGTACACCCTCCTGACATCGTACTTCTTTCTGGATTCCAGCCGCCTCTGCGCTCGGTCGGAGTCTGTGAGCCTGGGTCGCCCCCTACAGCGCCTCAAAACACCCTTTCCTTGCTCGCCGGCTTGGTTTGTGTCCAGGGGAGCCTCCACTTCTGCCAGCTGATGCGCCATCTTGGCCATAACAGCTGATGCTTTGATTATCCGACATGCCGGAAGTTGTGTAAGGACTCGCAGGAAACACTGATATCAATGCATTTTGAGCTCGTCTTCCTCGCGCTATAGATTCATAAACTTTGCGTTGGCAATATCTAGTTTTTCCTTTTAAGCTAGGCGAAGACATCGGTGAAATGCTAATAGAAATATAAACCGTGTGGACCGAGCGGAACGTTACAATGGACACAATGCGTTGCATCCGGACTACAGTAGCACGAACACCATCGTGCACCATGTAAACAAACGCGGGAAGCTTGAGCCAGAGCATCATTTTTGGTTAGTAAAGCGTTGATTGTGGGATTGTGACACATGGCTGATATTTTGTCGCTCGTTTTTCGGACGTTTATGTCACAATCTGATTTAAAGAAGGACGTCAAAGTTATTACACCGTCACCAACGACCTGCAGCACCCTGGTGGTCGGAGACCACAGCCTCAGCCGCTCCGTGCTGCTTTTGGCTTCCGTCATAGCTGCCGCGGAGATGGGCATAAAAGTGATGTTCTTCACCCAGACTCAGATCCAGAGCCTTCCACCGTCTCTGCAGAGATGTGTTCCCAACCTGAGCCCAGAAAGTCTAAAGGTAGGGGTCGTTTTATGTTTAAACTGTGCCCAAATTCGCAAAAGCTTGTTTTTTTCACTACTCGTGATAAACAACATTTTAGTAGCCCAGGTGCCTTGTGTGTTAGTGTTTTGAGGGTTGTTGTCATGGAAGTTTTTTCATCTTCCAACATAGGTGCTTGCATTTTATTTAATTATTTAGTCATTTAGTTGCAGATCATCCAATCCGTGAATGCTATTTACGTTTTATGATATGAATATATAAACGTTACAGACATTTGTAAGTGTTTAAAATGACATTTGAGCAGACGTGATACCCCTCTTTTTTTAACTCCCGTTTTTATTGTTATCTGTTAACCTTTTTTGGGTCAGGGAAACAAATAAATATTATAAGAAATAACTGAGGTCTAGTTTAGGTTGAAAGTGGTTTAGGGTTGCAACACAGCAGAAAGACACCAGCCACTGCCATGGTTACAATTACTGTACGGCTCAATCAAAGCACATAATAATTTAATACACTTTTACAACCATGGATATGGTGCATAATTTTAACTGGTCACTGACTTGTTAATATCTGTTATATCAATATCTTTGATTGCAGTTAGAAAATTAGAAACTCACATGTAATCACAAGTAATTGAACAATTGAGCATTTATTACCACGTGTCACGTGGAGCTGGATAAAGCAAAAAACACTAGTATTATAATTGTGTTTTAAGCCTTTGTAGATGAAATGGAGCAGGTTATGATTATAATACAAAACAGGCAACAATGCCATAATAATTTGCTGATCAATTATTAAAATGTCAAAAAAATTATTGCCTGAAAAGTTACCCAGCAATTAAAACAAAAATGTAATTGTAGCCCCAGATTTAAAAAGTATTTTAGGTGTGATAAAATTAGGTGGTTAAATCAATAATCTACCATGATTTATTTAGCTTTTCATTTTTTGTGTGTTTATGTATTTATCATTATTATT
>NW_005187482.1:2326599-2368671 GCF_000239375.1 Pundamilia nyererei | reverse complement strand
CCGGCTTGGTTTGTGTCCAGGGGAGCCTCCACTTCTGCCAGCTGATGCGCCATCTTGGCCATAACAGCTGATGCTTTGATTATCCGACATGCCGGAAGTTGTGTAAGGACTCGCAGGAAACACTGATATCAATGCATTTTGAGCTCGTCTTCCTCGCGCTATAGATTCATAAACTTTGCGTTGGCAATATCTAGTTTTTCCTTTTAAGCTAGGCGAAGACATCGGTGAAATGCTAATAGAAATATAAACCGTGTGGACCGAGCGGAACGTTACAATGGACACAATGCGTTGCATCCGGACTACAGTAGCACGAACACCATCGTGCACCATGTAAACAAACGCGGGAAGCTTGAGCCAGAGCATCATTTTTGGTTAGTAAAGCGTTGATTGTGGGATTGTGACACATGGCTGATATTTTGTCGCTCGTTTTTCGGACGTTTATGTCACAATCTGATTTAAAGAAGGACGTCAAAGTTATTACACCGTCACCAACGACCTGCAGCACCCTGGTGGTCGGAGACCACAGCCTCAGCCGCTCCGTGCTGCTTTTGGCTTCCGTCATAGCTGCCGCGGAGATGGGCATAAAAGTGATGTTCTTCACCCAGACTCAGATCCAGAGCCTTCCACCGTCTCTGCAGAGATGTGTTCCCAACCTGAGCCCAGAAAGTCTAAAGGTAGGGGTCGTTTTATGTTTAAACTGTGCCCAAATTCGCAAAAGCTTGTTTTTTTCACTACTCGTGATAAACAACATTTTAGTAGCCCAGGTGCCTTGTGTGTTAGTGTTTTGAGGGTTGTTGTCATGGAAGTTTTTTCATCTTCCAACATAGGTGCTTGCATTTTATTTAATTATTTAGTCATTTAGTTGCAGATCATCCAATCCGTGAATGCTATTTACGTTTTATGATATGAATATATAAACGTTACAGACATTTGTAAGTGTTTAAAATGACATTTGAGCAGACGTGATACCCCTCTTTTTTTAACTCCCGTTTTTATTGTTATCTGTTAACCTTTTTTGGGTCAGGGAAACAAATAAATATTATAAGAAATAACTGAGGTCTAGTTTAGGTTGAAAGTGGTTTAGGGTTGCAACACAGCAGAAAGACACCAGCCACTGCCATGGTTACAATTACTGTACGGCTCAATCAAAGCACATAATAATTTAATACACTTTTACAACCATGGATATGGTGCATAATTTTAACTGGTCACTGACTTGTTAATATCTGTTATATCAATATCTTTGATTGCAGTTAGAAAATTAGAAACTCACATGTAATCACAAGTAATTGAACAATTGAGCATTTATTACCACGTGTCACGTGGAGCTGGATAAAGCAAAAAACACTAGTATTATAATTGTGTTTTAAGCCTTTGTAGATGAAATGGAGCAGGTTATGATTATAATACAAAACAGGCAACAATGCCATAATAATTTGCTGATCAATTATTAAAATGTCAAAAAAATTATTGCCTGAAAAGTTACCCAGCAATTAAAACAAAAATGTAATTGTAGCCCCAGATTTAAAAAGTATTTTAGGTGTGATAAAATTAGGTGGTTAAATCAATAATCTACCATGATTTATTTAGCTTTTCATTTTTTGTGTGTTTATGTATTTATCATTATTATTGTTGTTGTTGTTTTTAATAATCTATTTATTTATATATTTTTTGTCAAAGAAAATCAAGTTTTCCTATCCCAGGACAGTGGAGGAACTCCTCCAGCAGGTGGCTAGCCTTCATGAGCCTACCAACACGTCCCCTACACCTCCTTCACTCATCATAGTCGACAGACTCGAGAGCTTCCTGTCTGGTCCTGGGGGCAGCAGCCAAAGTGGATTTCACCCTGGGGAGAGGTCTTGCGCTGCGCACATTGCTGCGCTGCTGTGTGACACTGCTGCCTTTCTCACGCAAGTCCTGGAACAGCGGGGTTCAAGTTCAGCCCCCTGCCGCATTATTGCCTCTTTCTTGTCGGAGGTGAACGCTGGTGGGGATCCATCTGGAACAGATCCTATCCTTGATGTACTTGACCGCTATTTCCAGGTACGCTGTACTCTGGACCAGGACAGCGGCTATGAAGCTACAGCAGCTGCTGTACAGGAAGTGTGGCACATTTACCTTTCTGGGAGAGGAATCACAGACCCTTCTTTTACTGAAGACTATAATGACAGGCCAGGTGTAGCCCAAGAGTGGAAGCTCTTCATTTTTCCTGATGGTTTAATGGAGTTTAAGTTGGTCTGAGAGAAATTTTGTGTAGAGACGGTAGTCACAGCTACATTACAGTGTCACAGGATTATCAAAAAATGGGGGAAAAAAGCTCTTCCTTTCAGATATCAGGTAAAAGGACCATAACAGCTGTAACAGTACAATATTTAATGAGTTTGAATTTTAAATGACATGAAGGTTAATCAAAAACATTAACAGTCTTTACAAAGACGTTTAAGGAATGTGAATGTCTTAAACTAAACAGTGGTTTTCCAACATTTTTGGCTGAGAGTGCCTTAATAACAAGACAAAATGACACAGAGCAAAAAGTCTCTAAAACACATTGTAAATTCCAATAAACACACAGTGTAATGCTTTTCTGTTTGTCTTTCTTTTATCATAATTTGTGAAACTCGAGACTTCAGTAGCTGATATCACATTCAAATAAATTACAAAATGAAAAAGTTTCTCTTATTATGTATATTTAAGCATAAAGAAATACACATTGGGGAGTTCCCCCTAGTAAAGAGCTAGATCCTGTTTGTAGGGGAAAAGACAACTTTATTATAGAAAAGCTTTCGCAAACTAACTGAAAGCTAGCGAGTTGTCAGTTTTTGCGCTATAAAATTTGTTTTCCTGCCATTTCACACTTTGCTGGACTAAAATAATTCAACAGTGTTGAGAATCGTGCTTTTAGAGTAACTACAATTTCAGTTGCTAGATGTTATTGAGCAACAAAATCAAACAAGGATGTGCAAAAGTATGGAAATCAATTTTTTGGAGTGATTGATGAAAATGGATATTGGCTTAAAATGTCTCCACGCCCTGCATTAGTAGTGGTTACTAGATTTCTTTTACTTCAAGATCCAAGGTTTTCTTGGAAATGGCAGCAATTTACAGATTTGATCATCCTCTCAAACAATTGTGATAAAAACAGAAAACAAAAACTGTATTATTATGTACAAGTACAGTGAGTTTCACACTTGGATATGATCCAAAATATCCAAAAGTTCTTAACATTTAAAAAACCTCAAATGAACACCTACAAATAACATATTAAAAATATATATTACTTATCAAAAGCAAAGCCAAAATGCAGGAGCAGTATAGAAAGACTGAGTACACCTGTCACTTAAAGCTCGAGAACTCAGATCAATTCAATTATATTTTTATAGCGTCAAATCACAACAAGATTGCCTCATGGCCCTTTATATTGTGAGGTAAAGACCCTACAATAATACAATGGAGGTTCCATTAACTGAAAGAGGGCATGCTTTTTCATAACTGCAGATGGCTGCCAGATTTGCCATAATTATTTTTAAAAAGACAGCGAGCGTTATAGATTTGAGCAAATGTTAGCCAAGCTAAGTTTATTTGTCGTTTTGGAATAATATACACTTGATGCTGAGTAATCTGAGTTTGAAAAAAAACAACACAACTTTCTTTTTCACAGCAGTGATGATGAAAAATTAAGTAGCAACAGCTGTGATGACGAGCTTGTTCTTGCACAATGATGATGTTTGTACAAAGTTTCTTCTGGTAATTGGATGATTGAGTAGGTGCTATTTCACAGTTTAATGTCGGTAATGATACAATTTATCAAAGATTGCCGAAACTTGAAGTTTGACTTGACAACAATGTTAAAAAATGTGAAAGTCGCATTACTTCTAACAAGAAGACATAACTCCTACTGCTTTGTTCACCTAAAATTCTGTTATGCTGCACGGAAAGCATTATATAGAGAATGCTGCTCTAACCAAGCAGCATGAACTGCTTTAAGCAAGTTCATTTTTGTCTGTGTAGCTTTTGTGATGTGTGAATTAGGGTGCTAAACGGTGCCACATGCTGAGAAATATAAAAGCTCTATCAGCTGAAAATTATAAAATTTAGTTAAAGCAGTACATTTATTCTATACCTTAAACATGATATGAAAACAAAAGTATACTATCAATTAATAAGGAGAATGGTGTTAGCTGTGCCAAGTTTGTACTTCTTGCTCCTTTGCACCTCTGTGAACCTACAGGTTTTTTAACACTATTAACACTTACTTTTGTGCAGTCTTTCACAAGCATTAAATGCTATAAAAGGAAAACTGCTATCATATTGGCAATAGGTTATGAATAACTACTTCCTTATTTACCATCAATGACCAGTAATTAGATAGCAAATTAATTATATTTGTAGAATATGGTGCAGACTGCAGCATCAGAAAGTGCTTTATAGTGGCTAATAAAGAACCAGTCTGCTACCAGTATGCATGCTAATAAGAAACCTGTTAATGGTCAATATGTATGCCTTAACATGAAGCTTTACAAAATTCTTCATGGTGGAGAAACTCAAGAAGTTCAATCCCTCAGTGTCCTGTACAGAGTTCTTTAGCTTACACTGTGGTGTCAGTCACCTCCCCAGTTACTTTTGTAACAGTTGATGGGAAGCCATGTTGCCTTGGGTGAATATCCAAATTCCCTTACAGAGTCTGTTTTAAAACAGTTTAGCTTCCTCTCAGCCATCACCATGGACAGGGTACTGCCTCACCAAGAAGGGTTTCCTGTGAGCAGGGATCATGTTCTTGTACTCGTTAGTGTAGACGGGCACTTTTCCATTTTCATCAACTCTGCTCATGGGGCTATAGTCCATTGAGACCCCAGAGTCTGCCACTGCCATGTAGGTGTACCCGGGGCCCTTGGCCATCCAGGCATGGTTTGGGTACTCAAAACTGGACTGGGAAGAAATGCAACCTGATCCAGAGCTTTGAGGCGCTGATCCCAGGTCAGAGTGAGATTCACACAATGCTGTATTTCCAGAGGGAAAAAGAGCCTCAAGGGGCAAGGCTTCCTCAAGGTTGCTATCCACGCGCTCATCGTCACTGTTGTTGTTGGCACTGAGGGTGACGTAGGTGTCTTGAGACTCCAGCAGAGAAGACTGCGAGCAGGGAACCTGGTGCTGGTGGAGTGCCCGCAAGCGGTCCAGTAACCAGTGGTGGTGCGGTGCGGCTCTTTCCCCATCTGTCTCGCCATCTAAATTGTCTTTTACCAACAGTGCTCTCTCTTCAACCCCATTCCTCAATTCCCTGCCCTCATTCCTGACTGCACTCAAAGCTCTAGAGGCCTTGGGTGGCAGAGGTGGAGAGGGCAGTGAGGGGCATAGGCTCAGTTCTGAGAGTACTTCCAGAGGAGAGGGGCATTCTTCTGAGTAGATGAAAGCTGGCGTCAACCACAAACCTCCATTGGTTTGCCCTAACCACTCCTATAGAAAAACAAAAAGAATATGATGGTGTTGATGTGAGCATGTTACATTAAGCTCAAAGTGTCATTGTGCCAGGCTAAGGCTCAGTCTGCATGGCTGTAGACTCTTAATATTTTTCTTACCTGAAAGTTCCCACCATAAATGGTAAAAAGACCCTGAAATTTGCTGTCAGGAGTTGGAATAGCTGGCCAAATCTTCTTTATAAGGAACCTAGAAAAGGAACAGACTCTTAAGCTATATTTCACAACTTGTGTTTTCTGTTATTGCTACTTAAAATTCTTGAAGGACATTTTTTGAGACCAGACAGTAAGCAATCTGTTTGTGTGGGCCAGGCTGACTGACCTATGATGGGACAGGAGCATAGCAAGACACAGGACAATGAAGATGAAAGAGATGATGAGCGTCAGGGAGATGATGAGTGGATCAAATTCTAGGGGAGGAACAGAATGATCAATGTGTGTTAGATCACTGAATACGGTAAAAAAAACCCATGGCATCATTTAGTCCCTTTCATGAGTTGCCAGTGCTTTTGGGGTACATAATACATTTTTGTTATGCATTTTGATGTGAATAACCACCTGTAGGAAGAGTTTCCATGAACACTGGGTCACTCCAAGCACTCCAGTAGCCATTGTAGCTAACTCCATCCAGTTTTACACGGACTTGAACCTTGTACTTTCTACTGAACTGCAGGCCTCTCAAGATATATTCTGAGCATGCCCGGGCCACTTCAACCTGCAAAAAAGCCCCAAAAAGTCCATGTGCGGCCATCATTAAACCTGCTGCTCAGAGTTTAATGTTCAAATGGGTGAGGCTGCTTTACCTGCCCAATGTGGCTGTCAGCCAGAGAATAGAAGACCTCATACATCATGCTGTCATCCATGTACTTCAGAGGAGGTGGCACCCAGCTGACATTCAGCTGGCCTTGCTGACCTGTGCTGCTCACTGTTACATTAGCAGGAGGATCCAGAAGAACTGCACACAGACATAGAGTTGCATAGCAGTTAAGGGAAGACTGTTCCCTGCAAAGTCTCACTTTGAAACACTTCCCCTCAATCTATAGGTACCTTGATGCAATGCTGCATGCATACTTAGTAGAAATGGGCAGATGATGGCAGTTATTTCAACCTACAGTACACAATTTTGTTTTTAGGCACTCAGCAGGTGCATAGCCCCTTTAACCATCACTTTGAACCATGTTAGTGCAGAATGTAAGGCACAAATACTTAAAAACGTATTTAAAAAGCATTAATCTAGTGCTAAGCTTTGCAGAAGTTGTTGGCAGGAGCACCGTTTGCAGAAAAAAAAACATCACTTACAGACGAGTTCGATGAGGAGGCTGCGATTGTGTATCAGTATTCCCTCCCGATGAACTTGGATGTCCATTTGGACAAACATCTGAATTCGGTTCAGATGGCATACAATCAGCATTTTCCCACCTGCTGCAGGGACGGCGCTGAGGGGGCACCTGCTGCTGTTTTCATTTCTGCTCAGGATAGAGGAAAATGGGAACATTGTGATAATAATATTGTATTTTAGTTTTTGTTTTGTAAACAAATCAAGCATTTGGATTATTTTTTAATAATAGGCTCTGGAACTGAAGCGGTTAAAAAAAAACCCTAAAAAAGTATAAGGGGTATCTCCTGAAACCACCCTGAAATACTTTCATTGTAGGTTGTGTAATATGAAAAAGAGATAAAAGGAAAAATCACCACATAGACTCATTTTATCTAATAATAAGTGTGACTTACTGGTAGGTGTATGTAAAGGAGTACTGATGCACAGAGCCAGCTCTCTCCTCATCTTCCTCCCAGAAGCACGTGAAGTCCTTCCTCCCTTCAGCAAAGCATTTGGGGGTTTCTAGTTCTTCTTTCAGGAGAATGGACACTGAGGGTGGCAAATTGGAAATGTGAGAGCACTATGTGAAATGGCATGATAGGAGCACACTAACGCCTTCCTGAAAAGTTCCAGAAAAAAAACAAAATCAAAAGATGCCTTACCTTTCTCCTCGAAATCTCGAGCGTCTTGGAGGGTGGAACCCGCTCGCGCGATGCAGGCTATCGCGCAAAGTGCCAACAGTCTACTCAGAATCTCACATGTCATCATGTCTTCTCGGGGAACAGAACGACCTCGGCCCTCTATTGTCCACCTGTATCACCGGAAAACAACCTGCCACAAACACATCTGCCGCAGCTCTCTCCTCGCTTGTTTTGTGTTTCGATACCATGCATAGCGCAGCGCGGTTATTACGCGCCTGCTCGTGAGCGATAAGGTGCTTATACGCCGAGCTGTTTACTTTCTCCTTGAGTGAGAACAGAAGAGGTGGGGCAAATAAAGTCTTTCAGAACTTTTTGGCATGGTGGGCGGGAATCACGCGCTCATTGATGTTTACAACATGTTTGCGACCTCTGAGATCTGTATTGCGTAAATGCGCGCAGATAGAGAGTTCGATCGATAGATAGATGGATATTTAGATAGATAGATGGATATTTAGATGGATAGATAGATAACAGCCCTTTTTGAGGAAATGGTGCGCAAACACTGACTGGCCC
Source organism: Pundamilia nyererei (assembly GCF_000239375.1). Taxonomy (NCBI): domain Eukaryota; kingdom Metazoa; phylum Chordata; class Actinopteri; order Cichliformes; family Cichlidae; genus Pundamilia; species Pundamilia nyererei. Next base: position 2,360,668 of record NW_005187482.1, on the reverse strand, counting down.
GAGGAGGTGGTCTGTAGTCCCCTGCTGTCTCCTGGGACAGTTTAATTCCTGCATGTGCTCATGTAACAGAAACCGCTGAGTACCCACTCACACTCTGTACGAAGCAGGCCTAAACGGTTCCTTATCTACTCACTGCACCTCCGTGTTTTCTTGGTTTGGCTAGTATTATCAGAGGTGCAGACAGCCCTGTTTCTTCACCCAAGATAAGTAGTCTCAGCCCATCCCCGTCAGTTTAAATGCAATTCAGCACGTGTTTACATCACTTACAAAGGGCAGTATGATGACTGTGAGATGGGCACCGACGTAAAGAGCTACGTTTTGTTTAAATAATGACACATTTGCATACATTTGCTCACTTCAGTTTCACATCCCTTCCAGTCAGCTAAGTGAGAATTCTATTTAGAAGCAGAGGCCTCCCTTGCATAGGGAAGGGAAGTTGTGTCTTATGGCAGGAAGAAGACATCTGTATTGTTGCGGAGGACAAGGACAGAATGTGGTTTCTCTGTTTCTTCAGATAAAACAGATGTTTGGGGTTAGGATGTGCGATTCCTGGTCATAAATTAAACCTTAGATGTAGCCATGACCGCAAAGACACGTGTGCAGGTTTCAGAACTCATTTATGAGATGAAGAGACTATTGTGCTCCCCCCCGTCTTTTTTGTAGTGAATATATTCTTTATTTTCATAAACAGATTTCTACATTTGTCCTTGTTTATAAGATGCACTTTTTTCTTTCCAAACAATGGGTTCACCCTGCACATTCAGAAAATATAATAAACGGCACAAAGGGTCTAATCTCCCATCTTTTAGAAAGCTATCAATCAGGAATGTAAGACATTAAAATATATATGCCATAAGCATAAGAAAGAAAGAACATCTCTAGGACTAAAAGCTGAGGTTCAAACCTGTTTGCACAAGAGCGTCTGAGCACAATGGCAGATACCTGCTGAACTAAAATGTGATATCAGTGGACAGAGCAGAACAGCATGTTTCAAGCAGCAGTCCCCATCAGAAGCTCAGTAAGAGAAACATGGTTTTTGCATGCCATTTTAATACACTGCAAAACTGCATGATATAATACAAATAGTGTTATGAATTACTGATCTTGCACACAACTTCCCTATTTTAGACCCCTGCATCAAAGCGCAGCATGCCACAGACACGTGATATGATAACATCTAATACCTGTCAAACTATATCACTATTCAGCAGCACATGCTGACACGAGCGATAAGTGGCCGCAGGCTCGTACAGTAGCAGGGAGTGGGCTGACCAGCAGTTAGCAGTGTGAGGCTGCTATCGCTGTACAGAGGCTATGGTTAATACTAACTGACAGTCAACAGTCTGCACATGGATGGTAATAATAAAAATAAAAAGATTTCAAAACAAAACAAAACAACAACACACAATTCTTGTATTCCCATCCCTGATTTGTGGTGAAATCCAAAAGACGCTCCAAATTTCAATCTTTCCCATCAGGATGACGCTTTCAGGAGGGTCAAACTGACCTTTCAACACTGAAATCTTGTCCAAACAGCAGGAACAAAACAAGATGTATAAAATACAATTATGTGGAGTCATTCTAAAACTGCATTTTATTCACATTGATTTATAACAGTAATGGGGAATAAAGTGATGCTCTGCACCGGCTCACTGTTCCTCCTGATAGTTGCAACAGCACGGTTGGTGTCCGGACTTATCGTCCTCACAGATCAGTGGTTGTCCCCCTTTCTGGGCACAAACACACATAATGTGCTGCACTTCTTGAAAACAGTCGTGTCAGTAACAAACAAAGGGAAAAAAAGATAATTCACCACATTGTAACTGCTCACCTACTAAACACAGTACCATGCTACAGTTAAGGGAGCAATATGTGTGTGTTTGTGTGTGTGAGACAGAAGGTGGACAGAGGACATGTCACATGAGGGGCTTGCTGACACTAGTACATCACACTGTGTGGCAGACCTGACATTTAGTAAACAGCAAGAAGAAGAGGTGAAGGGAAGCTCTAGACTGGAGTAGACTGGTCACACGTGTTTGTACAGTAGTTATTACGCTTCTACTGACTTACTATATTCTAAGTGAGTCTAAGTATGTTTTGAATATGAAGTTTAGTATATCGATGTCTTTATGCTTGGCTAAGTTAACCAGCTCTAGGCAGTAGTTTTACTTACCATATGCAGCAGTGGTACTTTTTTTTTTTTTTTACTCCTGACAAGAAAGCAGAGTTCTTGTCAAACTTGCCCTTGAGGGTTGGCAATGCTGAAAACTTTCAGCACGCTGTGCAAGACTCCTTCATGTTTCCTTCCTTTAATCAGTCCCTAGAGGGGAGCATCCTGGACAAGACTCATCAAGCACAAAACGTCTCGGAGCTGCTAAAATCCATCAGAAATCAATACCTTAATAAATATTAGACCGAAGACAAGTCCTATTGGAACTTGACATTACTGGTTTCTACAGTATAACACATTTAAACAGTTCATCGATCAAATCAAAATTTTCAAGATAAACTGATAGCTAGCTTGTTGCTGTCTATAAAAATATTTGTCTAAGAAAACTGAATGCACTGAATAAATGTTTCACTAGATTTCACGTGGTAGTTAATGGGGCTACAGCAGTCAAAGAGGTGTATGTGGCGGCTTAAAGTCTCCCTTAAGAGAAAGAAAGTGACAGAGTGGGTCTCTTCGAAGGAAAGACAGGTCTGAGGAGGAGGAGGATGTGCTGAAGATTATCTGTGCTGTGTGGATGGGGCAGAGCTCGGTATGGCTCAAGTGAAAGGGGAGGTGCGGCACTTTTCATGGTTGAGGCACAGACAAGTTATTCTTCAGTGTGTGTGTGTGTGCGTGTGTGCGTGTGTGTGTGTGTGCGTGTGTGTGTGTGTTGGGAGACTAAGAAGGCAGATGGTTTAGCAAGCACAGCCCCCGTGGCTCTCTGAAGGTGAGTCTTTAAGGCCCTGGTTGCTGTGGTTGGCTATGAGGTTGGCGTCTCCTTCCATGCTCTCGTTCATCTTCTCACAGATAACATCCACTAGACGTTCAAACACCTGCTTGACGTTGATGTTGTCCTTGGCACTGGCCTCAAAGAACTGAAAACCTGACATGAAGCAAAGTCAAAAAGCTAAATGGTATTTCAGTTCATGTGCTATGAAAAATAGATGTACTAATGTCAGAATCTACAAAAAAGACAAGTCAAACGTGTCTGCAGACTCTAAGCTAAAAAGAAATAACACTGTGACACTAACGGCTTTTACCTAGCTCCTCAGCCAGTCGCTGGCCATCCTCTGTGGGTATAAGCCTGTCATCCTCCAGGTCACACTTGTTACCAACCAGGATCACCTGAGCATTGTCCCACGAGTATGTCTTGATTTGTGTTGCCCTGAAAGACAAAACCAGAGTTGCAAAGTCTACATGATTAACAACAGAGAAAAATGCATATATATAGGACACTCTGATTAAACTATTCTTACTATAATGATCAAATATGTATATACATATGTGTGCATGAACTGTATCTCTTAACGGGTAAGCCAATCAGAATAACATACAGTGGTCCCTCGTTTATCGCGGGAGTTACGTTCTAAAAATAACCCGTGATAGGTGAAATCCACGAAGTAGCCAACTTTATTTTTTACAATTATTATAGATGTTTTAAGGCTGTAAAACCCCTCACTACACACTTTATACAGTTTTCTCAGACAGGCATGAACATTTTCACTTTTCTTTCTTGTTTAAACACTCGAAGTTCAAACCTTGCAGACAAATAAGTCCAGTATTATAGAATGAAACCAAAGGCACCCGCAGGTGATAACGTCTCGTCGACATTGTTGTGTTTGTTGGGGAGAAAACTTACAAACACACAGTACAGCACTTCAGAGTCATGTTGCTAGCGATCGAAGATTTATGTAAATTTGACAAGCTGAACGCATTCTGTACTGTGCAGGAGACACGGCACGAGATCAACTGAAAATAGTCAACAGCCAATCAGGATGCAGAACACAATGCGCTGTAAAAAGGTATGCAAAATTGCACACACACACAAAAATGAAATCTGCGAAACAGCGAGGTGAACCGCGTTTTACCGAGGGACCATTGTATACGCAAAACATTGTTACATATATAACAACTATTAATATCTATATGTTAAAAAAAACGATTTGTTATAAATCCCACTGTTTTACTTCTTCATATACATCCTTTTCATTCTGTTATCTCCTTGCCAATGCAGTGTTGGGTCGCCAGCGCCCAAAGCCAAAGACATTTTAGCAACCATCACGACTGAATGAACCCTTCAGCAAGTAATACTACATTTTATCTAAAACGTAATTTTTCATTTTAAATATTTTGTGGTTTTTGCTAATCATTCTTGTTTTGAATAAAGAAGAAAAAAGATATATAGGGCGAGTTTTTCCTAGTGTCAATAAAACTGTTGTTTTGAAAGCTAAATGTTTTCTCTTCTTTCTTGGTAAAGGATTCCAACTGCACAAAAATTTTCATTTTATAATGTACCAAATGTATTGATTATGTGACATGTCCCTGATACCAACCCACACGGTCCCAACCCTCTTTAGTCTGAGGACGTGGCATCCATGATTCCCACATTTTGAATCATCAGTCACAGAACAGTTTTCCACTTGACCTCAGACTGCCCTGAAGAGGTTTAGGTCAATCACCTGCCAGCCGCATGACAGAGATTAAACTGCATATAAGGACGCAGTGAAGAATTGTGTTCACAGAGAATAGTATTCAGAATTGTTCCTGAGATCATCGAGTTAAACTCCTAGTTATGCCTGTTGTTAATGACGTTTTTTAAAATGCATTTGAAATGTATTTGAAATGCATTACTGGTCTCTCATCTCATCTCATCTCCAATTAGCATTTTTTTTCTAAAAGCTATATGATTTCTCAGTTTCAACAGTTTATATGTTGTCTTTGTACTTTTTGTATTGTCTACTGTACTTTGTACTACTTTCAGTTAAATATAGACTTTATTGTACATTATTTACAAATTCTTGCATTAATATAGCACGGCAATGCATTTCTCATCTAATTTGGGCTGCAACTCCAAACCACAAGAATCTAAACCCCCTGCAGGGGGTTCACCCCTCAGGCTCCTACTAGATACATTTATGGAATCAATTTCTAAATCCTGGGTGACGTCCTTCTCAAATTATCGCATTCACAAGATTTTCAGAAAACTTGTCCTCTGCCCACTGATCTTGACGCTGGGATCACTGATTTTGAACTGTTTTGAGATTTTTAGTAGATATACCTATGGTATCAATTTGAAACTCCTACATCCCTTTGTTCTAAAGTTCACAAACTTCAGTGTCTACGTCAGGGTGACGACATTACGGCTGAGGGGTAAAAACCAGCTATCCAGTGCTGTTAAGTGTTTTTAAATAAACATTTTTATTTAGAATCATCCAAATATGATAAGTAGCATATTTGCTGTAGATTCACTAAACTCTTTGGGAAATCTGGCAGAAAAAATACATTGAGGTCCATACCTTGTTAGACAGTGACACAAATTTGAAGTTTGCCCACATACACCATTGCAGTGGGTGTTAAATGATCAAGATATGATTGAACTGCAGACTTCCACCTATAACTCAGCTATTTTTATACACAATACATTGTTTTCAGATGTTCAAAATGAATGGGACAAACTAACATGAATTTAAATATAAAGACTTTTTTAAACTTTGTTGAAAATCCTTTTCAGACAGTGACACCTGAAGTCTAGAACCCATGGATGTCACCAGATGCTGCCTTTACTGCGGCCACCTTCAGCTGCTCTTTGTGGATCATTCTGCATTCAAATTTTAAGTTAATAACTGGGAAGCACTCTGCTAGGTTGAGATCATGTGACTGACTTGGCATTTGAAGTATCTCCAATTTCTTTGTGGTATGCTTCAGATCATGAGCCGTTTTCTCTTTCTCCACACTTTTCTCTTTCCATTATTCTGGTACGTTCATCTTGGTTTCATCTGTTCAGAGAATTATTTTCAGAACTGCACAGACTTTTTTTCAGATTTTTTAGATGTTCTTTTGAACTTCCTCTTCTTGAGACGAACAGGAAGTTCTATATTCACATTCACCCTTCGTGAATGTAAATATAAAAGGACTTGTTAGATACCTTCTATATTTACATTCACAAAGGAATCTCTTGATTGTAGACCTTGACAATGATACCTTCTCAAGAGTGTTTTTAACTTGGTTAGATGTTGAGAGGCTGTTTTTCTTAATTGTGAAAAGAACTCTCCAATCATGTATTTTGTCTTCTGTTGTCTTTCAGGCTTTTTGGTATTGCTGAGGCGGCCACTGCATTCATTATTTTGAAGAATGGCTCCTCCTAAAATAGTGCTGTGTCAGCGATAGGTTTACTTTTATTTTTCTGCCTTTTGATGGCCTCCCTCACTTGCACTGACATCAATGGCACCATCTTTGGGCCTCATTATAAGTCACGTTACTATTAAACCATTAAAGATTTTGTTTGTTCATTTCTTTCTATTAAAGCTGAAAATCTGCACTTCAGTCATATCTTGATTGTTTCCACTGTGGCTGTGTACAGAGATAAAACTACTTAACTTTGTACAATATATTATTGCTCTAACTGTATATAAAAAGGACAAAGAAGAACAGGGATGTCACGTTTACGTCTCAGTTCACAACTGACCACATGATGGCACTAACATACCAAAAACCCCTTCATGTTCCATCAACTGGCATCAACTTCACACTTTAGATAAAATACTCGAGAATGTATTTTTTTAATTGTTTTTTTTTAGATAAAACAAAATTACAAATACATAATCTAATGTAGACAGTATTAATAGTAAAGCTTTTCACTCATTCCACACTTACCAGTCCTGAACTGCGTTGAAGGAGTCCTGGTTAGTGATATCATACATGAGCAGGAAGCCCATGGCTCCTCTGTAGTAGGCTGTGGTGATGGTGCGATAGCGTTCTTGCCCTGCCGTGTCCTGCAATTATACAATAATACACAGTCCATGAAATACTTCATTCTATCTGCTTCATTCACTTTACATTTTTAAGGTTAAAAATCTCCAGTATATGATTTTAAACCACAAGGGGGCAGTATTGCCAACACTAACCCTGGACTCTTTCCAAGTAACAGTTATCTAAGGTGTCAGCTTTGACTTGACACTACACAGTCCAAGTAGAGCAAGTTTGACAGTCATCCATTACAGCATTAATGCCCTATAATTGCATTTACATCCTATAATTTAGAAATATCTTGCAGGGATGGCTATTTTAAGCAGAAGGTGGGGATAGGGTTATTTTTCATGTAATGATGCTACTAGTACTCCTAGTTTCACCAGCTTTGATGATTCTTGTTAGTACTGGTTAGGTAAGTTCTTTTCAATTGTTTTTAAGTTAAATTCAAGTCAGATTTGTATTTGGTTTTATTAGACATGTACTGGTAAATATCAGGGTAGGTCAAGGCTCTGCTGCACTCTGTGAGACCTTCATGTAGTTTTTTTCTTCCAAACCAACTGGCTGCATTGCTTCAAAATGCCATTTCTCTGCACCACACAGTCCAGGGGAAGATGGCATTTAGATACGAGCTCCTGCCACAATCATTTCTCATCACACCGGGACTTGTGGCTTGGATTACTAACCACCTGGAGGCTGTGTAATATCACAGCCAACGGCTCAGTTTATTTATTGGACAATTAAAGCATAAAATATCAAAAAGGTAGAGTGAGTTGGTTGATTATCTCGCCGCCACTCTCGTGGTTACCTGGTAACCTTTCTAAAGTCCTTAATTTGCATCAGGGGCCTGTGTGTGTCTGATGTTTTCCTCATTTTGATGAGGAGGAAGAGTGGGTTGTCCAGGTAACCAGAGGGCATTGAAGGTTATGAATGTTCCATTACAGCTAGGACTGCTCTAGGTGGACAACCAGAGCGATCCTTCTCACTTTACGAAAACAACCAACACAGAGGGCAGTCTGCTGGTAAAATCCCTCGAGCAGAGTGCTCAAGCTTTATTCTTTAATCTTTCCAGAGCCTGCTCTGTCAGAGTTTATTTTTGTTTCAGTAACGTGTGATATATCCCAGGTCCATCTTTATCTCATCCACGAAGGGATGATCAAATATTTGGCAGCATAATAGCATTACTAACCAAACAGTCAGTCTCCAAGGTTGCTACAATAAACCCCAAACAGTAAACAAAAGCTGCTCCCTCGTGTGCATATATGCGATGACAGATAGGGAGGAGTTTAAATTAGGCTTGTGCACAATCAGAAGCTCTGACGTCTCTGGGACCCTGATCTTTAAACATGCGTCACCTGCGTTTGTATAAGCGACCGGCATGAAGCAGTGGCACACACAGGACATCATCCCCAGGGATAGCACGCCCGGGCATATGTGCGGCAGTATTTATGCTAAATGTGCAAAAGGTGTGTGTGTTTGCTTAAAGAAAGGAAATTTATTTCCATGACATGAGAGCAGGGATGTACACAGTGTGTGTGCACAGTGTGTTCATATTGTACATGAGTTCCTGTATGTTCATGCACTGTGCAAGGGCCACGTGGTGCGTTATCAGACTACTTTCCATGATACACACAGTGAGGCTGGCAGCTGGCACAATGGCTTAATCTGCAACTCTCTTTGTCAAAGGCTCTGGTGAATTCTCTTATGTTAGGTAGCCAACTTTAATTTAGCATTCCTGAATTATTACAGAGTTAAATATTAACACGATGTAAGAGAGTGCTTGTTTTAAGACATGCCTGCTGCTCCCACACCCTTTAAATACACTACTGAGTTCGCAGTCGATCTTCGCTATGGCTCAGTGAGACGCTGATAAGGAACTTCCTCTGCTTCCTGAGTTTAGGAAATACCAGGTTTCTTTGTCATCCAACAGCACCATCAGTACTGCTGCTTCTGTAGAACCCCATAACAATGTCCTCTAATTATTGAATACAAAGTACACAGTCAAGTTAGTTACTGCTGTTTTTTTTTTCTCCCTCCTGATCAGCTGTTAGACTAACACCACTAACACTGCATGTCATTTATAAGAGACACAGTTTTAGTAAATGGTAAAAATGGCCTGTATTTGTATAGCGCTTTACTAGTCCCTAAGGACCCCAAAGCGCTTTACACAACCAGTCATCCACCCATTCACACACACACACATTCACACACTAGGTGACTGTGTGTTTTGGTGTGGGCTCCTCTCGGCTGCTGATTCATTCGGGTCACTGTTTGTGGATCATACAGTGGCTCACAGATTGCTGGTTTGAATGAATCATCTGTTTGATCAGCCTAAACAATGTATATAGACAGGATTTGTAGCATAGTGTGAGGGAAGGTGAGCTGCCAGGATACACCTTATAGTACAATATGAAAGCCCATTCCAAAGTTAACTTTGTTAGTAAAGCTGTCAGTGGGGCTGATCAATCATAGAAGCTGATTCCTGCTGTTTCTCAACTGCTAACTGTAAAAAGGTGGAAAAAGTATCATCTCAAAAACTGGCACAGGCATTTAAAGGTACCCATTATAGTTCTCTGAAGGTGGAAGTTTAAAAGAAGAACAAAAAGAAACTGGGGTGAAACAACAGAGTTTGACTTTTTTTTTTGCCCCAGCCCTGGTCCAACACTGAATCCTAGATTTCCCATAATGCAACTACCCATCGATTTTTTAAAAACTAGTAATCCACCCATGCCATCCTGTCACCATGTTGCAGATAAATTTGAGTGACTTAACCAGATGTTACCATATAGTTTAAAAAGTGGGGTCAGCCACTGAAGTTCCTTTTGAAGCCCCAACTCTATTTTGGCTGTTGTTACAGTGTGGGGTGGATCCTCATATAATAGTGACCTGTCAAAATGCTCTTTCATGTAATTTACTCTAAATAAACTAAAATTTAAAAAACAAGCATAATGTTGTGTTGACGTTAATAACTGAGGCGGAAAACTCATTGGGAAAGTGTTTACTGAGGTCATAAATCAAGCGAGAAGCAGGGTTATTCTTTCAGAGACTTCAACTCAGTTTGACTTCTTTTTGCAACTACGGCAGTAGTTCCTGAAAGCCAGGGTTGTGCAACTACATTTAAATTAAATTACAATTAGAACTTCTAATGATTATGGCCAAGATGACAGAAAGAGAGACTTTAGTTGACAAAACGTTTTCAAATGTAGAGTTATTGTGTTAAAAATTCGAGACCTTAATGCTGAACAAAATAATTATGATTTTTTTCCCCACAATCGAGCAGCTCTATTCAGAAGACCATCTCACCAACTTCACTTTTCAGACCTTCCCGGAGTTTGCATCCGCTCTACAGTACATCATCTTTTAGTTATAGTCTACAGTGCTGACCCACAGTAGACATTATACAATTAATGTAAGACTTAACAGTTTTATTCATAATAATCAAACTGTTCACAATCTAATTATGTGTGTTTTGATATTTTTATCTTAACTGTATGACTATTAGGGGAAGTAATGTCTGCTTGCCCGTCAAAGAAATGCCAAATTCATGAAAAGCATCGATAGCAAATTCTCCAAAATCATGATCTTGTGTGATAAACATGCATGACAAAATGAGTTAGCAAAGAGGAACAGTGGTGTGAATTACAGCAACAACATCAACTGTCGAACGCAACACGCAACAATACTACAAACTGTAGCTCAGAAAAACAGCTGAATCAACACCTGAAGACTTCAACAACAAGGAAGCATTATGTGCTAATGTGACTGTGGAGCTACTGTACTGTTTCAGATGGTGTTTAACTTACAAACAACACCATCACAACACCTTGCCTGCTATAAATGCTGCACACAACGTATTGCATCAGTGTCTACGTGAAATGTACAGCAACTAAACAATGAATACATCTTACTTTCTCAACCTTGGAAGCAAAAGAGGAAGGAATTTGTGCCCAATTTGTCAAAACACATTTTATATTTAAATGAAGAGGACATCATAACCCACGATAGAGAACACTTTTCCACCTTGGCATCCAGGTGACACTGTAATCAGCAGATAAAGTTAGTTAAAGCTAGTGAACAGTCATGTGAACAGTAGCTAAGTATCCAGAAATTTATCTTAAGATTTAGTAGAAATTGTATCTGCTTGGACAGTGATGTCAAACATAAGGCCTGGGCCAGAATTGACCCGGGAAAGATAATCCGGCCCACTAAACGGCTTTGGAAAAAATTTTCTATTAATTGACAGAAACCTTCTGTTTTATAAATACAGCACAGTCTGGAGATTGAGCTACCAGAACTTTTTCTGTAATTTTACACATTTACCTCTTACAGCTTAAGTCCAAATCGTATGGACAGATTTCTTTCATTTACCACAGGAGCATTTCTTTAGCATGTAGAAAACTTAAGAAATACTGTTGAAACTGCATGTATGTAAATGTGTAGTTAAACTGACAGAAAAGGCAGATCCACTTGTCCAGCCCACGTAAGATCAAAATATGGCCCACGATGTAAAATGAATCTGATGTAAAATGAGTCCGATGTCCCTGTTCTAGGCTAACACGTTCACCATACCGATACAAAAGGTGGTCAAAAAAGTGTCAAAAAACATTCATACCATAACTTTTCTTAAAGGCACGGTACCACTAGATCTAAGGTAAAACAGGCAAACCCTGGCTTACAACTACAACTAAAACTGTAGTAAGCACCACCATCCATCTCCTTTAAACAAATGTTGACACTTAGCAGATGCGTGATAATGGGTAGGAAGTATAAATGCGTATAAAACATGAGGAAGTCATGCTTTTTACATTTACACAATTCACAGGGTACACTTGCACAACTGCCAAACCACAGTTTGAGAAAAATGTATTTTTAAGACTTTTGTTCAGTAAGAGGTGAAAGACTTAACATGTTCTAAACCAATAACACCTTTAGAAGTATGGAGCATCCACTCTGATTTACAACAGCTTATCACAGAGTACACATGAAGCTCCTCTTCATTCTGGCAAACAAAACGGCAGAATGAACTGATGCTGTAGCTTGGCAGAGAGAACTTCTCATTTATCTCAAATCTACCCACCCAGATCTGCAACTTGATCCTCTTGTCATTGCGGAAGACAGTCTTGACCTTGAAGTCAATGCCCACGGTGCTGACGAAAGCGGAGGTGAAGGAGTCGTCGGCATAGCGGAACAAGAAGGAAGTTTTCCCCACGCTGCTGTTGCCAATGATCAGCAGCTTGAACATGTAGTCAAAGTTCTGGTCGGCTGCATCCTTCTGCGAGGGCTGCTGCTGGAGCCGCGACTCAGTTGATGCCATCTGGAGCATTTACGAGAGGGCAAAGTCTATGTGAAAAATCAGGATAAACTAAAGCACTTGCTTGAAACATCCTACCAAAATCAACTAACGGCATCACAACTGCATTATCACATCCCTCACGCTGGTTAGTGGTTACAACTAGCAAAGCAGCAGCTGCATGGACAGGCAATCAACGCACAAACATAACACCTCTGTTCACAGCTCTCACACACATAGAAAAATGTTTCGTTTGCAGATTTCTACTGAGGAAAAGCAGAAATCATCATTAATTTAAAGAAGCAGAGAGGAGGAAGTGATTGGCATGTACGCACGCTGAATGACTACTTCAACTAGAAGTTGACTTGATGATGTTGTGACTTAACTAAACAAAATTGCTAATTGTATATATTTTCATTCGATGTGCCATTTGTACACACACTAAAAACCTGAAAATTTCCTTTAAATGAAAGTACAGGACGTCCTGTCATCTGTCCAATCGCTTCATTACAGCCATTAATCTCAGTGTAATCTCTTCTGGGGCAAGTGTGAGATTACCTGCCATCAAACCTTTTATTGTCAGTCAACCAAACACAGGGAGGAGGAGGGCAGAGAGCTGGCCATGTGCGTCCATTCAAACAGACACACACACACACACACACACACACACGCACGCACGCACGCACACACAGCAGATCAATCGTTGCAGCTCAGCTGTGCCTCTCTCTGGTCAGACCCGTCTCCGTGGAGACCAGACTTTGACTCAGCTGCCCGCAAGACCCATTAGCGGTCAAGGCAGTCAGTACGCTCAGCTTTTAACTGGCCAGATGGTGGTCTCCAGAGCTCAACACATATCTATCTCACTACCATGAGAGCTAAAGAAAACAAAATAAGGAGGAAAGAGTGTCTTCCCTCTGTACTGTCAGAATAATTGCCATACAGGGCATAAGAGGACAAGTCTGTGTGTTTCACTTGTTAAGAACTCTGTCTGTATATAAGTGTAAGACCACCTTTTTAAAAGTAGCTGCAGTTTAGCTGGAGGGTTAATCCAGACTTTAAGCCTCACTTCAGTTGAGCATTTTAAATTGCCTCTGTGGGTTTTGTATTGTAAAACTGTGTGAAAGTAAAACAAGTTTTCTTTCCTGCTGAATGTGAGCCCTAGGCACACCTGCTATACCCTCTCACGATCCTTTTAAATGGAAAAATGTGTTTCTGGGTATTAAAGGTCCTGGGCCCCACACCACGTCTCCCAATTCTTTCTAATCTCTCAGGATACTGGCTCTGAAACCCTGAATCACATGATGCCTGTGCAACTTGAGGTACATTTTTCTGCTCAGAAATCACATAACATTGATTCACTCATTTTAAAGTGATGTTTCTTAACTGTCTTAACTTCCACTCTACTGAGCTCGGCTTAAGGCTGCAGTACACCGTGTCACTTGTCCTTTGTGTTTACTGTGCAGTGTAGAACGCCTGCAGGCAGAAGCAGACTCACATAAGCTTGCTGACGTTTCATAAAATTTTAAGAAACTAAAACTTTAAAACTTGTTCATTACATGTTGTAGAGATTACAAGAATTTAAAGTGCTTTTCCTGTTGTGGTGTTGCTCAGTTCTGCAGAGTCAAGTTACTTCTGGGTATGCAAATGATATTTAAAAAAAAAAAGACAATTGCAAAGCAGGACAGTTATAAAGATTTCTTTCTATGGTCAAAGTACCCAATGGTGTCTCTGAAATAAGTAGAACAATATGAGGAAATAAAAGCAGCTTATTCAAACATCACCACAGGACCAGGTCTCAGTGAGCAGCTGGGAAGACTAAGACAAGCACCTGCTCTCATACCACAGACGAGCCATCCTCCATGAAGTGAAACTGGCCATTCAGGGAGCTGCTGAGTGGATGAGAATGGGAGCTCCTTTATTGCACAAAGGAGCGTCATTATCCCCAGTAAAACAAATAGAGGCCATTATGGTATATAGAGCCTGATGGCAGTGCGGCCAGATCCCTCAGCTGGCATTGCTTGCTGAGCCAGAGGCAGCAGTCTGCCTGAACCAACAGGAAATGACCATTATCGATTAGTTGGCAGCAGCACATCTGTTCTCTCATTAGGAGCAGGACCGAGACACAAACACAGATGGAAAATTCAGGCTTAGGCTTCAGTACTATCTCGATACTGGGTGAAAACAAAACAAAACAAATAACAGCTTAGTTTATGTCAACATATTTCCTGCAAAACGAGAGTGTGTATTATTACTCTGTAGGGATAAGCCTACACAGATAAAGGATAAAGCCTAGGGATAAAGCAGGAAACATTGAAGTTTTAGTAAAGGTTCCCAGTTAGTAGTCGGACATGAAGGAAGCACTGTGCAGGAAAACAGCTGGGAAAGGGAGAAACGTACCTCTTTTTTTGCGGAAGAAAGGAAACGTCCAACTCGTTTTCCTTTCTACTTCTGGTATCTCCCGTCCGGTAATACGCGGAGCAAACGACCTATCAAAGTCTGCTAATAAAGTGCACCTGAAATATCCCTCCGACCTGTTTCCCTTCCTCAACAACTACTTTTCTTTTCCTTCGCTTCGCTGTTCGCGTACTACAACCTGCTCTCGGTTTGTGGACAGCTGGGGCTGAAGCCGCGGCTCTCGCTGTGACAGAGTTGGTGCGGACACTCAAGCACCCTAAACGCCACGACACTGTGTAGGTCTGCCACCAGCGCGAGGAGGAGAGAGGGCTGTCCAGCGTGCGTGCGCAAGTGCACGCGCGAGAGCCACACACCCTGAATAAACAACACAAGCAATTTCTAATATCCTTACGCAGACGTGAACGACTCAGTAGTTAGTTCAGAATATTATATTATATTATATTATATTATATTTACTCCTATGTTTTCACTATGTTTTTCACTATGCAGTGAAAACTCCTATGTTTTTCACTATGCAGTGAAAACTCCTATGTTTTCACTAGCAGGGCTGCATTAGCATGGCAACACCCCCCAGTTCGCTGTGTAACCCTGTGATATTTACATTAATTGTTTCCTTTTTTGCGAAAGATGTGATACTTAGGTTATTTTTCTTTCCCCCAGAGAGTTTGATGATAATATCACTCTGCCCCAGCAGCTGTTGCACGTATGGAGATTAGAACTGGGGGTGGAAACAGCTAACTCCTCTTTGTTTAATGAATAATAAATCCCTGTACAAGCACCTTTAAAGGAGTACAGCAAGAGCCTACTATGAATGGATAACAAGCAAATCTTTATTTGCTTTATTTGTGGTCAGGCTTAAAGCTTACTGTTGTATTTTGTTCAATTGGTGCCAGTAAAATGATACTTTGTGGTTCTATGCTGAGTGCCAGACTGACTTGTCAAGGTATAGTGGGGGTGGGGGAGCCAAAGGTTCACCATGTAGTATTCACTGTAACCAAGATTCATCCTTCCAAACAATCACAGCCTTTCTGTGTCATTTTAAAATAAACTACCAGTAATGGGCTCCACAGCTAAGTGCATTTGGATTGCAAGCTCGGTGGTGTGAAGTACAGCTGAGTGTAAGAGAAGTGACCAGCTCTCTGCTTTCAGAAGGAACTACATCTGGGGGAGACAGACAGATATACACATTAAATATACAGGGATCTAACCTGTGCTTGCAGATTTTTGTCCCCCCCCCGCTCCCCCATCCCCTTTTTTGTCCTGTGATTGACCCTTTAAGCTTATATACAAGATAAGATAAGATAAGATAAGCGATAACATGAGAGATACAAATGAACCTGTTAAGTATAAGGATAGATAAGAATAGATACTCAACATTAGAAGAGAGCCTAAATGGTGCAAACACTGGCATCAGGAAAAATGTCCAGCAGCTATTATCACAAAATCTCAGTTAAGACGTGGAGCTTTGCTCATTTTTTTTCTCTGGTGCACACTGCAGAAAACTTGATCATGTCTAAGGTGAAGCTGTGTGAGACCTGGCCCTTAATGCTTGTATCAAAGTGAGCAGCAGAATCCTTTGACAGATGGTTCTATTAGGAGCTCGGTGTTTTATGATGCATAGGTGCATTATCCATCACTGAAATCAGACAATTGCAAATTGGACCAATTTCTCCACAAGACATGATGGAATAAAGCAGCTTGAGACTTCTAGACTCATAATTAATTTAACACACTATATTACTGCAGGGCTGCACTGCAGTACCATCACGACTCCACAAACTAGCAGGCGTTTTCAGAATACCGACTGCAGTAGAGACTCTTACGTTCTCGGAAACAAATACAGACTCATTTCCTTGTGTGACTCAGGAATGAGGGAGGAATGGTTGGACCTGTCTGCGAGGAGGCCCCAACAATTCCTTTTGTTCTTAGCTTTCTTTTGTTTTATTTTGCACACCCAGAGTTGAGGAATTTTAGCTGTTTTTAACATCGTGTGTTCATCCATATTCTCTGTGTCCAGCTTTTTTCCTCATACAAAGAATTCTTGTACCATTATTCACTTTTTGAGATAATCACTAACAGCTCTGTAACTGCATGAGAAATATTGAAGAGATCAGTGAATAAACCTCTTCCCTGGTTGAAAAAGGTTTATTTCCTGATTCCACTGCAGCAGATAACCTGATAGGCAGGTAAAGCTCTTACACTCCTCAAAAGGTTGGCATGTGTAGCTGTGCTGTTTCCTCAAGACTCTTTGACTAACTTCCTTGTTTATTTTGTGACATGACTGCATAGCACATCAGTGTTTTAGTAAGATAAAACTGTATGCTCAACAGCAATTCTGCCAGTTTATACAATGCTGTTTTCATTGGGTTGGAAGAAAACATTAAAAACCTGATCACAGCCTTTAAAGGACCAACATTAATTGCATTGGGGACAAGGTAATTCATTTACTTTCAGCCTCTAGCCTATGCTTTTTATATTGAAATGATTTCACTACAGTCCATTAGTGCTCATATTCTAATAGCAATGGTGCCTCGCTTATCCTGTAGTTGGCCGGCAAAGCTCTGTTCCCCGCATCCAAGGCTGCTCTCCTCACAACCTGACGTGCATCACCGAGAATTTAATTAAAACCTGCTTATTCTGAAAGCAGGCACTGTCTGTTTGGCCTGGCTTTATTCATCCACAAGAATCACAGGACCACTTCTTCCTAAACCAATTCTTTGAAATAAGTGTTTGCTTTTAAAGCTCGTGTCACTAGGCCAAACACCAGAAAGACTTTGACATCACCCGGTTGATCCAAATGGAAAAATCAAAACAACACTTTAATCATCCAGTCATAGTTTTCATTAAACAGTGGTGACAAGTTTAAAATGCACTACAAAATCAAGAAAGTCATGGTGCACATGAAATAGCATTATGTTGTGTGCTACGATGGATCTGAAAGCTTTGTCCAAATATCGCCCCCTACTGGGGAGGGACGTGCATTGCTTCCATGTCGCTTGGTACTTTTCTTTGCTTTCTGAGAAATAAAACCAACTACATTTTAAAAAAAAAAATACAAAAAATAAAATAAAATTATACAAGATTAAAAAAAACCCATTTTGTAATCAAAAAGGTTAAGAGTGCTTAACTGACAGCAGTGAACAGCACATGATGAGTTCTGCATGCTCACTGGAGATAGTTCTTGCACATAAGGACACTTGGGGCAGATAAAGTGATGCAGAATTCTCTGTAATTACATTTGCAAAATGTCACATATACTGCTATTTATGATTCACACTTCATATTCAACACTGATATGATAGAGAAACAGTTGGCAAAATGATTTTTGTAAACTAAAGTACTTCCAATCCAAGTCGTATGAGTGTGTGTCCTAATCCTACTGTATCATAAAGTGATAAAAGAACCAACAAATCCTGCACATTTATCAGTGTTCTGAACCAGAAACACTGTTAGATAACAAAGTACAAAAGTGTGCACGGCATTTTGGTTCTTTAATAACTAAAACATTGTCTTTAAATGGTGGCTAAATTCAAAGCTGTGTAGACCAAATTAGTTGTGGTGCAGAGGAATCCTATCAGGTTGCAGAGGCTGGACAACCCATGGTAACTGCCAAACTTGCTCCTGTAGGCTTTGTACTTGGGATCCTGTTCTTTGAGCTTGGCGTAAGCCTCTTTCTGGCTGCCCAGGCCGATCTCTTCCCCGAGGTTGTGCTCCTTCTCTATCTCCCTCATCAAGAACATCAACTCAGTGGTCTCTGGGCCAAACCACTGGGCGTTCAGACCTGCAGTGATCAGCGCCACGAAGAACAGAAGCATCTGGAAGATGAAAAGGGAAAGCTTGCAACTCGATGACTCACAAAATGTTTAATTTTTTCTTTTTTCCCCCAATCAAAAGTGCTCAGTTTTTTCATTCCTAGCAGCGTGTGATATTTCACCTGTACACTTTCATGCCAGTCCAGCAACTCTCTGGGATGGTACACAGCATACACAGCCAGGCTGACAAAGTTACTTCCAAGCACGCAGTAGAAGTACACTGGGAAAAGCTTACTCTGCACCAGGCCGAAGGTGTGCCGAGTTACCTGCCGAATCAACACAAAGCCTGCAGGCACAGACGTTAAACATGGTGTCAAAACAGGAACGCATGCATTTTGTTGAAGCCATGCCTTGTTGTTCTGTGGCCCACTTACCTGCAATGAAGGAAACCCAAAGCTGCATGCCCCAGGTGAAAGAGAGAACCATGAGGTGCAACACTTTAACAAAATCTGTTGGCTCCCCCTCTGTCACCATGGTGTCACCTTTCAAAAGAGACAAGACATGCTGTGTGGGACAGTCCAGCCAAGGTGTTTGTTTTTCAGGTTTTATGAGTGAAATTCTAGTATTTTAACCATCTGCTACTCCGTGCTAAAGATAACATAACACTCCACCCTTGTTCAAATGAGGTCCTGGCTACAAAAAAAACTAATAGAGAGTTGGGCAAATTGCAAAGACTTAATTTTTTTCCCCCTTCTGATTTTATTAAAATTTATATTTAAAAAATGTATTCGAGCCCTTTGCTGTGCTACAAACCAAGTTTGCATTTGACTGAGATAATAAAACAGAAAAGACAACAATTCCAATAACAAAAATCTAAACAGTCTTATTTAGGTTTTCTGCTGTATAAAAGCAGTCACAGACGCATGCTCATATGATCATACATGTCCCATATATGATCACAAATGTAGATGCAGCTTCTGGAAATCAATATACAGTGTTCTACAGCCCGAGTGTTTTACAGGCAAATCTCTTGCAGTACTGTGCAAAAATGTTGCATCACCCCTCCTTTCTTTACAATGTTGCTTGGAAAATGGGAAATGTGTTTAACGGTTACCTTCTAGGTTGTTTTGGGGAAATTATAGAAATAACGCAAAAACAGATCTGTACAACTCTAACAAGCTTGAAAGTCAAGATTGTATTCTTCAAAACAGTCTGAATTCTCTTATCATTTCTTTAAGTAGTCTTCCAAAATAGTTCTCCAGACTTCTCCAAGGACATTCACAGCTCCTCTGTGGATATTGGCTGTCTTTTGTACTGTTATTTGTCAAGATGATCCCTTACTGCTTTAATAATGCTGAGCAACAGTTTCTGGAGAACTATTGCTCAAGACCACTTAAAATAAACAAATAAATAAATATTCTAAGAAAGTATGACTCATTGAAAGAAAATGTATAAACATACAACTGGGCATCGCATTCATTTTATAATATATTGTTAGGTTTTCTTTTTTTGAGCTATAAAGTCCAAGGCTCTGAAGGAGTCCAAACATTCATCCGTGATAATGAAATTGCGCCAGAGAGATAAACGTGTCATTTGAGGGAGGTTCTCCACATACGCAGCAGACCTGATAAAGTCCACAGATTACGATATGGCAGGAGAGGAGGCAGAGCAGGAACAATACATATCAGAGTATACTGACAAATGAGCAGCCCGAATGCAAAAGTTCCTTAAAAGACATCGATAAAGAACACAACACGGCAGAGAAGCAGGCAGCATGTCCTCTGATAACAGCAGGCAAAAGTCTAACGTTATGTCAAGCTAGCCAGGTTTAGCCTCAGAGCTGACAAACAGTTGCTTAAGTTTTATATTAGCGGCGGTGCTGGCTTTGTTTTGGACCTCATTGTGACAGGTACAAGCGCTTACTACTTGTTACACAAACCTGCACTTAGCTGTTTTCCTTTCCTCTGCGTTATTCCGAATGAAAAGGACCAACTAATAACGTCAATGGACTCCAAGTTTCAGCGGGTCATCAGGCGCTTCCTCTGTCTACTTATCTTGCCTGCAGGTCCCGCCCCTCCACCGAAGACGAGCCAATGGTAGTCTATGAAAATGAACATTTTATGATATGCGTGTTAATCATTGGTTCCCCTGTGATGTTTACATTCAGGGCCCCTCCCCTGTACTTACCCGCTACACAAGTGTGCCCTGCAGATGTTGGGAGGATGATTAGACCAGCGTAATCTGCAGGTTTTTGGTTAGCTCAAAAAACGTCAGTTTAAAAATAAATTTAGCAGTTACTGAACTTGCACTACAATATAGATGTATCAGTTGTTTTTTAGATATTTTTAATCAACTGATTTATTTATTTATTCATAGAATAATTATTAAAGGCCATAGTGGATTGAAGATTTACTATCTAATCTGTGCACAGTGCGTGTATAATCATTCTTTTGCAACTTTGGAAGCAAGAAATAACAGAATCTTCCTTTTACAGTTCACATATTAAAATTATAGTGGACGTAATATACTTTAGCCACTGGTGTATGGATCAGTATGATACGTAGCTTATGATAACAGAGAAGATGTTGACTTTCTGTTTTGTTTTTTCTGTAAAATTGAATAGCAATTTATGCAGCTTGATTGAGTGGGTGTTCCCCAGTTTTCTGTGTAACACTATTAGGGATATTATGTTGGACAATTTGTGAAGCAGTTTGATCTGAGAGTTTGTCCTTGCAACCCAATGCAGGTGCAACATTTAATGTTGCACCTTAAATAATTTTTAAACGAATTTGAGACAGGAAGTCAAATATTTAATAACCATAATCAGTTATTTCCACAGAAGACAAATGATTTCATACAGGGAAATTATTTACTGTCAGTTTGGACACAAACCTTGCTGTGGCTCATACAAAATTTGATGATTATGCACTCTTTAGTAACCACTTACCTCCAATTTATTAGTCATATGGTCAGGCATTATTAAACCTTCTTACATACTTTCACATTTTCTTTGCAGTAGTGTTCAACACCCTTTGGAGGATGTAATGTGTAATGTTTTCTCAGAGTACATTTTGATTGGAGTGCTTTCATGAGTACTGGAGTGCTTTTTAAATTAAAAAAACCCTACTTTTATTTAAGGACACTTTTCTGCACCAGGAGAGCACTGCAAAGTAATCTGCAGAAGGTGCTGTGGCATAGGGGGTTAAAATGCAAAGAGGAGATGCTGGGTGCAAATCCCAGCAGCGCCACACAGATAATATCATGTTCTACGTAAGTGAAAAGTTACTTTACTGATTCATATACAGAACTATATGATCTACAGTAGTCTACATATGTGATGTCAAAGTCATTTTACCACATGATTTTACCATCATCTCGACCAATGAAACACCTCTTTCTATTACAAAAGCTTTAATCACGGGGATATCCTAATATCAGAAAAAGAAGTGCAATTTAGACATTTTTTTACATGACGGAGAAATTGCTATGGTTGATTCTGCTCATCTGTACGTAGCGCTTTAAGTGGGAAAAACGTTTCGTAACTCATCCAAGTGACTTCTTCAGCCTCAGCTGACTGAAGGTTTCCCTCAACCCTATAAACAGCAGTGATTGAAAGTGATTGAAAGAAATCTGAGAGCATGATTGCAGTTGGGATTAAACTGCAACAAATAAATATGTAAAACTACAGAAAATCTGCTGATTTCTTATAACCTAGGTGGTCCTTTGTATAACTGAAAGTAGTTCTAATTCATGTAAAATGTCATTTTTATACTGTGGACCCAATATTTCTAGAGTAGATGAAAAAAAAACCCCAAAAAACCCAAAAAAACTTTTCTGCCATTTAAGTATTTATCTATTATTTAATTACGGTGGTGTGGTTTTAATGGTCACGGTGGGGTGTGTTTATCAGGAGGGAAAGCTGTAAAATTTACGAAAATACAGGTACAAGTCCAAAATTTCAGCCCTCCTTCACATTTTACAAAGCAGTCCAGAGTCCTTTGTTGGCTCGGTTGTTGAGTCCGGGGCGGTTTGATGTCCCTAATCTACAGTATCAGCTTGTTTATCAATCTGGAGGCGGACCCCCAGAAGACAGCCAATCAAAAGCCTGACCAAACTCCCACCTAACCAATCAGAAGCGTCCTCAGTGAGACGCTGCATCTGTACCAAGTTGAAGAGCGGAGCATCCTCTGCCGAAAGACATCTCGTTGGTAAGACAACCGTCCCGTCGTCGCTCAAATGTCAAAAGCTGTAGTGCAGAGAAGCGCACTTTGTGTTTACCGGTCACCTTCTAGGTTGTTTCGGAAAGCAACTTTTTGCGTCAGTCAGAATCCTCCTACATGACAGCATCATGTTAGCGCGTTAGCTGCTAACATATAGCGGTAGCTTTTTGGCGTTTATAGAGCGAGCATCTCCGCATCCCCTCTGTTATTATTTTAGCTCTTTGGAGGAGTGTCCACACCTCGAAGCTATGACTATAATAAAACACATTTCAGGTTTTGTTTACACATTGGCAACAGCGTTGGTTATCTTTTCTAAGATATTTTAAGTAACCCACATCTCGCGGCAGTCATTGTTTTGGAAAATAAGCCTTTACTGATAAGCAGCTGCGTGCTGGGATTGCACTGTCTGCTGTGTTAACAGTAAGCTATGTAAGTGATGGGTTAGAGCCGTCTCTGTTTAGTACAATATGTGAAAGATTCATGTGGTGTTGAAATAATCGGAAAAACGAGTTTCCTGTGGGGACATTTTAAACGAATGTACACTCAGGCCTCGCAAACAACTTGGAAATTCGGAGAAATTTTAGTCCAAGACTTTCTCTAAAAAAAATAATCTATAGCAGATGAAAGTAAATAATTGATTGCAATTTTAATCAACATTTCAAGTTCGTGTTTTGTATTATGGTTTTTGCTAATCTTAGCTGCTCATATAGGATAGTAACTAATAGTTGCTGTCTACTTATACTAGTCAGAAAAGTTGTTTTATAACAGCCATACTTGCAACAATGCAGATAAAGTGTTTATATACTGTGTGATTATGTTGAATATAAAAACACACCAAGCAATAAAATCGTATGAGATCAATGTAAAGCCGCATAAACACAACTTCAAAGTCCATGTGAGTGCAAGACACCACTGCAGTGACTAGTCAGATAACATGGATCACATAAGTTAGGCAGGACACACAGATACATGTCTAAGAAAATCTTCTAAACGAAATGGAATGTGAAAGCGTAATGGAAACACCTGTGTTTTGGTTTTTTTTTTGTCTACAGAGATATAATGGGCCGCAGAAAGTCAAAAAGAAAGCCACCTCCCAAGAAGAAAATGACAGGTAACCTGGACACCCAGTTCACTTGCCCTTTTTGCAATCACGAGAAATCCTGCGATGTCAAAATGTAAGTATCGCTCCAAATTCTTGAAACATTCATGCATCAGGGACATCCTGCCTAAAGTAACTGTCTCCTAGGGAACGAACCCGCAACACTGGAATTATATCCTGCAGCGTTTGCTTGGAGGAGTTTCAGACTCCCATAACATGTATCCTTTTAATCAACAAAAGATGCTGCTTGCTGCCAGGGATGTTTGATTTTGCTTTTTATTTCGAAGTATATTTCAAAAAGTATTAACTCTCCGAGGTCTAAGTTATCAGAGGTGGTTACTCGACCCCAACTTTATATTTTGGGAAAAGGGAAAACATACTTTTTTTTTTTTTTAAACTAATCACTTGAACGATTACTTTCTTTGTTCTCTGGCTGCCATGACTTGTGACACAGACATGTGATTGCATAGAGTTCGGGTTGGGTTTGTCTGTGATGATGACTTAGACCTCGGAAGGTTAAATACACTCTGCACTTGAATACAGTTCTGGATGCACATGCACATAAAGTACTTTCATTTAAAGGATTGATCAACTTTGATGCAGCATGTGTGTGTTGAATTTTTGAGCACTTGGTTTGGTCCTTAACCTTTTCTCAATAGATCTGTCCGAGCCAGTGGACGTCTACAGTGACTGGATCGATGCCTGTGAAGCAGCCAACCAGTAGCATTCCTAACTGACCTTCTAACCTCAATTTCTGCTTCTTGAAGTAATTTCTGTTGAGCTAGCACAATGTAGCAAACATTTTGTTTTTCTCTTGAGTCACCTGGTGTTCTTAGTTCCTTTTAGGTTTGTTTTTTTTCTTGCTGATTATGACACATTACTCTGGCTGGGCCAGAGTGTGGCCATGTTCTTCTGACAGTAGCATGTAGCTATAAAAAGATCAATGTAAATGTTTTCATATCTTATGTTAGTGAACTATTGTAGGACTTAACCTTCCCTTCTTTCGGACCAAATTGTTATATAATAGTTTAAAATATAACCTATGAAATATTTCTTTATATGTTCTCTTAGATCGTTTCAAAGATTTATTTAGCATCTAGATGTTGACATATTTAGATTCTGGTGACACAATCAGAATAACTTTTGTCACATGTAGATTTTCTTTATTTTTCCCCAACTGTGTCACTATTGCACTGAAAACATTTTTTTCCTTTTGGACCAATTTATATTTTTACTGCTAGATTTTCCTTAAAAAAAAAACAAACAAACAAACAAACAGACAAAAACAAAATCACTTTATGTATCTCTCGTACACTACTTTGATGTATTTGTGTACTTCAAGTTGCTGACAGTAGTAAGAAAATAAAGTCACGAAAATGCTTTGTGTGTTTTTATTGCACAAAGGTTTATGAATGTTTCATGTTTAGTGAAAAGCATATTGATAAAGAAACCAGGAGCCAGCATGTCAGGGTGAAATGTTAATGAATCTGTACTTGTCAGTGCCAGTATCAGCGCGTTAGTGATGATGAAAAATTTATATGCCATTTAAAAAAATAAAACAAAAAACACTACATTCTTAGCTAGATTGTAAAGCTTGTACAACACTAGATGGCACACCTCTACAACTTATAAATCATGGAAGCTTTTGAATGATGGGGAGCTGAGAGGAGAAAAAGCATGTACCACTTTCTGTAATCCAAAGCCAGTCTGAAAGCCAGACAGCTGAAAGTAGCGAACAGTTTGAGATTGAGCTCAAACGGGATTTAAATGTTCTCGGGTTATTTCGCCCCAACAATCTCCAGCACGTAATGCTGCCAGATTTGCCCCCTCAGATCGAACAATTTGACTGAACCTGAAGGTCACTTCCTCTTTCATGCTGTTTTTGGGTGCATTAATGGTTAATGGGAAGAGTACATACAATAGCTAACTTAACTTATTAAAGGCACGCCCATCTTTGATGGGTAGGTTCTTCGTGTGATGAAGAGGTGATAGCTGTGTTATTCAGCTGCTAAACTATTTATTTATTTAAAATAACAGTCTTGGTGCTTATACGTGCTGTGTGTGTGTGTGTGTGTGTGTATAGACTGTTTCATTTTGGACAGCAGTCCTAGTTTGCAGCAATCGTTTTGACATAAAAATAGTAGGGTAGCAGGCCTAGCCAACAGTTCTGTCCAAACTGACGTCAGTGAGGTTATCTAGAGAGCATATTCTCACTTTTCCATCACATGTATGATTTTATTTAAACTGGGATTAAAAAAAAAAAAAATTTACGTTTAAAATGTAAGCAAGAAATTTAACTTGCTTATACAAGCAGACACCCTGTGCACATATCATGAACCCTGTGATAGACAGTGGGACCTCTAGCTTTACAAATAACGTTACATTCAAGACATTCGGTGGGTTAGACAGTATGTTGCAGAAGCTTTAAAAATTCTGCATATTTGTCATGACTCACATAAGGATATATCTGCAAGCGCATGGGTCTGCTTTGCTGTTGCTTTTCACAGCCAGTGGTGGACAAAAAATAAATAATACTTCATTATAGGTCCTGCTTATGAAAAATATCCACCTGTGTGTGGTAAACTGTATCTGTGTTTTATTCTTTAAGTATAGCTAATAAATATATGAAGTAAAAAGGAGTGTCATCAAATGGAAAATATTTAAGTTTAGGTGCTTGAATGTGTAACTAATTGTTCGGGCATCATTCCAACACTGGTGGCGTGTGGCCAGGTAGAAGTGCAACAGTAAAGCTAAAGTTCCCAAAAGTCGAAATATTACAGGACTATTTTTTGCAGTGCAAAAACAACTGGTGACCACGTACCAAACTTCAATCTGGATACCACCACAGCTGCACGTACTCCTTTATAAAAACCAGTGCACCGTGTCTCTCAGAACCTTTTTTAAAAAAAAAGAAAGACTTTCTCAGTAAACAAAGTCTGAAATGCTCCACAACAAGCCATGTAAATGAGCCCTGCAAAAATGGCACAATGGGTAATTTAGCAGACTTAACATGACTATTGGTTAGCACAGGTGCTCGCGGTGGAAAAAAAAAAAAAAGCAATGTCCGCACAAAAGCTGCACATCGCGATCAGTCTGTGGACCCAGAGCTTGTGTGTCATCCAAAGGAGTGGTATCCTGGAGCCTGCAGAGCTCTTAATGTGGACGTGTTCCAACTGGGTCGAAGTTCAATAGCACCAACTTGTTTGCCCTCCAGGAACTTTGCATATTTTGCTTCATTATGTTCAAACTGGACTGGTTACACGGGGGTAAAAAAAAAAAAAAAAAATTCTAAATTACGATGCAAGTATAAAAAGCTTTAGGGAAAAAAACAAAAAAAACCCAAAAAACTATAAATTGCAAAAGATCAAAGATCAAAGAGTCTCCACTTCAGAGCGTGGTTATTTTTAGCTGTAACAATAACATCATTAACTAGAGTGACTGAACTTGGCCACCACATTTTTTTTGTGACGGAAGGTCAGTGTAAACACATTTCTTCTCTTTTACTCACGGAAAGCCAAACAATAAGCTGAAGAGTCAAAAACTTGTTTATAAAAGACGGGAAATGAAGCAGACAATGACGTCAATCGATCTGAAAGGTCTGATCGTCGCAAGGACAGTCGCGGCTGGCTGTCTAAAGTAAAAGCGAAAAAAAAAAAAAAGGGGGGGGGGGGGCTGGGGTTGGGAGGTGGGATGGAGGATGCTGCTGTCCATGGTTTTTCCCCTTAGTCAGAGTACTGGTTGTAGCCATCAAACTCCACCTCGCTCCCGTTGTTGCAGTTGGCCTCAGTGGGGTTGATGCAGTACTTGTTGTCGTAGACTTGGCGGGGCAGGCCATAAGTGGTCATGCCCTGTTGAGAGGCCCCTTTGTTGGTGCCCATCTGCAGAGAGATTGTGGTGGTGTCACAGTCCTCCAGCTTCAGGTTCTTGTCAAAAATATGCCTCCTGGTTCCTGGAGCCGTCATGCCGGACTGTAGCAGAGAAAAGCAAGATGGAGGGCGCAGCGGTGTAAATACACTATACCGTTGCATTCATGACAGATGTGTTAACAAATCCAAAGAATCCACCAAAACTAATGAAGTGATCTGAACAATCAATTTCTCTATATCTCAGCCTGACGTGTCTTAGTCCTCCAAATGCTATTAAAAAAAAAACAAAAAAAACAGTCAACAAGCACGAGGATGTGATTCACTAAGTGTCCTTATAATAAGATAGTCCAGTCAGAACCACATTAGTCAAAGAAAGAACAGTCATCAAATCTGTGATATGACTGTTTGGAGTTCCATGTATATGCACAAAAAGGCAAATGAGGGAGGGCAGTACTGGCAACAGATGTGCAATCACTTAGATCGGACACAGTATGAAATGTAGGAGCTGAGGATGGAGGTGGGTTGCAAAGTGGCTTGCAGGAGTGCAGCAACTATTGGTTAGACTAAACCCTGTCAGATCAACTCAAGTTGCAGTTTCACCCAACATGTTTCTAATGTGTCTTTTTAATAAGTGTATATATTTTGTGTAATAACATTTTATCTCTTTGATGCAACAATAAAAGGGATTTTGTTCATTTCAAGATACATTTTAAAAACGATAATACATACTAACCATGCTAGAGCTATATCGCCAAGAAACTGTGTAGTGAACAAGTGTTACTTTAGTCTAAAATTATACATCTCTTCCCACCTGGCTGGCTCCCTTGTTGGTGCCCATCTGTAGGCTGATAGTAGATTGGTCAGGGGTGTCCATGCCTATTTTGGCATCATACAAATGGCGTCGTGTCCCGTAAGAGGTCATGCCCTTTTGACTGGCAAACTGGTTAGTGCCCATCTAAATACAGAGGAAAACGACAGGATTTACATGACATGCAATGTAGTTGCCACGGTTATTCTTTGGAGTGTCTCCAAAAACATCACACTTTAGGATCACATATGAGGTGTGGTTATTGACCGGTCCATTCCTGTTCCTTGTTTGTTGTTAAAAAGTTGAGAAGACTGTTTGGGGAATATTCATTCAGCAAGAATCCAGCAGGGGGCACAATAACAACACACTGAGAACAGGCTTGGCCAGCAGAACAACATTGCACCATGACAGCTTGGCCATAACACAGTACATTACACGTTTAGCCCTTTTGCCACTCTGACCTGCAGGCCTATGATGTTACGTCCCTCCCTGAGCTTCTCAGGAGCGAAGCGCCGCTGCTGTTTCTCTGCGTACTTCACGCCTATATCGTACTTCGAGTGGAAACCTTTGGACTTGGCCTGAGAGACAGAAGTGGTGGTGACAGAAAGGAAAAATGGTGGTAATAAGAATGCACTTTTCATACCCACATTGCTTTTATTAGATCCATGCTGTTGCCATGGAAATCTAAGCGAAAAAAAAAAAAGTATCAAGATCAAATAATAATGTGCAGCCAGTGGTGATTTCAGCGAGATGCCGACGTATGTGAATGTGTGTGCACCGCCGCCCTCACCATTCCAGCCAGAGCGATGAGTGTGCACTGGACCTGAGTGTGGTTGACATTCTCAAACAGATCGTTGGCCTCAAAGATGTCGTGTGGCTTCAGGCCGTACTCCGTGATGGCACGGACGAAATTCCCTATGTTTTCCAGCTGAGAGAAAGAGCAAGAATACAGGCTGTAATAAGATCTTTTGGGCATTTATACATGCCTGGATATATTGGCAGAACAATGGTACTGGCCAGTCTGGCCCTGCTGACAGCTGTCAGCCCATTTGCTATCGGCAAATAGTGACATTCAGCAAAATTCAGAATGTCCAAAAATAATGTAATAAAAGATCTGAAAGGTCCTTTAATTTTTTTAAAAACTAGATTTCTTTGTTTCCCCTGGTACAAATGATGGGATACAAACAATACAAACAAACAAAATCAACAATGAAAATATCTATCAGCATATCAACCAAATTATTATTATTTTAAACTCTTATGTTACCGGCCCAGAATTTCATAAGCAATGCATGCCTTTTACAAACTGTCTGAGTAGATCCTGTGTTTTTCTTCCTAGAATAAAACCTTGCATAGCAACAGAAAAAATCTGTGACGGTTGCCATCTTGTAACACAAGAAGCTCTGCAGTTTCAGAAATGATCTTATTCGCCTTTTTTTGTGATCTCATGTCGGAACTGAGGCTACAGCTCGTGGGCAGTCAGCTTACCTTGGCACCAGGGCCAAGTATTAAGATTCAAGCTCAATAACTTTTGCTAAATATTGACTCTCGATTTGCGCCCATGCCCTTGGAGAGTGCGACTGTGTGACGGTCTGTGTGCATGTGCGGCAGTGTCAATATCACAGCGAGAACTTTCTGAAAGGCGTTTTAATCAACGCTTAAGAGCTCTGTTTGCTTTTTCCTGGTCCAATACTAGGCTAATAAAAGCTGTGCTAAGATGAGCCTCATTTGATATGGAAGCTACTTTATGGAAGGTAAATAAAAGTCTTTGTTGTCAGTGCCAGTGCGGGAGACGAGTTCCACTCGGTGTGGAAAACAGGCCTGAGTTTTGAGAGCTGGAGCATTACCTGGTGCCAGTTTTGACTGGAGTGGTTGATCTTTTTCACAGAGCCCGGCTGGAGAGCATTTATGAGCCTACAAAAAGACAGAGCGAGAGAGAGATTTGAAGAAAGTTCCTGCTTTAAAAAAACAAAAACAAGGTGGC
This sequence comes from Pundamilia nyererei, assembly GCF_000239375.1. Lineage (NCBI taxonomy): Eukaryota > Metazoa > Chordata > Actinopteri > Cichliformes > Cichlidae > Pundamilia > Pundamilia nyererei. The sequence goes on along the minus strand of NW_005187482.1, from coordinate 2,330,279 downwards.
GTCCATCCACTCACTCGCACAATAGTACTCCATCTTTCAGGCTATCCATGAAGCTGTCCCCAGTCCTTTTGCCAGTCACATCTTCAATCCACAGTCTCAGCTCCTCTTCCTTATGTGGGTCATATTTTCCTGCAAGCTGAGAAGCAGAACAGAGCAGAGATGATCGCTCAAACATGATATGAATTTAGATTTTTTTCTGGTTTTATTGATTCAAAACAGTAAGACATTAAATAATTAAATAAATAAAAATAAGACAGCTTCCCCTTTATGGGCCCTGTAGAAGAACAAAGAGGCATTAATGTGTGTCTACAGTGAAATAATATCCAGTGGATCATATATACATTAAACATTTATATTGTATTTAGTGCGTATTAGACTGTGCCTGCTCTGACCAGAACAATGTAACTGTGTACAAGCTGTAAATATTCATCTAAGACAATGTTCTCCAGGCACGCTGAGATAGTGCAAGGACATGGGTATTAGAAGCCTCCGTTTAGTCTTGGGACCTAGTTAAAACAAGGTCCAGTTTCAATCTCACCCAGGAGCAAAACTGTAAAACATCCAAACAAAATACACAAAAAAAAGCAGAGCAAAATAAAGAAAGGCCACTTTGCAAGTGATACCATTTCAAATTATGCAGTGCTAGAAGGGCTTAATTATATTTCCTCATTCAGGGGGTCACGTTGGGGTTACTGCATAGGGTCATAGTTTTATTCCCCCCCCCCATCAGGTTTCTACTTCATCTGTTGGGAAACTTCTCTCCTCAAGAGACTGCCAACTGTTGCATAGTGTTCAGAAAAATGTTATACAATTCACAACAAACTTTTACGTTTTGTAAACTGATTCAACTTAAGATTATTGTAGACTACATCTAATGATATTTAGTCAACCAAAACTAAAAGAATTTAAAAGCCTAAATTATGACTCAAAGAATTTAACAGTTCAGTCAAAAGACTAAAACTAAATCAAAACGGACACTGGTCGAGTCCTCCATTAACACAAAGAAGCCTTGATGTCTACAAATCTATGGGAAAACGGTGGCTGGGTTTCCTTGACTTATGACCTCCATAAACACTTTTTCAATGAGAATATGGTTCCAATTGCTTGTTTCCAAGTCTTATGGAACATATAGTGAAGTCCAAATATTGTCAGAAAGAGTGATAAAACAGGCCACACTTAAAGGCAGACCTGCTTTGTGACTGACAAGTTGCTGTGATGTGTGTTTGAGAAGCTAAAAGTTACTGCACAATCAGAACCAAAATACTCAGACTTTAAGATGAGACTTCAACCAGTGCTGACGTCACAGCGGCACAAGTTTGTCTTTTATGTACACTCAACTCTAGATGTTCTTCTAATACATTTTATTTGATATTTTCTAGTCTTTAAATTTGAGAAATCTTCAGCAGACTGCATGTGCCACTCAACTATTCATATATTTGTGTCTCCATGTAGACGTGTGGAGAGACAGAAATATGTGTAAAAATCTCAAGTCACCTCTCATGTCTTTATATTTTTCTGGGAAAATGGCTGCTGCAATTTATTGAAGCATGCAAACATAAAGAAAAATGCTGTATATATGGTAACGTTTGTACAATTCTAACAAGCTTGAAAGTCAACGTTTGGTATGACCACCATTCTTCAATACAGCCTGATCTCTCTTAGGCAGCTTTCTATAATTTCTTTAAGTAGGCTTCAGGAATAGTTCTCTAGGCTTCTTGAAGGACATTTAAAGCTCTTTTTTGATGTTAGCTGCCTTTTGTTCCATTCTCTGTCAAATTGATCCCACATTGCTTCAATAATGTTGACATCCCGGCCCTTGGGAGGCGAGTGCATAAGTGATAAAGTTCTCTAGTGTGTGTGTGTGTGTGTGTGTGTGTGTGTATGCTTTTACTGCATTCACAGTGTCTTTGGGAGCATTGTCATGCTGAAAAATGAAGCTGTTGCCAATCAGATACTTGCCCTATGGTACTAAAAGGATCAAACTTGACAGTATTTTTTCAGTATTCATAATTCCATCATTTTTGACAAGATCACACCACTAGCTGAAATGTAGCCCTAACCTCCACCATGTTTTGCAGATGGCTTACCCCGCCCACTGTTATACCCCTCTCCTGACCTTCTCCATACATATTGAGATGATCTGAACCAAAAGTTTCAAATGCAGATTTATCGCTTCATCAGACCCCATATGGAAAAGAAATAGTAAAAACTTATGTGATTACTCATGAAAGTGGCCACTTTCTCATTACTTTCATACATTGTTTTAGTAAGTATCCAAAACATACAAGTTTCGATAGACAGATAGACAGATAGATAGACAGATGGCTAGCTAGCCATCTGTCTATCTATCTTTTCCATATGGGACTGGCTTCCACTGATTTTCATGTATAATGTGACATAGCCCAGCCTTTTCTTCCCGTTTTGGTTCTTTAAGAATGGCTACTTCCTTCCTTCATCCTTCCACTGACACCTTTTCTGATGAGATGGAGCAAAAGGACCAGATACATCTCTCAGGTTCTGAGTTAGATCTTTGCTGGATTTCTTCCCCAGTTTCTTGATGTTCCTAATGACTTTTAGATAATAATATCTTCAGCAGATAAACTTTATTATTTTTTTTCTTTTTAAGACCCGGCACTTTCTTTTGTTTACTTGTCCCTCCTTTTAAGGACACACAGGCTGAGCTTGCTACATTTTCAGCTAATAGCTTTTTGGGAATCACCTTGTTAGTGCAAAAATACAATTTTATTCCCCTCAAACTCTTATATTTGGCAAATTTTATTTTATTATTTATCAAAAGAAACATGAACAAATTATATGTTTCTTTGACAGGCTGCTAGTAACAAAACGCCAAAAGATACAATTTAAAATTGGTTCTTTTGGAAGTTGTCTGTTATGTGTCGACACAAGACTTTTTTTTTTTTTTAAATGCTTGATGATTCAGAGGTCAGCGTTAAGTGACTTAAACAAAAACATTCCTCTGAAAATAGTCAGGTACAAGAATGGGACTGAAAAGAAGTATAAAAAACAAAACAAAGAAAAACTCTGAAGAACTTAAAAATTATTCCTCAGGACCTCTTTTTTAAAATAAAAATAAATAAATAAATAAATAAATAAATGGCAACAAAGTCAGCCTCCTGGGAGGTAAAATATAAAGAAATGATGAGTGGCTAAAGAGTTTTGCACATTACTGTATGAGATGGATTATTTAAGTGCACTAATTGAAAACTGGCCTCTCCGTTTTATTTCAAGGTGGAGTGCCTTCCTAAAGATTTATCAGGAAACTATGTATAATTTACACATATGTATAATAAAGTGTTATCATTCTTACTGATAGTTGAAAGTATAAGGATACTGTATGTGAGAAATTGGTATGAGAATAGTAGACTCTGTAATCTAAAATACAACATTCAAATCCTTAAATACATGAATAGCAGCTTCTTTCATGCCTCAGAGTCTCACAGAGGATGACGCTCCATATCTGAAAGTTACTATATACTGAAAAATACTCTAAGCTGAGGTGTAAAGAGAACAGGAAGGAAAATGAAATGTGGACATTTCTGCATGCAGAAACACACAGGCCTCTCCCTCTCTCTCCATGCATTTCCTTATTGGCATAAACACACTACCCTAATACTTTGAATTCTGGCATGGGGGTTTAAGGCTGCCCCCCACCTCACCCC
>NW_005187482.1:2307765-2326527 GCF_000239375.1 Pundamilia nyererei | reverse complement strand
TTCCTGAATGTTCTGCAGATAAGTCTTCACAGTCTGGGATCAGCAGCCAACACAAACAAGTATTTCAAAGCAGCAGGGGATAGCGTGGACTCCAGTCCATCACACCAAACTTGGGAGAAACAGCTTTTCCTAAACACTCCTCCCTCTCCCTCTGCCTGTCTCGCTCTGTGTATTCGATTGGCTGCGCTCATATTTCTCCCTCACAATCTCTCTCCTTCTTGTCTCCCTTTGGGTTTTCCAGAATCTGCCCTTTTACAGCGAGTTGACTATTTAGACACCCAATGTCCGATAAAGGCACACCAAGTCAACAGGTCCCCCTGCCAGTCGGGGGGGGGGTTGATTTAATTGTGCTTTGTCTTTTGATTGCCGAACACCACTGCCACAATAAAAACTATTTTAGGCATGAAACACAGAGAGAAAAGGCAAACAGAACAAAAAATGATCTGACTGTATACTGACAGATGTTATCGAGAGCATGTAACACTTGTAATTCCACCATGAGTGGTAGTTACAATAAATAAATAAATAAATAAATAAATAAAAAGAATCAGTAACTGTAAGATCATAGCAAAAGCTATCAGAACATTATGCTAGCTGTCTTAGCTTAGCCAGCATTAGCTAAAAGTAGCTCCACGTGTGGCTGATCATACCAGACCAAGTAAGGCTGTGGCAGTAAATCTTCTGACTGCACTGAACTCCAGTTTGGTGCATTTCATTTCTTATGAATAGAACTTTTTATTTGATTAATGGTGGTCGGCTCTTTTTAAAGGGTTAAATAGTGGCATGTGAAGCTAAAAAACCAGTACAACCAGTACAAGATTGTCAGCAAAGTGTGTCAGGATGTCACGTGAAAAGTCAAATGAATTACTCGGAAAAAAAAAAAAACTCTTAATAATAAATCATCATCCCTGAGGGGACACCCAGAATCAATATATAAAGTCAGTTTTGCAGATAACTGAGGTGGAGCCCATGTTTGTCTGCTTTATATACAGTTAGGCAAATACTACAGTATATTGATTCTAAAACGATGGGTTGGCCCTTTCCTGAAAATCGAAATAAAGGATTAACAAGACATTGTAGGATGATTAATAAATGAGAAGAAATAAAGCAATAGCTCTAATTCTTTTATAGTTATAATAATTTAGATTTTTGAACAATAAACTTAAAAGGGAAAATAAGAAAAAGCCCCCAGTAACCCCAACATTTTCACAGGGATCAATAAGACCAAGAGGTTTAGCAATTGCTGGCTTCATCTCCATTGATGTATTGCATGTTTGAGATTTATCACTTCGTTTTATGAGTGAATTTTCTGCTAATTTGGTGTTTTCTTCAGATGTTTTGTACTTCAAATAAATATATATTCAATAATCTTAGAGCTTATAGCCAATTTTATTTAAGGAGTCATACTGTGCGGCTACAGCATGGATTTATTAAGAAAACACATAAAAAAAAAAAAGAAAAAAAAGAAAAAAAGAAAAATGTGGACTGCCCTGCACTGTATAGTGGTGAGTTCAAAAACCAGTGTAACAATAGGAAAGAGCTACGAAGTGCCAGTAAGCTGAAGCAGCCATGCCACACACGTCACCTACACAGCAGTTTGCAGGAGGAAAAACTGCCAGCATTTGTCACCATAAGCTAACGGTCAGTTCGAACCAAGTAGGGCTGCTGCAGCTAAACTCTGGGTGTACTGACCCGAGCAGTGGACTGTGACAGAGAAAATTAAACAGGCTCACAAGAATGGCTCCAGAGCTTTGCTACACTATCACAGACTATTTGCTGTAACCGCTGGTGTAAATACGCGAGTTAAGCTGTTAGTGCCTGATATGTGGATTTCCGCCCCTCCCTCATTTATTTGTTTGCATCGAGTCTCCTTGGATTCACTGTGTGAACTACTGGCATGGCCTTGTCTTTGCTATCTATCACCTATCTGTCTCCTGTCCACCTGTGTTCTATCAGGACAGTGTTTTGTCATTCTTGACTTGGATGTAAACTGTTTAGAGTGAGCACACTTTCTCACGTTCCAAGTCAGAGCCCAGTCACTCCATAAAAGGCCATTAGATGATGATCATGTACCTGTCAGTCTTTCTGCTGCATCTCTGCCCCTCTCTGATGTCACGCTGCTGGAACGCAGCATCCTGCCATTACTCTCATTTAAGCCCTTAGGCTTAAATAAAAATTTTATATCCCCCCCAACACACACACACACACACACACACGACCCTACTTCTCAATTTCCACTCACTGCGTGTACGTGATCGGCTTGGAAATGGCACTGTGGTGTCGGTAAAATAGCAGCCTGACTGCTGAAAGGAATGCGGGCTTCATAGAGTGTGCTGCACCTCTGCATGAGACTAAAGCACAGCTGAGAGATGGCACCATTCAGGGAAGAGGCCAGGGCAATGATGATTATAATGATGATGATCTGGGTATTGGAACAGTCACAGGCTGACCTTTGTCATTCTGGCTGTTAGCAGCTGTGACTCATCCAAACATACAGAGTCACTGCTGTCACCGCACAGGCAGAAAATCCCAGTAATTTTATTCACACTCACAAAGTGAACACGGCCTAGCTTCCCCACAACGGTGACAACACACAAAAAAAAAAAAAAGCTTGAAAATCAGGATTGTGCATGTTTATCCTTACCCAGGTACAAACTGATTTAAAGGTGGAATGTGAGTCAACACTTGTCAGGTGATCCGGCCAGTTTAAAAAAAAGAAAAAAAAAAATCAGTAATATAATGTGCAATGGCACAACACAGATACGTTCCACCCTGCCAAAATAGTGAGAAATTAATTTTTCAAAGTGATATATATATTATATTGTATTTGGTATATTAGCAACAATATTCCACATCCCAAAATTAATACTCTCACTGACCTAATCATTACAATCTTTCAAAGCTTACTGAATGTAATACTTCCTGTTAAACTTGTGTCATATGTAATTATATGGAACTGCTTTCCAGTTTGCTCTCTCACATGCACATCCATTTACGTCTAGGAAAAGGTTCATAAAAGGTGGAGGATGTGAATTTTAATGTAGTATAATTAGTGAGGGGTGCACACTCACTAATGATACACTAAGTTTTTAATGTTGGCGTGTGTGTAGTTTTCATCTAATTTCTCTGTTCAACCCCCTTTCTCACTGCACAGTGCAGCTTCAAGCTCAGCCTTTGTAAGATCACCTTCTTCCATGTTTCAGTCACTTTTTGATTTCTCTGAGGGGAGATCAGCCAAACAACAATAACAGAGCACTCCCTCCACCACGTGCTTCACTCCAGCACACTATAAAACCCTGACCCTGCATAATCGCACGAATCATTTGGCCACTAAAGCCTGTTTTCTGCTCGAAAAACAATCACCTCCTTCACGGTGTGATCTCTTACCAAAAGACAGAAGTGTGTCACCGCAGCGGTTTTCCCAAGCACACAACCTGAAATTAAACTGGAATGAGATCACATCACCGATGATATCTCCCCCCCCCACCCCCCTCTCGGTGTAACGTTAAGATACATGTAGGAGTTCCTTTCCAACTGTTTGATGCAGAGCCACAGGCCAACAGCAGGTGTATTTATCTCTACGTCTTTTGCTGCGAGTTGTTTCAACATGCTTAACTATAAAAGCAGCCACCACAAACCCTCTCTTCTGTTTCTTTGTATCACAGTTTCGTTGGAAAAACTGCGTATTTACAGCAATCACAGAGAGCTTGTTGTTTACTTTGCTATTATACTGGGTAGATCAACCTGTTACTGACCCTTTGTGGACCTCTGACCCCCACCAGAGGAGCCCATGCTTCACCTACAGCATCCAAACACACTCTGGATAACTAATATTAAAAAAAAGAAAGAAAACATACCTTACTCTTGACCTCGGCGGAGAGTCCGAAGGCTGGGCCGCTCCTGAAATGTGTTGTCATTCTGTCGGGTTTTCTTTTCTTTTCTTTTCTTTTTTGGCTATTTACAGTGGAGCTAGGGGGAGCTTTAAAAATGGAGAAGCAGGTTAGAGCTCTCTGTCCAAACAAGGCAGGGAAAGCACGCAGAGAAAGTCCCCAACAAATCCGCGGGTATCTTTTACCCCCCTTTTCTTTTCTTTTTATTATTAATATTATTATTCGCCCCAGTCGTGCTCGGACCTGCTGGCGGAGGTTTTTGGACAACTTTCCAACACTTTTCCGAATCTTTTTAAAACTCTTCCCATGTGTGTGCTCTCTGATTGGCCGCGAACTCCGTCCAATCCGGACGCAGCCCCATCACGGAGGGGAGTGATGTCACCGCTCGGGTATTGGATTTAATCAGTGTCACTTTTTCCACCTTCATACCGGTCCGGGATAATTCACACGTGTGTTAATATGCAGTTTGAAGGAGTTATGTCATTGCCATGTTCAGATCAATTTCTGTTTTTACTCAAGGTCTTAAAAGGAAATTCACGTAGCAGTAACATTTAATTCAGTAATATGAATAATTAAATATTAAGGAGATCTATAGCCTAGATAACTGCAATAAAGTCATACAGTAACATATTAGAAAAGGAAGTCTTAAAACATCTTAAAAATACACGCTTAGATATATAAAAATACTAATATGTGTCTAAAACGGGTCTACTATGTTAATAGAACTACTAAAACACATTATTACCAAAATTGAGTAATCACCCATCATTGAATTCAGGTGTTCCAATCACTTTCATGGCCACAAATGTATTAAATCAAGCACCTAGGCAAGCAGAGTGCTTTTTCAAACATGGGTCGCTCTCAGGAGCTAACTAAATTCCAGTGTGGAACTGTGATAGGATACCACCCGTGTTATATATCCAGTTGTGAAATTTCTTCTGTATTAAATATTCCATGGACCTCCAAATTTCATCAGAAAATCAGATTGGCCATCAGATTAACTCAAGAACAGTGCATACAGAGCTTCATGGAATTGGTTTCCATGGCCGAGCAGCTGCATCCAAGCCGCATATTGCAAAGCACAACATTAAGTGTTGTTTGCAGTGGTGTAAAGCATGAGTGCGTGTGCTTCTCAGTCTGGTATTCCGATAGATGAGTTTGGGTTTGGCAGTTGTCAGGAGAACAGCACTTGTCTAACATTGTCATTGTACCAAGTGTAAAGTTTGGTGGAGGGGGATTGTGGTGTGAGGCTGTTTTTCAGGATTCCGGCTTGGCCCCTTTGTTCCAACGAAAGGAACTCTTAATGCGTCAGCATACCAAAACATTTTGGACAATTTCATACCCCCAACTTAGTAGGAACAGTTTGGGGATGGGCCCTAATATAAGTGTGCACATTCTAATATAAGTGTGCACCAGTGCACAAAGCAAGACCCATAAAGACATGGATGAGTGAGTTTGGTGTAGAAGAACTTATTTGGCCTGCAAAGAGTCCTGACCCCAACCTGACAGAACACCTTTGGGATGAATTAGAGTGGAGGCGGTGAGCCAGGCCTTCTTATCAGTTAGTGTCTGACTTCACAAAAGTGGTTCTTGAAGAAACTACGACTACGACTACTTTTGGCCATATTGTGTATGTAATATACCAAGCAATGATAAGCGACAATGCTAGTAGCGGTTTTCTACTGAAAAGGATCAGGTCCCTAATCATTTCTTTACTGCATCTCAGTCATGAAATGACCGGTGCTAGTGTCAAAAAGTAGTCACAGCTGCCATAGTTGGTGATAAAGAGCTGTACGAGCCTACAGCTAAGCAAACCTTTGAGATTAATGCTAACAATCGGCACACTAACATACTCACAATGAAAATACTAACATGTTTTGCAGGCACTGTTTGCTCTGTACTGTATCTTAAATTAGCATGTTAGCATTTGCTAATTAGTACCCAACACAATGCAAAATGGAGGTTGATGAGTGTGGGAGGGAAGGGATTTTACCACTACCCTCCAGTGACCCCATCAGATCCTCAGATGAATAGTAAAACATTATATATTACACTGATTTTTTTATTCAACAAATGCTAAGCTAAAATGCAGACACAGTATGTGAAAAAGTGCTCCCAAGTAGCTTCCCCTACAGCAGTCAGGCACTGATCAAGCACTTAATAAATTTATCATGTGTGTGTCAGTTTGCTTACTGGTCTGGAGTGTTCAGGTGTGTGTTTACACGATGTCTAGGAGGAAAGACATCGACAATTATCTTAGAAAAGCAACTGCTGATGTCTGTCAGTCTAGGAAGGGTTTTAAGACCAAATCCAAACAATTTGAAGTCCATCTACTCTGAAGAAGATTATTCAAAACATGCAACACCATTGCCAATCTTTCTAGGAGTGGAAATCCCAGCAAATTCAGCCCGAAGTCAGATTGTGCAATACAGAAAATAAAAGAGCTACGTCTCAGACTCTACTGGCTTCTGTTAGCATGTTAAATGTGAAAGTTCAGTTAGAAAAAGACTGAACAAAAATGGCTTGTTTTGAAGAGTTGGCAAGAGAAAGCCTATTCAGTCTAAAAAGAAAATGGCAGCACGTTTTTGGTTTGCAAAGTTTCATCTGAACAAATCTTGTGGAACAACGTCCTTTGGACAAAAACACCTAAGTGGAGATATTTGGCCAAAATGTGGAGCTCTATGTTTGAAGAAAACTAAACATAGCATATTAATACAAACCCCTCATACCAACTGTTTGTTGTTGAGTTGGCCATCAGCTCCTCTGTATACCGAAGTATTTCACAGTCAAATGTAAGGCCATTTTTGTCTGACAGCTAAAGCTTGGATGAAATTAGGTCATGCAACAGGACAATGATCCCAAGCACAAGAGCAAATGTACAACAGAATAACTGAAAAAAAGAAAAGAATCAGGTGTCTCTACAAGGTGATGAATCGTGGGTTGTGTGTAGTTTTCACACATGGCTTATGCATTTTGTCTCAGTTTTTGTAACCGTGTGTAATGCATGGTGATGTTGTTCGTGTCAGGTTGTTTTTAAATCACTTTAGAACCTGTTAAAGATCAGATAATGTTTATTATATTTATTACAGTTAAAAAGGTGTATTTTCTCTTTCACATGGCGATACATAATAATAATGGATTGGATTTATATAGCGCTTTTCAAGGCCCCCAAAGCGCTTTACAATACCACTATTCATTCACTCTCACATTCATACACTGGTGGAGGCAAGCTACAGTTGTAGCCACAGCTGCCCTGGGGCAGACTGACAGAAGCGAGGCTGCCATATCGCGCCATCGGCCCCTCTGGCCATCACCAGTAGGCAAGTAGGGTAAAGTGTCTTGCCCAAGGACACAACGACCAGGACAGAGAGCCCAGGGATCGAACCGGCGACCTTCTGGTTACAGATGCGATTCCCAACCCCCTGAGCCATGGTCGCCCCCCATAGACCAAAATCAGTATAAACCTAGTGCTATCATAGGTTTGATTGAATTAGCTCCATTAGCGTAAAGAGTATATAGAAGTCCTTGATGCGTGTCTTACCCTCTCTCTCTCTCAGCTTTCCTGTCTATCATCACTGTTGCTATCCAAGAAATGCCAAGAAAATAATATTTTTTTTAAAAAGCCAGTAACTTATTAGGCTGTAGATGACATTGGCCTTGGCTCAGGCGATAGAGCGGGATATCTACCAATCTGATGGCTGGTGGTTTGATTCCTGACTCCTCCAGTCTGCATGTTTAAGTGTCCTTAACCCTGGAGAACCCATGGGGTCAAATTTGACCCCATGGTTTCCCTAGAAAACCAATGGGGTCGGCTCTGACCCCATGGGTTCTCCAGGGTTGAAGAGTGTGGATGTTAAACAAGTCACAGAACTGGTGAATGAGTCTTATGGCAGAAAGTACTAATGAGTGTTCAGGTAGAGTAGAACAGCACCAGTCAATCTATCATCTGTAGAATTAAGTATTTTGTTCAATGTAGTTTACAATCCCGCCAAGTTGTGTGAATTTAAATGTGGCAAAGTGACCTAACCATGAGGTTTGTAGTTTCTTAATCGACTCAATCGTCCTCAGCTGACTGAAGTAATCAGAACACTTAAAGGACTGGTTCTGGCTGAAATTTAAAGTTTTGCTATTGATTTTGAAGACAACATTCCAGAACAGATCTGGAATATTTGACAGGATCCAATGAGTGTTTCCATGTTAGTTTTCAAGCCAACATAATAATAATGGATTGCATTTATATAGCGCTTTCTAGACACTCAAAGCGCTTTACAATTCCTCTATTCATTCACTCTCACATTCACACACTGGTGGAGGCAGCTACAGTTGTAGCCACAGCTGCCCTGGGGCAGACTGACAGAAGCGAGGCTGCCATATCGGGCCATCGGCCCCTCTGGCCAACACCAGTAGGCGGTAGGGTGAAGTGTCTTGCCCAAGGATCCAATGACCAGGACAGACAGAGCTGGGGATTGAACCGGCAACCTTCGGGTTACAAGATGAGCTTCCCAACCCCCTGAATCACGGTCGCCCAAACCCCAAACATGGATGAGAAGTTATCAAAATACTTTGTTATGTCAAAGAATAGAGTGCTCATCCCTGTACACTGCTGTGGGACTTTTTTTTTTCCGTGTGTTTGACGTGTGTTTGACTGTGCGTAAAAGCTACTGTAGTGTGCCTGACGTCACCCTGGGAACAATGAGGTGGTTTTCCTGTTTTACTCCAGAGCGTTAACTCTTCTTTCCCCCATAGGCGGGCAGACGACAAGGAAAGGAATGCAGCAGATTCAGGGGGGTCCGTGTAACAGGGAGCTAGGGAGGACAGGGAAAGCGACTCCCAAGTAGCATGATTCATTCCCTCTTCTCTCTTTTGAGTGCATTTGAACGTTAAGATTATTGCTGGCATGCCAGACTCAGAGAGGAACATTCTGGAAAAGCCAGAGATGGATGAAAAAGAGAGGAACAGAGAGCAGGATGTGTGGCTGTGGTGGTTGGGATACCCAATGAAAGAGTGCAAATAACTATTGGATATACACTGTTACACCGTAGCAATGCAAGGGCTTCAAGTCAGACAGTGGCAGATTTATACAGACCCAGCTGAAATTAATTAGTGCAGAGCACTGGTCTGCATGAGAGACTTTTGGAGACCACAATGGGATTGGCATGCTCACAGTCTAGCATGCCATAGCTACAATCTGTCATGGTAATCCAAAGACAGAAAGCAAACATTGCAGGACCTAAAAGTTCCTTCTCAGTTTCACGAGTTTAGAACCCAATTGATATCCACCCAGATGGTCCAGTGTTGATCAAGGGAAAATAGTGGGTCTAATGGCAAAATTTTCCCTCCATATAATGATGATTATATACAGGAAGGCATAACTGTTTCTGTTATTCTTGGACAAGGTTTGAATTCCATTAGCTTAAAGGAATCATTAAGAATGTGGTAAAGGAGCCATGTGGTTGTTTTTCATAATTCAGCTGATGGAGGAGTCCAAACAGTCGGTGCTCAGTGGAGCCTGATTGGCTTGCTGTGGAATACCAGAATTGGCAGGTCAACCTCTGACGCCCTTTGGTTTTCACAGATGTGAGCAGGTTCACCCTGAGCACATGTGACAGATGTGAAAAGGTCTCGAGAAGTTGAGGAGAACCTTGTACTACCTGTAAAATCGGTTCGTGTGACCAGTTTGGTGATGGGTCAGCGATGGTCTAGGCAGGCATATCCATGGAGGGACACACATAGGGTGCCGTAGCCTGACCTCTACAGGTTAGGCTACTGCACCCTAACTGTGTCAAGATGAAATTCTTTGGATCCAGTGTCAAACACTACACAGGTACAGTGGTTCCTGGGTTCCTACTAGTGCATGACAATCCTCAGCTTCCTGTGGGAAGAGCATAGAGGCAGTCGCTGTAAGATGAAGGAATTGATACCATGGACTAGTCCCCACACCTGCCTGACTTAAATCCAACAGAAAACCTCTGGGACATTATGTTTTGAGTTCCATGAACTCAAAGTTGCTCCAATGACATCTCAGTAGCTTGAAAGCATTTAGCTTCATGTGCAGAAGGTGGTCATTGTCCATAGCATTAACCATGGACAATGACCATGGTTAGCCATGCTCATTTGGATGACCTCTGGGTCAGCTGATGGAGGAATCTTAACGGTATGTTGACTGAAATTGAATTCAAATAGCACTTGTTTTATATACTATAAGGACGGAAGGAGAACCTACACAGTACACCTACAGGAACTTTTATGACATTCATTGTGAATTGGTTCCTCTTTGTGGCTATAACAGCTTCCGCTCTTTTGGGAAGTTTTCCTACTGGATTTTGGAGTGTTCCTGTGGGAATCTTCTGCATATTCATCCTGAAGAGCATTTGTAAGGTCAGACTTTGATGTTAGACGAGAGAGCCTGACTCACAGTCTTCATTCTAGTTTGTCCCAAAGGTACTTTATAAGGTTGATGTCAGAGATCAGTGTAGTCCTATAAAGTTCTTACAAATAAAACTTATCCAACAATACATTGCCATTAACAGAAAAGTGCCTTCCTTAAAAACTCACACAATATCTAAAGCATTAAGATTTCCCTTCACTGGAACTAGGGGCTCAAACCAACTCTGGAAAAACAACCAAATACCATTAATGAATTCAGCGATAGAGGTGTGTCACCCAGTACTGCTGCTGCCCATACTTACCATATAAAGCATATTCTGTAATGAATTGTGTAACAGTTGCATTTTGGCCATGTTCTATTGAAAAAGAAAGTTTGGAATTTTGTGGCAAAATCAATGCAAACTGAGAGAGTAAAGGGAAATTTAATAAGGATGTAGCTCGCAGTGAGGCTGCAAACATTTCAGTACCTGTAGGTGAGTTAAAGACTCAATTTCCACGTTGTAAGTTAAGACAGACTTTTGTTTGTTTGTTTGTTTCTTAGAATGCATGTCTTTTTGGAGCAGACTTATTTGTGGAAGAAATACGAACTTGGAGAAGGCTTTAAATTATTTGTTAAAAGTTTGTTAAGGTGTCAGCTAATTTGCTAAAATGCCAGCTAAAGCAATTAGATACTGCCAAAAGGCAAAATATAGCATCCAGTTGCAAGGATGGCTATTCAGCCTCCTCTGGAAGAATTCCTCTGCAAAGCACTAAACCCCCAATTTTGTCCCAGAGGTCACAAGTAGCACTCAGTGTTGTAGCTCACTGCCATCTGTTTTAAGCGTATGTGTGTGTGAGAGATGGAGAGAACAAGTGAAAAAGAGACAAATTGTAAAGCACTTTGGGTAAAAGCACTACATAAATGCAGCCATGGGGCACTGCGGATGCTGCTTGCTCTCTCAGAGTGTCCTAACCTGACAGTTTGGTTGCTTACAGCACTTATGAGTAAGAGATAAAAGCACTTGAATTATAAGATGAATCGAGGTGAAACCTTGAATGAATGTGTGAATTGCAATCAGCTGATGTAGTTGGTAGGGTAACAGTGACGGGAAGTGAAGCATCAGCTCCAAAGCTGTGATTAAAGAAACACTTTAGATTAAATATTAGATTAATGTCTTTAGCTCTACACTTTTAATGCAAGTTGTTATCCACCAGAATTATGCTGTAGAAGTGTAAAAATGTAAAATGCTAAATGTAATAAAGTACAGGGACAATGAGAAGAACATATAACAATAATATTGTAGTTTATGAAAATGCTACCTGTTGAGTTCAGCGCATCAGTAACAGGCTTAATGCTGAGATTACTGAAAGTCCAATAAAAAGAGTAGAGAAACATCATAATGGACCTCATGAACTGGTTAAAGCACAACCTTAAACTCTCACAACATAGTAAAAGCTGACACTCCTAACCTGAAAGCAAATCAAACATTATCAAAGCACAGTAGATTACCATAAACAGCCTGTTAGAATATAGAAATCTGGATTAATTCTGCGTGCCAGGAGATGTGCTCATTTATGCACAATCGCATTCCCTCATGTGCACACGCACACACAAACTAAGCGAGGGTCTTATAAACATTTCACAGGGAGAAGAAGAAGCACACACATGGAATTTGGACGCTTTATTTGGGCATGATGGGAGAAGGGAAGGGCCTGAGCTGACTGGGAGAGGGATAGAAATGTAATGTCTCGTGAAAGAGGAATCCCTCACACTAAAAATAACAGAATACAGTCAGATATTTACTGTACGGTGGGCTTTACTGTTTATACTGGCTCCAGTTCATCTGACACCTAGGCTAATAGGCTACTTCTGGGCACATTTATTGTGTGTCATGTGGATGGATGACTAAAGAGTCTTGGTTTAGGGATAATGGTGTCACAATTTCATAAACTCAGCGGAGAAGTATTGCAGTAATGTGCTTTTGTATTTACAGTATTTTAGTCAGTCATATTTTGTGACTGGACATTTTTTCACTTTAAGCAATCAGTCCTCTTGACAAAGGAGCAATTTTAAGTGACCGGTGAGTTAGTACAATTTCCAAGGTGACTGAAACATACTGTACATGCATGGCCCAGTTCTGAGAAACTATTTCAAAGTCAGTGGATACATCATCGGACAAACTTCTTTGGGGTGGGGGTGGGGTGTCTTGGATGGTTGAAGAGATCTGGGTGGATTATAGAGATATGCTCTGAAGGCGCGAGGTTGAGAAAAAGTCCCGAGTCACAAAACTTGACGAGGTGCAGACAGAGAGTTTAAAGGGGCTTAAAACTATTAAGGAAGAAAGATGCAAAAATACAGAATGGGAGGGAAAGAGGAGATTAGTGCAGTTTCTGAAACTCAGAAGGGCATTTCTGCTGGAAGCTGTTTGTTCCTCCACCCACCGACCCCTCTCCCAACTCCTCTTGGGTCTGGCTATTTATGGTAGAAGCCTGTCTGAGGACTTCTGAAGGCTGAGTTCATGGCATCATAATTCCAACCTGTTGCTAGAGTAGGAGAGGAAGCTCTAAACATACCTGGATTTGGTCAACAAGCCCTCAGGCGTCAGCTCAGACCTATTCAATCAGTCCTGTCATATTCTTGCATATGTGTCTCTGGTACTTTTAAAAATAAAATGTTGAACAAAATGTTTTACCTGACTCAGCACTCTATTTATGTTTGCACTAGACAGTGAAAGTTGTTGCCACTTCAACAGCGAGCCAGTATAGCAGTGATCATCACAGTACTCGATTCTTTTGCTCCTTTCATTACTTAGGCTCTGACTGACACCTAAAAAGATGAACAGTTTTTCAATGGAACTGTCTTCAATCTCCATATTTCATACACAATTCACCTCCACTGGTTTTACTTTTTCCATGCTGGTGTACCTGACACTTACAGTGCAGAACCTGGACTGTGCTCAGTTCTACTGCTGCTGCTTTTAGTGGTTACACCTTAAGAGAGCTGTGCATTAACAAATGGCCACAGACTTCAATGAACTGAAGCAACGTTGTAAAGAAGAGCGAGCGAAGATTCCTCTTATAAAGTCATCTAGAAATCCAACACTTTCAGTTTTTGCTGCTAAAACTGGTTCTACAATCTATTGACTTATAAGGTGTACTTTGGATTTTGTTAAATAAATAATGAGTCAGCCTAATATTTGTTCATCTGAAGTTGTATATAAATACTTAATAAATACTTTAAGACTTGGTATGGACTACATTAATATTGTGTGTGTGTGTGTGTATATATAAATATATATAGAACCTCGAAAGAGGATGCAACTTATTCTTACAATGACTGTAAGAATACCTTTCAATGTTGCCTCAAACTTTTTCAGCCTTTAGGACTTCACATTTCAACAAAAGATTAAAAAAACTCCTTCAACTCTTCCAAGGCCTTTAAAGATGCAGAGTATAAAATCTCACCCCTAGGCACTAGATGTCAGTAGATTGCAGATTGCAGTCAAGTGAACTTGACATCTTCCACAAACCAGCGCCCACTCCTATCAATATTTAATGGATTATTTCTAATTTTATGAGAATGCTTAATTCTTTGGAACATGTAATTTTACACACTAATCAATGTATGTTTTGTGAGCACATTTAACTGACTGTACGTTTAACTTTCCCTCTTCATAGAGATTTAACGCTGACATTATTGACTTTTTACATCAACTGGCCTTTAATTTCCTTTACTTCTTAACAGCTTTCAGTTATAACTCTCACCTTTATTCAGCTTTTACTCTTACACTTACATGTGCACTGCTTTCATCTCTCTTTTCAGCTAACATGTCAACTCTTTTCAGTGTTTACACTCTGAATGGCACATTCAGATCTCCAAGCATCACCTGCACCAGATCACCTGCTGTCAGTACTTATTCTTTTCACATCAGCTGACACCTTTCCATCTATACACTTGCACTAGCACTCTAATATCTGGGTTTCTCCTTAGTTCCAGTTGTGAACATTTGCAGCCTGTCTTTATTTTCGCTTGTTTTCCTCTATGTCCAGATCTTGGCTCTCACTCACATGCTGGAACAGGCCAGTGACACCTTTGGCTAAAATTGCTGGTGTCAGTGAGGTGCTGCTTGTTAGCGTGTTTGTTATAAAACGATGCCCAGGCCAGGGGTTTTTAAGCACCTTGTAAAAGTGGACTCCGTTTATAGCTCCTCCAAAGTCTGGAATGTTTATTTGAGTTTTTCTTTTTTCTTTTTAAATGTCTGTTTTTGTTTCTCCGTGTCTGGGAAAGGTCTTCAGAATAAATTCCTCTTGAAATAGACATATCCCTATAATCTATTTATTTTTACATAACTATTACTTGCTCAATGTTGTGTCTGGCTTGTGCTGCATACTAGGAGCAAGCTCAGATATTGGACCTTGTAAAGACAGGGAGAGAGGAGACTTGGCATTTACAGACATGAATTCATTAAGTTAAAATGTCTTACAAACACACAGTCGACGTAAGGAGACGGTGATTTTCTCGGGGAAATCGGCTGTGCTGTGAAAACCAGAGAGCCCGTACAAAATGTATGCTACGTTAAAAAAAAAAAAGAAAAGCGCCGACGGATGACGTGTTTTTGTAACAGGCAGGTGTGTTTCTCTGTGTACAAAACACACAGGTGATGAGATTCAGCCCATACATGACTGAAGTTAAACAGTGAATGTGCATTGTAGTAGCAAGAGGAAATGTTCATTGAGTCTGTTATGTGACCTTTTTTGGTAAAGCTTCTCAAGCACGGACTCTGACCAAACCCCTTGACCGATTGGTACACACACACACACACACACACACACACACACACAGGAGATGGTTTCAATCACAGACCTCTACAGTGGCTCAGACCCCTCCTCCAAATTTTTCACTTTCCGTGCTCCTTCACGGGTCTCTTTCATCCCCATTTCGAGCAATGCTCTCCTCCCTTTTATCTCATAGCGAACGTCTCAGTCCGTGCTTCACCTTTCCTTTTTTGTTGAATATCTCCATCACTTTCCTCTCAAACACTTTTTAAAAGAAAACACAGAGCAGTGGTGCCAGCTACTAGTAGTTAGTTTTGGCTTGCCTAAGTAGAACTGTCATACTACTGACTGCTGACAAATGACTGGACAGGTTACACCACAAACAACAGGTCATGCTGACGTCAGTGTTTTTGATAACACTTTATAATACAACCTGTCACTAAAAGTGTAACTAAATGGAATTTCAGTGTGTTGTATTTGAAATTACAATCTAATTATATTTACCTATAAATACTGAAAAGTCGGTGGACTAGAATAATGGGGTAACAAATGTATAAGTATGTTTTACTGTGCAATTTCATGGTAATTTTGCAGAAAAACAAACAGTATTTCTCCATCTTACATGTTAAATGCAGCGTATTTGTTGGGTGCGGGTCCTATTATGGAGTGGAATAATCTTCATTATACTGATGTGCATGATGGGTGTTCTATTATTCAATTGTCCTTTTATTTTACTAATATATATGTAAGTCCAACTTACTTTTGTTTCCTGTTCAAACACAAACTAAAGTAAATTTAAGTAAAGTATAATTAAAAAAACTGATTGTTACTACTTTATTCTAGTGTACACAGGTTTAAGTATATACAGTATAATTACATTGTAATTAAATTACACTGAAGCGCCATTGAATTAGAGGGGAGTTGCACCTGTAGCCGCCCGCCATATTATAAAAGTTTGCATAATGAAAATAGAAATTTAGAGTCAAAATAAAACTCCAACATACTGGTTTTCTATGTTTTCAACTTTATTGAAGAAAAAAAACACTTCAAGTAAGTCTCAGCTTTCAGCACTACAATTATGTGATGATTAGTAGTGGTCATTGTAGACAACAACAGCCTGAGTCACAAGGTAATGCTCGGATGAGGACCCCGAAGGCTGCGTGCGTCTCCGTGTGTGTGTAGTGTAGGCTGTTTCACATTAAAATCTCCAGAAAACACAACAAGATCATTGCATTAAAACACAAAAACAGACAGAGGATGTAAAAGGAGAAGCCACACTGGCAAATCATTCACAGGAGAAAAAGGGGAAAAAAAAAGAAAAAGAAAAGACGTGATCATCACTGAACTTTATCATTATAGAAATCTTCCAGATTCAGCCGATTACATTTCATTGCACAACCAGAAAACAAAGAACGACAAAACTAAAGGAAAGAATGTTTCGTCTTGTACCGTGAATACCCGTGAGAGAAACTGAAGTATAGCATACAACTTCCACCAGCTCAGAAGCAACCCATTTAATATCAGCAGTCTTTTTGTCTAAATGTCTGTCTATTTTGAGACCCCAATAGAAAAGCTCAGCTGTAAGGCCAAAGCGTATTTCATTTCAACATATGCTTGTTGAGCATGTGGAAGAACAACCTAACCGCATTCCAGGCAAACTGGTGGAGGTTCAAATCCAAACTTGCAATTTTGTTCCAAATATATCAGAGTTTGATCACAGGATGATTTTTGCTAACTTTTTGATATATATACACATATAGCTAAGCAATTTCTCTTTATGAAATGCCATAACAAATAGTGGCAATCTGGCTGTTGTAAACAAATAAAAATAATTAGTACAGAATACAGATCACAGCCTTATATCATTCCACTCACTGTCTCTTTCCAAAAAGCCTCAAAGTGTGCGACAGAGATCTTGAAATATATTCTGTAGAAAAACCCTGACAGGTACAAAAACTCTATTTGTCCAGTTCGCAAAAGAGCTACACAACAAACATCCCAACTGTGTCCTTTTTACATTGTGCATGAGACATGTGCCAGAGAGCAGTCTCAGTCTAAACTCATCCAAAAAGAGCAATACGCTACAACAAGAAGCGTATCAGCATCACTGCTCGGCCGAGTCTCAGTAAAGTCTCCCGTGCTCGGTAGTTCAGACTGAATATTCACAGCTTTGATTTCAGGAGGCTGGAGAAATGAGACACTAGCCTTCCCGTCCACTACGTGTACAGCTTAAAGAACTTGTGTTTAAAAAAACAAAACACAACAAAAAGAACTTCATTTTCGACATCTGCAGGATCATTTCAATGCCACTTAATAACCTCTCGCAACATTCAGATATATACTCTGCCCAGAAAACGGGCTCCCCTGCTGGGATCAGCTTTGGGATTATAATACTTGGCCGGATTAATCACTGCGCAGGCAGGTTATAAAAATATATATACACAGAGTATACATAAGGAATATAGAGGAAATAATCACTGGATATTACATTAGAAAGTTCATGCTAATTCAAATCTGACTGCATCACATCCACCGTTTGTCTAAAAAGGCACAAGATACTGTAGCCCCTCCTTAGCGGTGACAGACAGAAATACAGGAGAGTCACAGCCCCACGGGGAATGTGCTTTATATTTCCACAGTGAAAACAGCAGCAGAGATTCTCAGACTATTTTAAACATTGATCCAACGAGACAAAGACTCGAAGGAGAAATCCACCAGTTTAACACTTCAAGTGTGTGTGTGTCTGTGCAGGTAACGTTTGCTGGGAGGAGGAGGGGGGAGAGACTAAAAGAGAAAGGGTTTTATTTAAACGCTATATAATTAATGTTTAGTTTAAGTTGTGCAAGGATGGAAAAATTTATTAAATTAGATTTTCTTGCAGATTTTTAGGGATATGTAGTTACTGTCATTCATTTTTGGATGTGAATGCAGCTCAAGTTTAAATAAAACCCTTTCAAGTGAAGAAAGTACAAACCTGCAACCTGTTATTTCAAGATTTGATAGCAAAAAAAAAAATAAAAAATCCCAAACCTGAAACATCTGCTGTGTTTCTGTCTGTCATGAAATCAGCTGTTAAGAATTTGCTGACAGAAGAACTGATGAATCTGTAAGAACTGAAGTCTGTAAATCTGAGTAATGCCAACTGGCCTATGGAAAGTGTGGTAACATCTTAGCCATACAGTACGCACAACTTACCTACTGTATGCGTATACACTGTACAGACATGCAGGTTGAGGGGAAACAATCAAAAAATACAAGTAGTACATGCTTTGAGTATGCTCTGAGAGGACAACACATTTTGGAAGATACCCAGCTCAGCCCCACCCAACCCCTTTAGCATTAGATTAATGCATTTAATATTTAGATGTTAGTCATCTATTTACCCTATTCACTAAGGCGTCACAGAAATATGTCAATCGTACCATGCTCTATCGTGACGATACATTTTATACAGTAAAGTAAATCATGCAGATTGCCACGGTGCTTTCTGATGTCGCAGACCGGTCCATCAAAATTCATGTTCTTATCTGCCAGACAATTTTTGAAAAAACGAATGTAAATAATAAAATGGCATATTGCTACCATTCCTATTGCTCAGATTCTGCAAAAAGGACAAGCACCACCATGGTGTTTAAAAAAAGGGCACTGAATACAGTGTGTAAGATTGCACGCTATGCAGTGCATGTGCAAACAAGTGAAACAAGTACATGTGGGTGAGTCTTCTGACTGC
>NW_005187482.1:2273323-2307726 GCF_000239375.1 Pundamilia nyererei | reverse complement strand
AAACAAACAAACAAACAAACAATAAACAACACAATTAGAAGCAGCTTAGCAAAGCTGCTCTGCTGCACTGCACTGGCTGGGATAAGCTCTGAAGACAGAGGGAGAAGTCGCTCTGAGCCAGTAATGTTGACACAGATGAAGTCTTGAAAGATAAAAACATTTTTTTCCTTTTTTAACAGGGAAAAAAATAAACAGCTGATTAATTCATGAGGACGGGATCGACAGACTCTTTTGTAAGGCAGGGGGAGAGGTAGAACGAAAATGCTGGAGCTCAATTGTGGAGCCCTACCCAGTGAGGCAGAGGGTTGCAATGAAAATGATATTCCTTTGATTGCTAATGACAAGTGTTAAATTAAAAAAAAAAAAGAGCCATCATGAAGAATACTGAAAAGGCAAAACTGTCCTGTTAGGAGCGAAAGGTGTAAGAGAGTGAGTCTCTGTCTCTCCTGCATGCATATTCTGTGTTTTACATAGAAACTCCAAATGATAACGAGGCTGGAGGGGCATGGCTGGTGATACAGGTAGGTGCCACTTGTTACGAGGAGGCCACAGCAGGTGATACTGTAGAAGAGGCATTCATGGTGTTTTTTTTCCTGTCTCTTTTTTTGTGAGGTTTGATGAGTTTAAGACAAGAGCCCTATAGATTCACAAACACTGTACGGGTCTGACGGATGAATTAGTCACTCTGCAGGCCACGAGTGTGGACGGAGAATGATGAAGAAGCCTCGAGTTGTTCAGGAGCAAAAGTGAGTGCGATTGTTTTTTTTTGTTGTTTTTGAAGGGGGCTAAGCAGTAATGTAATGGGCGATATACTCCTCTACTGTTATTGCTTTCCTGTTTTTTCCCCTTCCCCTCACGCCCCCTCCCACAGGCACTTCAGAGGATTGGGCTTTGGCTGAAGTTGAGTGTGAGAGCAGGCTGTGGGGGAGATGACAGAGGATTGGTGGTAGTGACAGGAGTAACAGACAGAGTTAAAAGTGTTCTTTTGAGCTCTACCTTGTTGTCTGAAAGCTATCACCCAGCAGGATACTAATCTGTCAGTGAAAAAGGTTGCAAACGCTGGTGCTTGTCCTGTGCCAGGGTGAGAACCTGAGGACTCTTAGCCCAGGCCACTAGCTGACTTCAAGAAGATCAGGGGCTGAGATTGAGGGTGAGAGGGAAGCTGAGGCTTTATTAAAAGAGCAAGGTTCCTGGTTGTCCAGCCTCCCTCCATGCTTATTGTCTGTGTCTACAAATGCTGTGCTCTACACCTCCTCAGTCTGTATGGTTGTTTGTGTGCTTCTTATCTAAGGAAGATGACGCCTCTGCTTCTACCTTGACCTTTCGCCCTCCTCTCCCAGTCAGGACCTTGTAGCAGCCCCGAGTGATTTTGTACATCCAAATAATGTTCAAGACATCCAGGGCAATGCAGGAGGTGATCCATGCCACCTGGGCACCCAAGCCCAGCCGCTCAAACTCCGGAGTGCCAAAAGTGGCGAATACACTGGCCCAGTAGGATGGCATGACTGCAATGCGCACCAGGAAGAACACCACAGCCATAGCAACCCCATTTAATACCACCAACCGGTGTGAGCGTGGGTACTTTAATGACTCGAAGAACCACCTGGAGGAGAAAGAGCCATTAGGAAATGTCAGGGAACAAGATATGTCTGCCATATGGTGTGAAGGGGATCCTGACAAGTACATATTCACAAGTGAGGATGACTCACCTTTGGTTCACAAATGGTGTGGATAGCTCAGAAATGAGACGGAAATTGGCAAAGTAGGGAAGGACACCACGGGTCTGCGAAGAGCAAACAACACAGATGATGAGGAATTTAGGAAGCAGAAGGACACAAAAACAACAAGAATCGGGTTTCAGAAAAATGAGCCACTCACCAAAACATATCCGTAAGCATAGAGCGCCGCCAAGTGGTGGCAAACGAAAAAGCTGTCCCCCATAGTGCTCCAATTACATGCTAGCAGCACCAGGTCTGGAGAGCAGGTGGAGACATTGGTCATTAAGCTAGCAAAACATTACACAGCTGACTTTAGAAGAAAAGAACAGAGCCCAGGCTGAACTGAGTCTAACACGAACACAGAATACTCAGGACTTTGACTCTAAAAATGACTTTGACATAATCAATTCATCAACAGATGAATTAAAACTTGTTACAAAACTTGGAGAGCTGACAATACATTCAAAACTAGAATCAAGTCATAAGACAGCAACTGAAGATAAGGAGAGCAAGAACAAAAGAACAAAGAACACAAATTTGCAGAAGAAACTGAAGGAGACATCTATGGTCCTCCATTTTCAACAGCACTCGTGCAGCACTTTCATGGACTTAAGCAAAAAGTCCATGAAATATGTTTTTATTTCTCATTCTTTTGAGAGAACAATCAAATTGGTATACTAGTGGACAATTTCCTTTCCTAGTATTTTCAAAAGTTCAGTCGCTGATAATGAGCTTGCTCTGGACATTTCCCTAGCATCACGATGACCAACCCACTCATGTGGCCATTATTTGGCTGCAGATTCCACAGATTCCCCTGCTAATTACCCAATCTCATATTCGACTGATGCCACAGTTTTATCAATCCCTGTAATTATAAAGGCGCAGATGGAAACCATTTATTAGTCATCACAAATTTCTGCAACCAGGCCTAACAGTCTAATTACCGTGCCTGACAAAGCCCAGCCTCCCAAGTCAGCAGTTATTGCTCTTTTGAAACGACTGAACTTTTACTAATGAATCATTTATTATTAATGGTTTATTACCATCTTCTGTACCACTGAGACTTGGCTCAAACTAGAGGACTACTGCCCCCTTGTGGAATTTTGCTGACTAAACTACAAATTCTTGAATGCCCTGAGGCGCTCAGGCTGTGGTGGGGTAATCGCTGTGGTTTACAAGGGTAATTTGAATTGTGTTCCATTTCCTCCCACTTCTTTTCATTCATTCAAATTACTATTGTTCAAAATTGACTGTGAAAATCTAGTTTGCTATATTATTATCTACTGACCTCCTAAATCTGCTACCAACTTCCCTAAATGAGTTCCCCAATCGACCTTCATCTATTGTTAAATTTGACAAGCTCATTTTGGTATGCGACTTTAACTTGCGCATTGATTCCTCTAACTGAATTTTACACAAGGCATTTCATTTAGTGTAACATGTTAATGGTCGCACACAATGGTGGGCACATCCTGGTTGGTTGTTTTACTCTTGGCTCATCTTTAGACTCTCTCTGTATGTCATATTTACTGTTTCACCATAAGTGTAATATTTTTGCCACAGTTTTGCAGCCAGTATCGTTTTCAAAGAGGAGAATCATAAAGCCTAGGATCTTTAATGAGAACACAGTGGCTACATTTTTAACTCTCTTACCAAGTGTCAATTATATTTGTAATAAAGCTGAGATAGAAAAATACAAATCACTGCCTTTTCATGACGGAACCAGTTACTAACCAGTCTACTTCTTTGGCTTAATTAGCATGAAAAACAGTCCAAGGTTCTTGTTTAACACCACGAACAGACTCCTTGATCCTGCTCAGTCTGGTTTTCCTGCCCAGCCCTCGGCTGAATATGAAAAACATTTTTTTTCCTCTTCTGTTGTCTGTTAAGATCAATTATATCAGGTCACAATTAAACCCTTGCTAGTTGCTATCAACCTGCTCAGTTGTGTCATGGAGTTCTGTTATCTAAGTTTTTTCCACGACAGATCTTCGTTATGTTTCCTAAAATGTGGAATTGTATGTAATAGTAGCCTTTGACACCACTGATAATCCCATTCTTATTACAGAACTGGTTTGGTATCTCAGGCCTAGCTCCTAAATGGTCTCATCATACTTATCTGACAGATACTCCAGAATTCATATTAACTGTATGTCCTTATCAGAGCCCCTCATATGAGGGGTTCCACAGAGCTCAATCCTGGGTCCAGTTCTGTTTTCTGTATATATGTTACCCCTGGGTTATCTATTAAATAGCTTCTAACAGGGATTTCCGACCGCTGTTATGCTGATGATACATTTTTCTGTTAAGTCAAACAACCTGAAGAGCCTCTCCTATCTCGGGGAATGCTTCACTGCTGTTATTTGTTGGATGTCTTTAAATTTCTGCCATCTCAATACTGGCAAAACTGAGGTTCTTGTGTTTGGCTCTTACAGCTTCTCTAAGATCAGTCATTACATTGTCCAGCTATCCAGCAATATCAAGTCACCTGTTAAGAACTGTATTTTACCAATATTTGAATTTGTAATCTCATATTCTCAAATTCATTCTTCATTTTTTATTAATGACATATAAAGCCCTACATGGCCGGGTTCTGCCTTTCTAGCAGACCTGCTAAGACCTTAATCGAGCACTCAGCCTGCAATCACTGATCAATGTCTCCTAACTGTTTCACACTTCCACATCTATTTTAAAACCAGAGGCAAAAACTCCTAAACCTTCTTTAGGAAAAGTTTTTCTTCTTCTTCAGCCCATGTTCTTTGTTCTTTGAATGTATGGAAGTATGCGCTTGTATGTT
This sequence comes from Pundamilia nyererei, assembly GCF_000239375.1. Lineage (NCBI taxonomy): Eukaryota > Metazoa > Chordata > Actinopteri > Cichliformes > Cichlidae > Pundamilia > Pundamilia nyererei. The sequence goes on along the minus strand of NW_005187482.1, from coordinate 2,303,211 downwards.
TTAGACATGCGCTTATCTTTTGTGTTATTTTATTTAAACTGAAGCATTTAAAAAGGGCTATAAAAATAAAGTTACCATTATTATTATTATTAACTTCATAATAGTTTTTGTCCTGTTCTGCAGATTCTATGCAAGTTAGAATTTTTATTTATATAGCGCTAAATCACAACAATCGCCTCGAGGCACTTTATATTGTAAAGTAAAGAACCTGCAAAATGTCAATGCTGAGCTCTCCAAGGCTGCAGAGGAGAACAAAACTGATGTTGCAAGTTCACAAATGACCTGGAGTGCACCAACCAGGGAATGAAGGACTCCTGACTATTCTTTCACTTAATGTACAGGGTTTTTGTTTTTTATTAAAAGAAAGTGTAGGTGTGTCTCCCTTTGGTTTGAATTTTGAAGGAAACATTAGAAGTGTTTTAAATTCCAATTCAAGGACACATGATAAGACAAAATAATGACTTTCTTCCAAGTCGGACATGTCAAATATTTTGTCCTTTTTCGATGCTCCTATGCATTCACGTATCACAGGTATCCTTCATAGCATGTAATATACATTTAATTAAAACTATCCGACTCTACAGTAACTTGATTACAATACAAAGCTCTACTTGCACACACACGAAGGGTAATGGCAGCCACATATGCAAAAAAACGAAACAAAGACAGAAGAAAAAATTAAACCTCACCATATAGGAGGTAACCACAGGTTATGGCTACATTTAGTTTGACGAGACTGGGGTCACCCCTGTGGAAAAGCAAAGGATACAGTGTAAAGGCACAAAGCCATAATGCTCAATCAGTGAGAGACTGAGATTACTGAGATTACCCAAATGCACCACTGAACAACACACGAAATCATTGCTGGCTGTGGATATCTGCCTGTACAACTCCTCCACCTAATGCACAGCACACAGTGCGATAGTTGCACCGTTTTGCACATCCTGTATAGTCAAAATAACTTATAATTAAACTACTTGTATATTAGAGACATTTTAATATTTTGTAACTTTGTAATATATTGTATTATTAAAATGTAGCTCAGTCTGTTACAGTGTCTTGGAGAAACAGTAACCACATAATTTCCTTAGGGATTAATAAAATTTCTGATCCTGATTTTAAAAAAAGAAAGTAAGAAAAAAAAAAAAACAGGAAGAAGAAGCTTCAGTTTATGAGTTAAATATGTTACGTTGTCTTGCTTCCCTGATCGACAGTCTGCAATACTGCACTTCTTGCATTTCTTAGCAGATTAAAACTGAAAGGTCATTTAAGTTCGACTGTCTAACCTTGATGAATTTGCTGTGATACTGTTGTGTGCGGTATAAAGGCGACTGTCTTGACAAGAGCAATGCTTGTGGTGAATCCATAACATGACAGATAGCTCTGCAGAAAAGATATCCACAATGCTGGCACTCCGTGTTCCTCTCCTCCCGTTTGACAGCGTTTCTGTTTAATCAGCAATCAGTAGTTCGGGCCATAAACCTGTGACCTGCTGCTCTTACCATTAAAGTGTCCTTGCAAATAACATCGGTTTAAAATAACAATGGAGGTATGTCTGCTTCAATAGAGATCCGATCCTTGTATCAGCCACAAGTATCGCATAGCAAATGACTGGCTGACTGCTTGTGTAACAGGAGCTCGCAGCACAGAGCACATGCTCTACTATACACTGTACCCACACCAACAACATGACCCTGGGCTCACTGCTTTCAAAATGTATTCTTTATCTCCAAGCTTCGACTGCCTCACTTTAAAATAAGTACTTTAACTAAGTGCATTGAACATCTGGAGATATAACCAAGTTACATGTAAGATTTTATTTTTACCATACCATTTTAATATCTAATGAAATGTATGTGATAGAAACACACAGACACATTGATGTCAGTCCAAAATGAACAGTCAGGTCAAAGAAGAGTATTTGTTTGAGTTTAAGACTTAACTGCTCAAACATTTGTATTTATTTGAAAAGACAAAAAAACCCCACCCCATTGTCGTTTTACTAATCTAACATTTTCCCAACATTATTGTTTCCATGAGTATACGTGTATGAATGTAACAAACATGGCCTCGGCCTGTTTTGTTGGAAAGTGTTCATCACACTCTGACAGAAATGCAACGTGCCTGATAATGTCATTGTCAGGGAGCCTGAAAATCCACATACTTCTTGGTAATCTCATCCGTGTGACTCAACTTTGATTAATCAGATCTACAGTATATTCACGTTGTCTCTTCATGAATGGTTAACTGACTGGAATTTGGCCTAGAAAGATACGTAGAATGTTAAACAGGAAGTACTACAATAGCGCCAACTCAACAGGCATTATACAAAAGACACTCAAAGCCAAATGATATGCTGTTAAGTGGCAAGTAGAAGTCATTTACGAGCACCAGATGCACTTAGCAGTTTGCTAGGCTTTTTCCATGGGGCTACAGATACGTAGTAATCAGAATGAACCTTGAGCTTATATGTGGTTCAAAGAAAAGCGCAAAGGAAACTTAAATAAACTCTCTATATTCTTACTGAACGCAACTTTGAGAAAAAACCTAACTCTCTCAGAGTTTGTCTTTGCTCAGCAGAACATCCTCACTGGCACATCAAAGTATAGAATTACCTGTAGCGTCTGTACTGTACTCTGTATCATTTATCTCTGTGACAGCTGCATACCCTTGACTGCCGCTCTTCTAAATCATTGACTGTTCTGCTTTTTAACTCTGACAACTTTCGTCTCAGATGGCCAAAAATCACACAGACTTAAGTGGGGGAAGTGTGGTGGTGCTTGGGCTATGAGTTATGTTCACCAGCAGCTGATCTGGAGCTGTGGTGACAAATGACAGCATGGGAATAGAAGGGTCTGACTTTCAGTGGATCTTAGACTTTTTGTTAGTCTTAGTCTGCAACACTTCATTAAGTCATTCCAGAGTTATCAACAACTTAGATCTACAGATAAATCACGAACTAGCTGGCTGTGTTTCAACAGGTTACGGTTTAGATTCAGGGAAGCAGGTTTTAAAAGTTTTGACGTTCAAGAATGGGGAAACGGATAGCAGCACATTGGTGAAACTATGATGTATGAAAGCGCTTTTCATTTCCACCTGATGAGATGGATACTGGAAGTCCCATTCAATGTCAATTTTTGATTTAAATATTAATTCCAGTAAGATCAAAAGAAAGAAATATAATTCATTGGTTGATGATTCTCAAGGACTTTTATTCAACCTGTGACAACCAGGAGGCAAACAAACTCAACTCCAGGTCTCTTATAATGAATGAATGATAATGTTGGTAACACTGACATCTTATATGAATCTGATTAGCTTTCTACTTGCTTGCTCTATCGATAGTTTGACTCTTCATTCAGATATTTACATTTAGTGTTGTGCATGCAGACCCTTAAGGGAAATCTAAGGAATAAAGCATTTTAACTGCAACAATAAAACACATTTGAATAAAGTTTGGAGAAAGAAAAATGCACAAATTTACCAAAACCATAGAAAAGAAAGGAATGCTGGGACACAGGTGGATGACAAAAACAGTTGATGGACCTCTCTTTTCATCACCTCTATTGATTCTTAACAGCAACAGCATCCTTTAGCTGCAGGGTTGCATTTCTTTGAATAAAACTTGCAAACAAATGGGGCCGGATGCTGATGATGACATGCTGACTCTCCTCAGGAAAGACACTGGTGTTATAAATTAGGTTTTGGGGCCTTGCTAGGTAAGGTGAATTGAGGTTTACCTCTGGATTTTCAGTGTTACAAATGCAGTTCTCATCTTATCTGCTTAAATCGCTGTGGTAACTTCTGTGGCAAACCTAACCTGTTCCCAAAAAGGTTGTGCATGAGATAAGACATCAACATGCACATAACAATTACCTACTGACCAATCAGTTCACCGTTAAATGACATAATCATTCCTGCAAGGTCACATGAGGGATTTGAGTTATTAGCCAGCACCTAAAGCCTCTGTCTTCTCAATACAGGGACCTTTCTTTGCTGCTTCTAAAATAAGCAAGTCAGCCTGTTTAACAGTCTAAATTCTGTTTGTTTTTTTGTTTTATTTATTTAAGGGTGTTTACTTGTGTAAACAACATTGGGACAGCAGCTGAAAGAAGGCTAAAACCTATTTGAATACCATGAGAATACATTGAAGCAAAACATTAGTTTAATGGAACACCCTTTTCTAATCCTGTATCTTAATAATGGAGCAGTGATACAAATAAGATTGCATTTACAGCCACTAATGCCTTTCCAGACTTCCCGATGGCCTAAAGTGCTTTAAACTGTATGTATGAAAGAATGAATGAATATAGCAGTTTTTTATAGCAGAAGATACACACTCACACTCTGATACTTTGGCTGCAAAAACTGTGTTGCTGCGGAGCATGTATTATGTGATTAACCTCTTTGCAGTTTTCTAATATTATAGCTTGGTTGTTGTTTGTACAATATGCCAGTCTGCTGCCTGCCAGTAGACCTGCCCATATGCTGCCAACACCACCTCTTTTACAGCGCTGTGAATAAACTGGTTTGATTTATCAAGCCGATAACTATTAGTGCCTGAGTTTTCTAAATCTCACCAGAAAGACTTGCTGAACTAAACATCCTGGAAAAGCAACACGAGAACAAAGAGTCATGGTAAAAAGAAAGCACACCCTTCAACCACAATGTGAGAGACTGATACAATCCTAATGCTTTAAGTTATTGGTGCTAAGGGTGGTTCTACAAGTTGGTGACTCATAGGGAGTACTTATTTTCTTACACACTGCATCTGCATTTTAGCTTAGTTTTGTTAAACAAACAATGAGACAATCTGTCTGTCTGACTTTATACTCTCCTAATCTGAAGACTTATAGGACTAGATATCATTTTTTATTTATTAAATGAGATTTGACAAAATGCACTTTCACCTTATCTTGTTTTTTTTGTTGCTTATTTTCCTTTAGTGTCAAAAATATATCTCAGGTTGTCCTAAATTTTAAACAAACTGAAATGCGGTCCTCCATTCTCCTCAGACTGTCATGCACATGTTAAGTTCAAGTCCAGATAAGCCAATCAAGAAATGCAGCAGGGGCGAGGCCGGCAGACACGGCGCTTGTTAACCGAAAGGATTATGATAACAGCCGAAGCTGTGCTGACAGTCGGAGTGACAACCTGAAAGAGCCTGAGCAGCAGCTGCAAACAAAGCAGGCTTCTAACAGTTTGGCTCTGACCGCTGCGCCACCATTTAGCACAGCGCCGAGAGAACAATGCTGCTGTGTGACAGGCCTTAATGATGCTGTAGCGCAATCAGATTGACTGGAGAATTAAGGCTTGCTCCACTCCGGTGTTGAAATGAGATGAGCTTTAAAAAGGCATTAGGATACTTCTGGGAATCGGCTAGGTGCCGGTGGGTGACGGGAATAAGCTTAAGAAATTCAACAATAGCAGTGAAGAAATAAAGTTGGAACAAAGAAACCATTTCAGCAGAGAAATGACTGTCACCTTTTGCTCAAGGGGGGGTGTCTCAGAGAAGTGATAGAAGAAAAATCCTGCCTGCAACCCCCCAAAAATGCTGGTAAGGTATTAAGCACTTGAACACTGAGCAGATGAAGACTAGCAGCAGGAGGAGGGAGGGAGAGCTCATCCCTCCTGCCCGTGCCCCTACCCACCGCTGTTTTCTCCCCTTTTTCTTTGCTCCATCAGCGATGCTAGCCAGAGAAACAGAATAAAAGAGCATTGCATTGATATGACAGCTAGACATGTGTAATCGGCAACCCAAGGCAGGGGGAGGATCGTGAGGGCTGGTGGTGCGAGGGAAAGGGAGAGTGGGTTTTGTTTTGTTGTTTTTTCAGTTTTTTCTTGGGGGGGGGGTTAGCTGCTGCTGTTTGCTATAAAAAGGCATCTTGTTGGTGGGATTTCTAGTCTGCTGGACAGACAGAGAGGAAGTGAAACAGAAGGTAAGGAAAAAGAGGAGAGAGGGGAAGGAAGTGGTGTTGTAAGTGAGAGAAATGAGAGAGCAAAAGCTGAGGAGAGATGTGTTCAAAAGACTGATTGAGATATTAGAAAGGAGAAAGAAATGGGGGGAGAGAGAGCGGGAGAGTGAGCGAGAGATTGCCATTTCTCTTTTTCAGGACTCACTGATCCAAATAACAGAGTCAGCACTGGTGGGGAGAGTGAAGGCAGAGAAGACAGCGAAGACAAAAATCAAAGTCTAAATCCTCCAAATCAACAACTCTCTGGAGACTCCACTGACACGTTAGATCCATCCTCTCGCCTTCCCTCTTTCGTTCTCATGAAGGCAATGCCATCTCTGTCACGCCAAAAGGTGTTAACTACCAATCCCGACGATTTTTCACCCCCCCCCCCCCCCCCCCCACCTCCCTCTTCATCCCTTCATCAGTTTCCACCCTTCCCCGTGTGAGAAAGTTCCGGCTGCCAGTCTGAAAAGGCAGATGTGGGAACACAGGTTTCTCCCAAAAGCACCCACGGCTTTAACAGTACTTCAGTATTTTTTGTTTATATGGTTGCACAGTATGTGGACAGCATATGGCTGCATGCTCCAAATCTTGTCTTACTTCGTGCATGTGACATGATATTCATGGATGTTTTTGGGTTTTTTTGTTTTTTTATGCATGAGTGTCTCCTTTCTGTTCCTCTTACCAGACAGGGTTGGCGTTGACTGCGTCATCGTACCACAGGATGTACAAACAGAACAAGCCCACAATCAACGCGTGCACTGTGGACACTAACCTGGGAGACACACACACGCACACATATTACAAGAGCAAATTAGTGAACGTGACAACAGATTAATAGGTTTACAGTCAGGAACAATCATCAGTCTTTTTTACACATCTGTTCATACATGCATAGTGTACAGGTTTACCAAGCTATGGGCTGAAAGAGCTAAAAAAGTGGAGCTAGCTCCAAAAGTGAGTCAATCCCGATTACAGGTGGCAATCACCAGACACTCCATGATATGGTATAAACACATGACATTTTGAACTCCGTTGAGAATTACAATAACTTATACTGTGATTTATCCCCTTTTTTTAAACTGCAAATTATGTTCTCAAAGTTTAACTTTGTCAGTATCTGTTACATTAATAAGATAAAGTTCTCTCACTTCAGTTATTTTTTGCTGAAAGATGAGATTATCAAACATATCAACACTATCACTAAAATCAGCCATCAGTCTGATAGTGAATGGGGTCAAGTTGGCAATTACATGCAATCTGTTTCTGATAATACAGCTAATCATCAAATTCACGTATCTGTTTCTGTCTACATAGACAGAAATTCATATTTCACCATTACATTTGCACTCGGCAACCTTCCTGTTTTATAGGAATACAACCAGCTGGCAGCCAGTTGAGCAGAGTCACCTAATTCAATTCAGTTTTATTACATTACACAACAGTTGCCTCAAGGTGCTTATATTATATATAACACGTAATATATATATATATATTTAACACTGACATTGTTGGATTATCGTCTGCTGTGCATACAGCTCAAAAAAACAAATAAAAGTAAAATCTGCTTTTTCATTGGTCTGTTACTTAGGACCAATCAGGAGATATCTGTGGGTAGCATTGCATATAGTTTACGGACTCTTGGATTTCCAATATCTGGTCCCAATATGATCATTTTTGAAAAACAAAACAAAAAACAAAACAGCATTTTAGTTTCCCAAATTTAACACTTGGCTTCAAAATGCAGAGACTAGAACCTACTGGGTGAGTTCATGATGACTATGCCCAAGTTTTATGTTTAGTCTATGATAGCTGCATTTATTTTATGCACTGTGTTCAAGTAAGTTACTTTCTTTGACCTTTGGAGTAGTTATGTGGGCCACTGAAGAGATACTCCAGAGGTCCAGTGGGTCTTATCTCTTCTCTACCACAATCACAATTCCTCCAGTGTCACCATGCAGCCTCTATCCACAGACTGCAGCTGCCAGCCTGAGCCTTGGCCAAAACTGGCTCGATGGCAGGCTGCTGTACAAGCCCAGTCTTAAAAGTATGACTAGCCACTGAGTTATTTTCTGTTACAGAAAGTTCTGGATGCAGTTACTCTATTTGAGGACGTGCAATAATAAATAAGAGGATGAGGAAAAACAGAAAAGACATGAAATAAAAGTACAGGACACACTTTTTTGCTCACAACCATACTGCTTTTCCTTAGAAGTGCTTCCTCCCTTCTCTCCCTGCACTTAAGTTGTGGTTACATAAACAGCACACTGACACACTGAGAGCTGGCTGTTACACAACAGCAGACCACTCTAGAGTGGGCCATCAGCGCTTTGCCTTTGACTTGTCTTGGATTCCTTGGTCAGTGCACTCCATTCTTTCAATTAGGTAGAAGCAGGCTAATGTAAACCACAGCTGCATGAAGAAAGTGTAATCTCTGAGCAGTACATTACAGAAAACAGATGGAGGAAGAAAATAAAAACAGTGAAAGATGTTACGCAACTACAAAACATTGCCCCCTGAACCTCACCCCTGAGGTTTAAGTTTGAAACTTTAAACCACTCTGTGCTCCACCAGCCGTTCACATCACAGCTGTAGTTGTGCAGAACAATGAGCTGGCCTGAGGCACATCGAGGTTCATCTCAACAGAACCGCACAGAGGTTAGCTCGGTCAAGGCTTTATAACATTTTGCAGCTACAGATTTTTTTTTTTTGAGGAAGTGCATCTCACTTGTACAATTTTATGACAAAAAAATAAAAATAATATCATTACTTTATATTTTGCTATGAATAAGGGGAGTGTGTGTTACAATTTATTGAAATATGCACAAACATGCATGGAAATACAATATACAAGCTAAAAACATGGTAGAAAAAGACTAACAAGCTTAAAAGTCAATATTTGGTTTGACCACCTTTATTTTTCAGCACAGCCTGAAGTCCTTGGAAAGCAGTCATGTAATTTCTTTAAATAGTCTTGAGGAATGGTTCTCCAGGCTTCTTAAAAGACATTCAAAGCTCTTCTTTGGATGTTGGCTGCCTTTTCTTCAGCTTTCTTTCAAGTTGATCCCACCATGCTTCAATAATGTTAAAATCCGGGTTCTGGGGGGCCAATCCATGCCTGACTGATGTGTGTTTTTTCGGGCCCGATATGCATTTTCTGTATTGGCACTGTGTTTGGGATCATTTTCATGTTGAAAAATGAAGCTGTTCCCAATCAGAAGCTTTTCAGATGATACTGCATGGTGGATCAAAATCTGATACTGTGTTTCTTCAGTTATAAATCAGTTTTCACTGGCTGATTGCAGCCACAACCATGACAGCGCCTCCACCGTGTTTTACAGATAGCTGTGGACTCTTAAGCCCCTTTTCCATTAGTACCTACTCGGGTCGATTCGCCATGGAACAACATGACCTTTTTTGATGCTTGAATGATTCACAGGTCAGTGTTAAGCAGCTCAAAAACCCCCCAAAAACCATTCCTCTGAAAATGGTGAAAAAGCAACAAATGTCCTAAAAAACATTTGTGAGACCTTCAGAAAGCCTGGAGAGGTATTTCTCAAGACTACTTTTAAAAATTAGGAGATCTGGCTTCTTCAAAATATTAAGAAATGGGAGAGGAGGTACTGTTGTACAGTATATTTCAACATTTATTATCCTAATCGATAATTCTTAATGTTTTATCACCTCCTAAAAGGGGGGAATACATGAAAGAAATCCCCGGCTATACCCCATTTTCCACCAACCAAGTACTGATGCTCAGTCCAGAATCAATTCCATGCATTTCTACCAAAAAAAATAAATAAATAATTAACTCACATTCACTGAAAATTACAGTCCCAAATGATGAAATTACTGTCTTCACTGCAAAAAATTCACCAATGATTGTCCACCATAATTTTCTTCCCACAGGCATTACATCCAATTCTGCTGGTAATGCAACATAATCGGTTCCCTTTCCTCTTAAAATGTGCCGGCATTACTACCAGCAATGGCACTACAGCACAGCGCTGCTGTAAAAAAACAAGGTAGCTCAGGTGGACAGAAAAGGCCTGTTGACGAGCAGCGTTTTCCTGTGACGTACCTGGAGTTCCATTCAGTGAGCTTGGTGGGAGGCAGCCGTCCATAACCTGGGGTAATGACGGAGGAGAGCGGCGGGCTGGCCACTGAGAAGAGAAGCTGGAAACCCACAAAGCTACCAGCTACCACGGTCAACTCTCTCGTCTCCATCACTCACCTAAACACAATGGGGAGCAGAGGAGGGGGGAGGAGGGGGTGGGGATGCACAGAGAGTGATACACATGGACAGGTTCAATCGATGTCTGTCAGTCATTCTGGGCAGTGCCAGAAGAGAAACTGAGGTGGCATTGAGAGCGGAGGGAAACTGTGGTTCAGCCGGCGCACAAAGAAGAGGAGGAAAGGGAAAGAGACAGACGGAAGAAATATAAGCTGAAGACATGAGCCGTCTAATGCAAGTGACATGAGCGCTTTAGCCAAGAAGGGCACGGTGGGAAAAGGTGGGGTAAAAAGCTTTTAAGGATAACAGAGTGGCAGAAACAGAAAAGAAGTTACTGGGTGTGAATACGTGATGCTAAGCATTTAGAACTGAAAAAAGGCTCTGTGTTATTATGCACATTTTGCAAGGGGATTACAGAGAGTTGTTTAGGACACACCAAAAAAATCCCTGAGAAGAAAACAAAGCCTGAGCGAAAGAGGATTTTCAAGATGAAGCAACAAGTTCAGCTCATGGGATTGCATAAAGAATTTCAGGCGGTATTTTACTTAAAACAATGCTTGTTGTTACAGCTTTGTTTAGGCTTAAACCCTTTTTTTTTTAACTCAATCTTTGCCATTCTGCCTCGCTTCCATGTTGCTGACACTTTATCTTAAAATGATAAGGCAAATTTGAACTAAAAGGAAACCGTTCCAGGGAATGCTAAGCAAACTACCGATTGTAAACATACACTGTGAACAGTCTATATTTGAGTAGCTTATGAGATTTATTTACTTTGACTCACGTCATCGCACCAGAAACCAGTCTTTTCAAACCGCAGGTAATCAGCGAGGGAACGGTGCCACGCTCACTAAAACCACTGAATCAGAGACTTTTTTTTAATGAGTCCTTGAGTAGTTATAGATTTTCATCAGTTCATACAAGCTCAGACAGTAGTCCTATTGGTTGTTACGTTAAACAAGAACAAGAAGTTCAGACATTTTTCTGAGAACTTCCCTAAGTTGAAAAAACAGATAGCATTTAAAGAAGTTCCACTTCTCTAAGAGGACTTCGCACTACAAGTCTCAACACTTATCAGCTTGTGAGTGTTGCCGTTCCTGTTATTTGTTTCCTGCAAGCAAAAATTACTTGCATTTCTCAGCTTCCCCCCTTCAACAGATCACAACCACAATTACAGCCAAATTGTCCATGTTTAAAACAAACAATTTTAAAAAAGGAGGTCAAAAAAGACCCAAAGTTCACAGGGAACAGAGGGTACTGAAGTGCATTCACATAATGACTTGTTATCAGTTATCACCACATCCTGTGTCAGCACTGATCTGGACTCTGTCCTGATAAAACCCCGTTTCCCAAAAAACTGTGACGCTGAGTAAAAAGTAGAGAAGTTTAAATTCTTAGAGTTAACATTGTTTATATTTGGAATTATTTAATGTTATATTTGACTTTAAAATTGCAACAAACACGTAATATCTAATGTTAAAACTGATCAAATGTACTTAAAAAAATAAAAATATGAGATAGCGGTTCTTTCATGAACATTGGGATATTTGCCAGCAAAAAAAATGTAAAGAAGACTTGGTGAAAAATCTCACTGCTAATTAGTCTAACTAGTAAGATAGCTGAGCTTAAAAAGAGCATCCCAAATGGACTGAGTTTTTCAGAAGACCGGAAAAGCGTCACTACTCTGGGAAGGCCTTTGTGGTTAATCAGTTCAAGGATTTAAGGCCCTGCCCACATGTACACAAGTAAGTCTTTTGGTAAACATAGCCCTTTCTATGTATTTTTGCCATGTCTTTACACATAAACAGTGTTTTATGTGACTGATCTTTAAAACAAAAATCCTTCCAATGTAAGGATTTTAAGAAACTCGGTTTCTCCATATACACCTGGACAAGGCAAACAGATTTGGTCTTGTAAATCCAAAGGTGTATATCATGTGCATGTGGACACAGCCCAACCCCAACTGGAGGATTTGATCATTTACTGCGCAATATTACTAAAAGATTAACATAAGCCTGTGAAGTCAAGGGACAAGCCTGAAAAGCAGCACTAAATGGCTGTAATGCAGGACTGAATGGCTCACTATGTGGGCTCAGAAACAGTCTGAAAACCTGTGTCAGTGGACACAGCTCAGCACCACATCCACACACGTAAGTTAAAACTCGAACGAGATCCAGAAGCGTTGCTGCCTCCTCTGGGCCAAGCCTCATTGAGGATCGAGTGAAGCAAAGTGGAAACTCTTGAATTCATTAGGAAATTCTGGACACAGAATCCTCATGGCTACAGAGGAGAGGAACTGTGCAGCTTGTTATTAGCACAAAGTTTAAAACCCACTAAGTGTGGATTAGTGGAAATACTTATTTATTTGTAGCATCATACACTGCTATTAAGTCTGTGTCAGGGAAAGCCTTGCTTGTTTCAGCAAGGATACGCACACACTCCTACAGGTGCTTAACTGCCTGCAGTCAATTCATTCAGATTATTCTGCAACAATAAAATAAAAATAAGGAAGCCCATAGAGTGGCTAAAATCCTATATCAAACTACGAAGCGGAAACCTTTCACTTTTCAAACTACAGCAACTGGCCTCCTCAACAAGAGAAGCGGGGCTGCAACACAGTGGGAAACATGGCAAGCATTTACTGTCTTTTTACCATTCTCAATTAAAAATATATAAATGGATGAACGAATGTTATGCAAGCCACGTGATTCCAGAAAAATAGTATTGCGCAAGAAAAGGGCTACTTTTGACTGGCAGACACAGCAGTTGCTGTACAGTTTGTGAAATCATGCTGTTTACAAAGCAACCTAAGCAGTTTGACCCATATTACTAAGTGTGTATCCAACATTTTTCATCTACATTAAAATGTCCAGTGCTGTGCATATACACCGCTGTGTGAAAGCCAAGGAAGAACAACCTGCTGAAAAAACCCAAAGCACCTCAAGCCAAAGTGCCACGAGCAACACTGCATCAATTCAGTGTCGACCATGATTACAGCGCTGGAGTAATCTTCTGCACAAACTCCCATCGGTAGGACAAACTTCACTCTGCAGTAAATAAACACATTTACCAAGAATCAAAGCCGCTGCAAGAAGTGCAACTCCACTCCAGCTTTCCAAAGCCCCATTCTCTCAAATCTGGCATGTTCAACAGGGAAGCTGAGGCAGGCCATTCTTCTTTCTTTTTTGGGGGGTGGGCTCTTATTGTCCCCAGAAGCAGCTACGCACATTCCCGGGCAACCCTGATCATATGCAGCATGTGCCTGAATAATTCATTGGCATTCTTCACCTGGCAGGCTGGTTCATAGCGCCCCATGGGAAGGAGCAGCTCACGGAGCCTCCTCACTGCGGCTGACAGGTCGGACGGGAGAAGTGCTCTGCCATCCTCGTCCGACCTTGGTCCGCTGGACTATCCTGCTGCTGTCAGCAAACCGTGACCCTGTGACATATCGACCAAATATAAATAATAGGGCTTCAACTCTTCCCCCACCCCCTTCCTTTTTGATTTGGAAATCTAAACCGGCCCCCCCAGTCTACCGCATTGCTACAGCAGAGGGATGGGTCTGGCTCGCTCCGAGTTGGAGGATCAGTCTTCGGCCAGCTTCATCACACCAAACCCCGCAAGCAAGCAAGCAAGCAAGCATGCAGGATCATGACACGAATACTGATACATGACTGGTGGCTACTGCCGTTTGAAGCTGGAAGAAATGCCCAGATTTAGCAAACCCTCTCTTCTTTGATTTGGACTATTGTGCAGCCCGCACCACCTCATCGGCGACTGGCGGGTTCGGCTTACAGTAAAAATGGATCTATGTAACAGCAATACCCCCCATAAATAAATCCACTATGTTTGGCGGGGGTTGTAGTTGCAAATGCATCGTAAAAGCACTGCAGGCGGCTGAAGAGAATGGCAAAAAAAATGTGTCGAAAAATAGGAATCTCATTGACAATGGGGGAGAGAAACACAGCGTATTAAACAACACAAAGACAGGAGGTTTTGAGCGGATTGTAACAAGCCGCCAAAGCGCAGCGGACTGATTTCAGGAGAGCAAAGTTGCTCCAGAAGAAAGCTCAAACTGTGTGGACTGCTACGTGTCCTGTTGTTTCTGCCTCCACGGCAGGAGGAGAGAGGGACACGGGAGCTGTTGCAGTCCTAAGGTATGTGCGGGGGAGAACTGCCTAAACTGAGTAAAATAAAGACGGCAAGGCTTTTAGTCTGCGCTGTGTCTGATGTGGTGGAAGGAGATGGGTGAGCTCTCGTACCTGCTATCCGTCGCATGCGTCTGTGTAGGCGGATGAGCTCCCGGTTCGCCCCGTGTCTTCTCCACTTTCTTCCAACTTGACGTTAGCTAGCAAGTCTGCTAATCGGAGGCAGCCCGCAGGCTTTCCCCGTGCGAGCTCAGGGAAGAAGAAAAACAACCTCCGCTGCTACACCACAACGTGGCAGAACAACCATTACAGCCCGGAGAAGAGAGGCTTTCCCCGATTCCCCGCTGTCATGAGTCTACTTGAAAAGTTTTTTGTTTTTTTTACTCGTTTTTATTTTGGCGTTGACAGCAAGGACCCAGTGGTGACGTCGGTACGTACCCGCCCACGCGTGCACACGCCCCCCACCGCCGCACACCCCTTCACCAGACAAGAGTCTACGCTACAGTGTGTGGGTTACACCCACCAGGAACAAAAGCCACGGTATATTATGATTGATGATGATCCGCTGCAGCACAGGTAGTGGAGACGTACAGTCTGCAAGTCATGCTGCTCGGCTGGCCGATGGACTAACGACTTGCAAGAAGATATCTCACACGCACAGAGTGGACTGAGATATGCTCAAGGGGCTCAACTGTTGAGCACCAAACCTATCCATCATAAGTGGATCATGAGGATTTAAGTTACCCCAGGTGTATTAAATAATATGAGCTCAAACACTCCTTATGTATGTGTCAAATGTAATGTTGAAAAAGCCCCCTTACTTTAAAGCCTATGGAAGGAAAACTATGTAAACGTGACTCGTAGTGCACTGAAATAAAAATGAAAACTACACTTTAGCTAAAAATTAAATGAACCTTTGTCAGATCTAACAATACAATAAATGTAATATTTAAAAAAAATATACAGGACATCTCTCCTTTTTTCAACAATTTTGTCTGGTGCATGTGTTTACTGAGATAGGAACATCAACATGACTGTAGGAAGTGTGTCACAGTGTTTGTGTTGTCATACATAATTAGAAGTTCTTAAACTTTGCATTTGACAAGTACCATTCAAGACACTGAGGCAAAAATAAAATTCAAATATTGAAATTAAGCATTAAAGAATAAAATAAAAACATAATATAATATAATATAAAATATAATAATAACTATAAGAGCTACTTTTAGCTCCTCCCATATTCACAAGGAGTCAAATAGCTCAGTATGTTTGCTTTGGCAGATTTTTAAGCTTTTTATGCAGATTGCTGACCCTCCCTGAACCTGGTTCTGTTGGAGGTTTCTTCCTGTTAAAAGGGAGTTTTTCATTCCCGCTGTCACCAAGTGCTTGTATAAAGGGGTTGTCTGATTGCTGGGGTTTTCTCTGTAACAAAAAACACCTTGAGGTGACTGTTGTTATGATTTCAATTTTCCTGTAGACTCCTGGTGGAGCATAGGTCCGCAACAACACCACGCCAACGGACTCTGTTCTGGGCCGTTCTCTTCATCTGGGTCCATGTCATTCCGGCGGCCTTCACTTTGCTCTCGACAGATCTTCTCCACGTCTGTTTGGGTCTCCCCACTTTCCTTTTCCCTTGTGGGTTTCAGTCCAGTGCTTGCATTGTGATGTTGTCGAGTGGTTTTCGAAGTGTGTGGCCTATCCAGCCCCATTTTCTTTTTCTTGATGTCTTGACCGACCGGGTTCTGGCTGGTTCTCTTCCACAGGTCTGTGTTTGAGATCTTCTCAGGCCATCTGATGTTGAGGATGTGTCGCAAGCACCTGTTGATGAAAATCTGTATCTTGCTGGTAGTGATCTCGGATCCATACAGGAGGACTGCTTTCACATTGCTGTTGAAGATGCAGATCTTGCTGCGCTGAGATAAGGCTTTGGAGTTCCAGATGGGTCGCAGGGTGTTGAATGCAGCCTTGCTTTGTTGATCCCGCTTCATCTGTGCCTTCGTTGCTGTTGACTATGGTTGTTATGATTTAGCACTATGTTATTTAAAAGTTTTACATATTTGATATAAATCATTTAGCATTGTGTAAATAAAATTTAATTGTCATTTGTAAACCAAAACACTATAAGGCCACTAATTATATTTAAACTGAAAAATAAAGAAATGCAAATAAAATCTAGGAAGAAAAATAAACCCTTCTTTCTGTAAAAAAAAGATTCAAAATGTACCTGTCAAATGATCTTAAACACAGTTACTCATTGTGTATTTTATTTGTACCCAGAGGGCAGTGTGTGCTGAGAAACAAAGAAAAGAAAATGATCGACTTGTGCATATTACACGTGCAAGATGCGTGATTTCTCTCTGTTGGCAAGGCATAAAAAAGCCCTAGCAGCTATCAGCACGTCTCATCCTTTACAAATGAAACAAACAGGCAAAAGGTTTGAAATGCACGATTGATTTGCTTTGGAAATTTAATGG
This sequence comes from Pundamilia nyererei, assembly GCF_000239375.1. Classification (NCBI taxonomy): domain Eukaryota; kingdom Metazoa; phylum Chordata; class Actinopteri; order Cichliformes; family Cichlidae; genus Pundamilia; species Pundamilia nyererei. Next base: position 2,286,401 of record NW_005187482.1, on the reverse strand, counting down.
TGAGACACACCTAGGGATTGCAGTAAACTCCTTTGTCTACTATACAGTGCTCTGTTGCTCAATATATTTTTTTATGTAATGTAATAACTGCTTTCTCTTAGCGGTGGAGGGATTTTTTTTATATTAATGTGTCCGTTTTTATATATATATATATATATATATATATATAAGTGTGTGTGTGTGTGCATTTCTATATGAAAAAAATACATGTATGCTGTGAGTATAATTCATAAAAAGTCTCTTTTGAGATGTCAGTAAACCCATGGTCTGAATTCAAGGACATCACTCAGTTACATAGCTGGAAAAAAACGATGCAGACTACTGTTGAAGCAGGTTTCCAGGCAGAGTGAAATACCAGCAAGCAGGCTACAAGCATACGCTTATGTTCCTTTCATATAGCAGTTTGACAATCCAGACAATCCAGTTGTTTTGTTTTCGTTTTCTTTTGTTTTTTGTTTTTTTGGTTGGTTGTTTTTTTTTTTTTAATCTGAAAAGATACAGAGGAGTAGTTACAACTGTATCCAGCTTATACCAGCATACTGCACAGACAATAGGAAAACAGCTTGAGTCACAATTAGGTTTAGGAAAAAATGTAAATTCATGAGTAATGACACCATGCATAAAGTAACCCTTTGAATTTTCTTTTCCTTTTTTTCTCCTCCATCAGGCGACTTTTGGCATGGTGACTGTTTGACCTCTTTGTTGCTTCAGCTTCTGAGTCATTTTGCAGAGATAACGCTGAGTCAAGGTTGTCTGTCCTGTTCTTCCAGGACACAAACGATCACAGTCTACTCTAACCTTAAGCATAAGTGCCACCCATTTAACCCCGTCGCCTCCAGAACTTTGAAAAAAATGTTACCCCAAGAATTAATGACTTATATAATTGTCCTCATAAGGAAGACGTGTCCTCGTAATGAAAGTGAGTAAATGGATGTAGGTCCCCACAACATCTTTAATACCTGCACCACGGGAATCTTTTCTTCTCACACTCGTGCACCAGCATGTTCAGTGTGTGTAGTCAGTAGCCGTGGGGTTATATTGTGTGATGCATTATTCATAAGAAATTTATGAAGGTACAGTTTTTATTGAATTTATGCTAAGAAAAAAGCAGAAGGAGTGCAAAGAGTTAAAAATGTATCAGACGAGAACAGATGCAGGGATAGAGATTGCCTGAGACAATGCAAGAGGAAATTTATGTGCAGGTTTATGGACTGCATACGAAGGTGAAATCTCACACGTACAAGAAATTACAGGTTGGTTACAAGCAGAAAGCACAAAATCACTTTGTGACATGGCAGAATCTAAATTTATAGAGAATTAGATTTTAATTTTCAGATGTGCAGAGTGGAAACAAAGGACACTGTGACTGAATGCTTTGGCAAGAAGGTATGTGAGAAAGCATACAGAGATGGAGAAATGATATTTGTGTTCACTGAAAGAGTGTGTCGAGACAGGATGAATCTAATCCCTACACTAACAATGAAGAGCCTCACAGATTTACTAAACATCAGCTGGTAATTAGAGCAGATCAGATGCCAATCAAGGGAGTAGCACAGGGAAATAAAGAGGCGTGGGGAATGTACTGCCTTTAAATTATGTCAGACAATATGACAGAGGCAAGCATGCAAGCAGTGGTTGATGTGCCATCACTTGGTTTCCCAGTGGCATTGGGTTACAATGTGTCAGTGTCATTACCAGAAATTGTGTGCCTCCATACCATTACAATTGAATTTAGCTTCCATAGTGGCCTACTCTAAGTGAAACATGTACAGTATAACGTTTACTATGGTTGTCAACACAAAAAGCACATTATGTGCATTAAGTACATTCATTTGGGTCCATAAGTATTTAGACAGTGATACCAATTTTGTGATAGGAAAGCTGGTAGAGAGACCAAGGGGAAGACATGTAGTAAATAGCCTCCAGGCAGATTGAAGCTCAGGCCTCTGCATTAACTGGCAACTCCACACTGGATTTTAAACCAACAATCAAAATGTGATTGAAGTGAAGGCTTTCAGCTTTAATTCTAGGGTTTTACCAGAAGTATCAGAGTAACTGTTTAGGATTTGCAGCCATTTTTATACACTTTAAGAAGCTCAAAAGCAATTGGACAATTGGCTGTGAAGCAGTTTCACGGTCAGGTTAGGCCTTTTTCCCACTTGAAGTGCATCACTAGTGTTTATTGCTGATGTGACTGCTGATAGAAGTAGCAGGTGACGTGTAGAGCAAAGGAGGAACCACAGCATTTGGTGATGTTCAGGGGCTTTAGACATAAAGCAGTCAATAATCAACGTTATGTTCGTTCGTTAAGTTCCTTTTGAGCCTTTGAATATTGATGAATGTGCATAAAAATGGTTGTAATTCTATTTTTTTTATTTATTTATTTATTTATTTATTTATTTATTTATTTATTTTTGTAATTCTATTTAATTGAATTCAATTTTATTTATATAGCACCAAATCACAACAAAATTCACCTCAAGGTGCTTAATATTGTAAAGTTAAGACACAATAATACAGAGAAACCCCAACAATCAAACAATCCCTTGTGAGCAAGCACTTTGGTGACAGTGGGAAGAAAAACTTTTTAACAAAAAGAAACCTCCAGCAGAACCAGGCTCAGGTAGGGGCAGCCATCTGGGTTGTGGGAAAGGAGAAAAGATAAAAGATATCATATGGAAGAGAGCCAGAGATTAATAATGACTCATAATTAAATGCAGATTTCAATGCAACAGTCACACAATACTTCTGTTAAAGCCCTTTAATTAGAGCTGAAAGTCTGCACTTCAGTCACACATTGATTGATTGGTTTAAAATCCACTGTGATGGTCTACAGAGCCAAAGTTTTAAAAAATGATGCATACAAAGAGTAGGTACGCCATATTTATCTAGCTTTTCAATACAATTTTATTATAGCAAATAACAGAGGTGAATGCATATGAGTCTGACATCCCATAGATTTCTTTGTTCAGGACTGGTAGTCTGATCAGTTTCAACACAGTAAAAGATGATATAATTATTATTATTATTATTATTATAAATTATTATAAAACGAGACCTGAAAACGCATCGCAGAAACTGAAGGAAGCTGTTGCAAAGTCCTGAATTATAGTGGAAGGAAAATCTCTGCTTTCTGTAAAGAACATTAAAGTTCATCACAGTTTGGAGGTGAACAGAAACGTAGTAAATATTTATGCTTTATATGCATTCTCCTTTTCATTACACGAGTGTCATGCTATGAGACTACAACCTTTCCAATGCAATGTCCATCCATCTATCTCTTCAGTGGAAGAGATAGATGGATGGATATTGCTATCCCAGCTATAATAGGGCGAGAGGGCACGGTACATCCTGGAAAGGTTGCCAATCTGACAAAGGACTAACACAGACAACCATTTAGACTCACATTCATACTTATGGGCAATTTAGAACCACCGATTAACCTAACGCCATTACTTACATGTCTTTGGACTGTGGGAGAAGCCAGGGTACCTAGAAAGAACCCATGCAGACACGGGAGAACATGTAAATTCCACGCAGAAAGGTCTCAGCCAGATTGGGGACTTTTTTTTAAAATTATTATTATTTTGGGGGGAAGACACACAGCTAAGGGATTCACACTGGACTCAAACCCAGGCCATGGGGCATGTGGCTGTGGTTCATTTTTTAGGCAAATGTATAACCACACTATGGAGCCACACATATAAGACTTATGTGTAAAAAAGAAACTGTACCATTGTCTTTGCCACTTGGTTAAAGGCAGATCCTTTGAGAAAACTGTTTTCTGGTCAGATGAATCAGAGATAGAGCTGTTTGGCCGCAGTAACAGACATGTTTAGTGTAGATCAAAGACAGATCCTTGGGAGAAGAACCTGCTGTGAAGCATGGACCTGGAAATGTAATGGTTTAGGGTTGCTTTGCTGCCTCAGGGATTTCAGCTTGCTGTCATCGCCAAGCTACAAATTCCACATCGTATCAATAAATGCTTGAACATAATGTGAGGTCACCTTTCTAAAAGCTAAGCAGAACCAGAAATAGTGTAGACGTTTTACAAGGATCATGATCCTAATCACACATCAAATCCACCAAGGAATGGTTGAAAAAGAAGACATGGTTATGAAATAACCTGGTAAAAGCTCAGATTTAAATTCTACAGAGGGGATTTGAAACACGCAGCACACACTGCAAATCCCCCAGACCTCTCCACTGGGAGGAATTTTGCAAGAAGTGAATACAAAATTTAAGTAAGCCAACATCAGAGACTGGTAGGCAATTACACAAAAAACAAGAAGAAAAAGAATTATTTTCTGCTAAAGGTAGTATGTGCCTCTGATGCACAGGGATTCTTAGTTTTTCTACATTTTTCTTTTGGTTTGTTGTTGTTTGTCATGCTTCCCATGATGCACTGCCCTCTATATGGCTTTATAAACAACTCTGCATTTATTCCTTAGGTATTATTCGTCTCTGGTTCTCTCCCATAGTGTGACTTCTGTCCTGTCTATCTCTGTTATTTTCTCTTTCCCCTTGCACCTAACTGGCCACCACAGATGGTTGCCACTCCCTGAGCCTGATTCTGCCAGAAGTTTCTTCCTGTTAAAATGTTTAAAAGGAGTTTTTCCTTCCCACTGTCACCAAGTGGTTGTTCATATGATGTCTCTGTATAATTGTAAAGTCTTTACCTTATAATATAAAGCCTGCTGTTGTGATTTGGCACCATACAAATAAAATTCAGGTTGAAACTACTACAGAAATGACAGTGGTCTTGCAGTGAGAAGGTTTAATCTTTTCTACAAAAAGTCCTGATGGAAACACTTGACTGTATTCTGCACATTTTGTGACCATAACCACATTTTTACTGACTTCATTACATTGGGGTGACAGCAGAGATCTCACATATGTGAAAACCTGCACAAAGAAAATCAAAAGTGCAATCACATTTTTAATTTCGATGCAATTACCCTGTAGAGTATACGTTAAAGAAATAAATCAATATTTTTATTACGGTAACTCCATGGGTCAGAGGAACCTAAAATATGAGATGGGACAACCCAGTTGAAGTTCAAAATTGTTTTAATCATGCAAAAACAATTACTTACAAAAATCGAACTCAAATAAGAAGATAGAGGCTGTGCAGAAACAAACAAAAGAGAAAGAGGGCCATGAACCAACCACACAATGGGCTAAACTAATATTAGAAAACCAAACCGATAAGACAAATACTGAAAACAGGACTGCTAGCAATCCTCATCTCAACTAATAATTAATAAATAAACTTCAAAAAGGAATAACGGCTAATCAGCACTATCAGAGAGGATGGTAAGAGCCGGTTAATAAGGATGATAAACTTATTCTATTTCTTGCCAAGGATTACATGACAAGATCCTAAATGCACAGAAAACACAGATTAAACCTGTTATGCTCATTTCCAGCTCCTTAACTTTATTTTTTGGACTTTATTAGCTTTGCAAGATTTGAAATTAATGGAGTTAGATTAATTGGAGATTCTAAATTGCCCATAGGTGTGAAAGTGAGTGCGAATGATTCTCTGTCTCTCTGTGTTAGGCCTGTGACAGACTGGCCATCTGTCTAGGGTGTACCCGGCCTCTCGCTCTATGGTAGCTGGGATAGGCTCCAGCCACTTCGCGAGCCTGATAAGGATAAGTGGAAGAGAATGGATGGATTTGCAGTTCAAAATAATTTATCTCCTGCTGGGTCTCAGTAGCAGCCCTGCATATCACCCACTCTCTGAAACAGGTTTAGCTCCTTTCCCTTTGAGCAAACTGTCTTTTGATTGGTTGCCCCTCACGAAGGCAGATGAGTGGAGCGTCTGTGGTGACAAGCAGAGCTGCCCGAGTTCAGTGGGACTACTTGAAACTTTGGCCTGTCTAATATGAGCATCCATATTTGTAACACTGAATTATGATTAAAAAAGCAACATAAGAGATTCATTTAAAATGTTTATTGTATTGCGTAGCCTACTGTAGATCTCCAATGCTCCTGTTGTGTTGTTGGGTGCGAAAAACTGATTCTCAAGTCATGGTGTGAAATTGGTGAGAGTGACTCATAACTGGGTGCAAAATGATGCAATTTACATTCTTTACTGCACTTTGATGCCAAATTGGTAAACAGGTACAAGATGGTTGGTAATAATCAACAAACAAAACCCGTCAACTCTCCGCTGGATTCCTAAAAACCTCAGAGGGGTTTTAGAAAGCTTTTGTTATCTGATAGATTTAATTAATTTAGTCAGATTCACTAAACAAATCCTTAATTTACATTTTCAAGCATGGAAATTTCACGTCCCTGATGACTGACTGTAATTAACCCGTAATGATGATGATAATGAGTGCAACAGTGACATTGTTTATTATATTACAAGCGCAATTGAATACAGCAGGCTACTTCATCTCACTGCAGGACAGAGGGCTGTTCTCATCAAGGTGTAAGGGCAAGCCACAGCAGGGCAGTGTAGTGATCTGCAGGCCGGCTGAGAGTTTGGGCCGGTGCCATCTCTGTTGGTTCTATTTGGATGAAGCATAAAGTCTGGGTGTAGTGGCCTTTTTTCAACCTTGAGAGTAATTGCTGGAAGGAGAAAGGTTGTTGGCTTGTAGCCCAGGACAAAGAGGCAGTTGGTTTCCAGTAGCCCTGCAGTGGACATCCATATGCTGAACAGGGCAAGATATATATCATATTAAAATGTCAAGAGTGCAGAGCAGGTCACTTATAGCCTGGACCTTTGCTCATAGTGAGGTGAGATGGTAAAGTGTTTATTTGAGCAGGAGGAGAAGGTGTAGTGATGTGAACAATGTGCCTGCAGAGCTACAGTGGGGCAAAAAAGTATTTAGTCAGCCACCGATTGTGCAAGTTCCCCCACTTAAAATGATGACAGAGGTCAGTAATTTGCACCAGAGGTACACTTCAACTGTGAGAGACAGAATGTGGAGACTGAATCCATGAATCCACATGGTAGGATTTGTAAAGAATTTATTTGTAAATCAGGGTGGAAAATAAGTATTTGGTCAATAACAAAAATACAACTCAATACTTTGTAACATAACCTTTGTTGGCAATAACAGAGGTCAAACGTTTACTATAGGTCTTTACCAGGTTTGCACACACAGTAGCTGGTATTTTGGCCCATTCCTCCATGCAGATCTTCTTGAGAGCAGTGATGTTTTGAGGCTGTCGCCGAGCAACACGGACTTTCAACTCCCGCCACAGATTTTCTATGGGGTTGAGGTCTGGAGACTGGCTAGGCCACTCCAGGACTTTCAAGGAAGGAGGTTTTGGCTCAAAATCTCACGATACATGGCCCCATTCATTCTGTCCTTAACACGGATCAGTCGTCCTGTCCCCTTGGCAGAAAAACAGCCCCATAGCATGATGTTTCCACCCCCATGCTTCACTGTAGGTATGGTGTTCTTGGGATGCAACTCAGTATTCTTCTTCCTCCAAACACGACGAGTTGAGTTTATACCAAAAAGTTCTACTTTGGTTTCATCTGACCACATGACATTCTCCCAATCCTCTGCTGTATCATCCATGTGCTCTCTGGCAAACTTCAGACGGGCCTGGACATGCACTGGCTTCAGCAGCGGAACACGTCTGGCACTGCGGGATTTGATTCCCTGCCGTTGTAGTGTGTTACTGATGGTGACCTTTGTTACTTTGGTCCCAGCTCTCTGCAGGTCATTCACCAGGTCCCCCCGTGTGGTTCTGGGATCTTTGCTCACCGTTCTCATGATCATTTTGACCCCACGGGATGAGATCTTGCGTGGAGCCCCAGATCGAGGGAGATTATCAGTGGTCTTGTATGTCTTCCATTTTCTGATGATTGCTCCCACAGTTGATTTTTTTCACACCAAGCTGCTTGCCTATTGTAGATTCACTCTTCCCAGTCTGGTGCAGGTCTACAATACTTTTCCTGGTGTCCTTCGAAAGCTCTTTGGTCTTGGCCATGGCAGCGTTTGGAGTCTGACTGTTTGAGGCTGTGGACAGGTGTCTTTTATACAGATGATGAGTTCAAACAGGTGCCATTCATACAGGTAACGAGTGGGGGACAGAAAAGCTTCTTACAGAAGACGTTACAGGTCTGTGAGAGCCAGAGATTTTCCTTGTTTGAGGTGACCAAATACTTATTTTCCACCCTGATTTACGAATAAATTCTTTACAAATCCTACCATGTGGATTCATGGATTTTTTTTTCACATTCTGTCTCTCACAGTTGAAGTGTACCTCTGGTGCACATTACTGACCTCTGTCATCATTTTAAGTGGGGGAACTTGCACAATCGGTGGCTGACTAAATACTTTTTTGCCCCACTGTATGTGTATCCTCATCACTGGAAAAAGCTATGGGAGGTGTATAGTAAGTGTAGGGGTTGTTGTATTTGATAGCTACAGACATCTTAAAAAAAAGGTTTACCAGGGTTGCAGCCAACTTTGAGGACACTGAGGTCACATTCTCTCTGCTTTCTCTGTAAATGCATAGCTGTAATTCAACCATAATATTAAACCTGTGAGATTTATGAATATGGAAGTTTAAGATATGAGTCCACATTTTTGTTTAGTCACACAGAGTCATTTTTTTCTTAACCTCATTAAAATCAGAAAGTTGCCAATTATTCTATTGAAACTGGTCTGCTGGGTGATAATTTGTGTTATTATATGGACAATTATCACCAGGAATACACTTGAAAGAAATACTGAAGTAGAGTCTAGCCTGATTGTGACACCATGACTTCACTCCAGTGGCAAAGAGGAAATGTGTACACTTTAGCCATTTTCAAACACCACAGTTCTGAAGATGTGCATGCAGGATGTAAAAGGTCTTTGTCCTACCAGCTTCCCAGTGCATAGAAACCTACCTGGGATTTATGAAGCTTGTGCACTTACTTCCATGCATATGTTAGTAAATCATTTAGAACTAAGATGTTTGTGCAATCTCCATTTTTCTATATAAGGAAACATGTTTTCATCCAGGTGAAGTGGAGAACGTAGTGAAACCAGCATCTCTAAATCAAGAAACCAGGAGAAGGTCTAATTGAAGAAACTTGAAGGATAGCGTGCAAAGAGGAAGCCAGAAAAGGCGCAGCTTTCCAAACTGTTTCAACAGGAGTGATTTTTTTTTTAAGCAAAGAAAAAAAGAAAAAGAAATATCGGGCTGAAAGAATGGGATTTCTGGACATCCCCCCGGACACAATGAAACAAAGCTCAAGTACAAAAAAAAAAAGTTTGGACATTAAAGTTGATATGACAACAGATTAACTGACTGAAGAAAACAGGTCAAGGACAACGAGCAACTCACTGTAATGAAAAAAAAAAGATTCTCCAGCATCTGTGCGATAGTGCCAAGAAATATAAGTAAGTGATGACATCCAATGCAATGATAGAAGTCATTTTTAATAAGATAACACAAGATAAGATGAGACACGTGTCTTACAGTCTATCTTTCTATTACATTTTTTTATTTATTTAATTGTAATTCTGAGCATTTTCTGGCTTATGGTGTAAACTATAAATAAACACCAAAATGCAATAATATTAGTATTAATTAGTAATAGCATGCATTATAAGCAAAGGTAAAATACACCTACAGTCATACAGAAAAGGATTACTTCAATTTACTGCAGCCAAATGTTGCTCTACAACCTCCTGAATCATGGGGTGTACTTAGGATTTCACAGGATTGCATAGAGTTCTGTTTCTTTTCCACATTACTGCAGTATCTGTGTAAGAGCTGTTTCTGTCTATGAATCTTTTGTTGCCCTGCACCATGTGGCTCGTGCAGAAAGCTACTTAGGGGTATAATTGTGTCTCAGATACAGCACTGTTAAATAATCAAAGTCTTTGCTCATTTTTCTTCAGCACGAGTGGATAAAAGCTGGGGAAAGCAAAGAAGCTGCCACTGCCCCCCACACCCCCCAACCCAACTGAAATAGAGACAGTCATGAGATGGGGCCACAGACTCACAGGAAATGTCAACAGCTTTGCCCTCAGGTCAGGGGCATTTGGTGCCTTGATTGGATCTTTTCTCAGATAACCTATAAAACACAATCAGGCGCCAAGAGAAGGCCACAAAGGATAATGAAATTATCTGAATAGCACGCATAAAACACCAGCAGAGAAAAATAGAAGTGAGGATGAAAGTTTACCCAGAACTGCACTTGACATGGATGAGTATACTGAATAATGAGGAAATACTGAGCCATCTGTTCCAGAAAGGAAAGAGTATGAGAGTGTTTGAAAACAGACAAATGCACAAGTGTCTACAGCACAAACCTAAATATTTTAACAGATGCAGTGTGTCTTCAGCTTGAAATATTATAGTCTGACAGTGCGTCTGAGTGCACGTGTGCAGAAACACATCTTTATCTGCGTGAGAGTACAGCGCAGAAGTGTAGTCGTTGTAGTGCATTATTAATATATTGACGCTGTGATCCGCCTTTATTCTCCAGTTTATGCGTGTTTGGAATTTATAAAGCAATAAAATTAGTTGTAATCCCAGGAAAACACTTGGCAGAATAAATCATTGTGTTGCCTTCCTTAGTCAATTACTGTAATTATTAACCTCCCTTGGGCCCTCTGAACAATGTTTGAACTTACCAAGGCTCAAAATATTTCATTATCTCGGGAGGAGACTAATTGGCACTCTGTTGCAGGTAGTGAGTTAAGAACAGCCATTATTCAACAAATAAACATGCAATTTAAATCCATCTTAAGTTTAATTGTTTCATTTCAGCTGTGGGAGAAGGTCAAGATGTAGGAGCGGCTGTGCAGCACACACGATGATAATTTTAGCCCGATATAATATCTTTGTCAGAAACCTGTTACTTCTCATAGTTATTTCTGTTCAAAGCACAATTATCGATGCGCTGCGACACGTTTTGACAAACTGTTTCATATCTTTTTTTATAATCTATGTATCCATAGGTGAATAAAGTCGAGTCCTCCCACTCCTCTGATTTAGGAGGTGTTAAGTTTAACGGCAACTTCTTCAGCTCCTTGCAGATATTACACGCTACTTAAAGGCTCATATAATCATGATATTTGGTGGACTATTTGAAATTAAAATGTGAAAAAGAAATGCAAATGGTTTAGGCTCATACTAATAGGGATAGTAGAGAACCCTGGAAGTAAAAGTGCTTCTCCAGCTAATGGTGCATGAGTAATACAAAGTGCTTTCTAACTAGCCAAATAGGAACACGACTGATTCAGAATACATTAATGAAACATTTTTAGAGCTTCAGACTCATTTCTATCACTTTTTATCACTTGTATTATAAAACCTGGAGAGAGAAAAAAATCCAGAACTTAGAATTTAATTTATTCTTGCTTAACGTTAATGTGTCTGGAAGTACCAAGCAGAAACCTCTGAATAGTGAAGTTATTGTAGAAGTGCCCAAAACGGCAGGTGCTGGAGTGGCCCTCCATATTCTAAAGCAGCAGTCCCCAACCTTTTTTTGCGCCACGGACCGGTTTATGCCCGACAATATTTTCACGGACCGGCCTTTAAGGTGTCGCGGATAAATACAACAAAATAAAACTAGTACTGGTACCGAAAAAAAGAAGATTTATTCATAACACATGTGAAAAGACCCAGGAAAACCGAGTTAACAATAAAAACAATAACAAAATAACGCTGAAAACCGATATAAACCTTGAAAACCATACATTTCACACCTGAGCCTCAACTCTCGCGGCCCGGTACCAAACGACTCATGGACCGGTACCGGTCCGAGGCCCGGAGGTTGGGGACCGCTGTTCTAAAGCATTAAAAATCATATTTACCTCAGCCTGGTACACGAAAAAGGGGGGTTGGCCTCTATGAATAAGTTCACCTTATACATTTAAACAAATGTACAACGGGTGATCTGGGGCTTTTGTTTTTTTGTTTGTTTGTTTTGTGAGGTGTGACGACTGAAGCAGCTCTAGCTAGTAGTTTTTTTGAGGGCTTACATTAGGCCCTAGTCAGATTGGTTGGTGACTGCCTGGCAACCATCAATCACTAGGGAAAAATTTGTATTCTCCAACTGGTTGCACTATGAAACTGAAATCTAGCTGCTGAGGTTGCTTGTAGTTTGTACAGAACACTTTGACTGTTCTGCAAACACTTGCCAACTACTCTCTAAGAAATAGTGATGGAACAGAAAGCTGTTGCTGTCCAGTCTTTTGAAGTATGTTGGTTTCAGAGTTAAGGAGCTAGTTTTGCTACTGCTCAGTAGTTAGTGAGTGCTTGCAGACAAGTTGGCCTCCATCATTCAAACAATGAGTGACCAAAGCAATGTGCTTCCAACCAAGAAAATCACAAGGAATCCTGTGAGGATCCCACATTGACTGGTCTCTGGGCCTGTGTGACTGAGACCTTGGCTAATTTGAGTCACTGAGCTCGTCCTTGTTACCATGTTTGTCCTGGTGGTAGATTTTGGAGCATTCTTAATAGAATTATCCGGTGAACAATATGGTTTTCTGTGAGGTGTGGGCTGCAGAATAGGCGTATGTTTCAGTTTTGGTGAGAAAGGTTTTAGTGTATTATTAGCCCATTACTTAGCACTGCTATCATTAGCTGATAAATTGGCGCTCTGTGTTCTCATCCAAATGTGGTAATTTCTGACCAATTTATCGCTCCTACCCATTTTTTAATAAGAACAAGAGCACGACTGTACAGCGATTACACATGACAGAGTGACAAAAACACAGTGGAATAAGGAGAAATCCCTTTAGTCCTCCATCAACTCTTTGAAGTTGTTGTTGTTCTGATGACGAACACAAGATGGCATACTTGATACTGTCCTCCAGTAACGTTACTTCAGAGGGCCCAGAAAGGGGTGGCTTTTCCTTCCCAGTCAGCTCCTACATCAGTGGAATACTCAAATCTGCGGCCTGCATTTATTAGAAAGTGGAGAGTAAAGAGTGAGCAAAGAAAATCCTGAAACTTCCAAATCCCACCAGATAGAGCCCATCAGCCTGCGAGGCTGAATTTTAACATGTATCTCTGTACCACGTTACATAATATTGGTGATGTGCTAATGTAAAGCTGTTACACTCTAATGGGTATAACAGAACAGCCTATGCCAGGT
>NW_005187482.1:2265258-2273280 GCF_000239375.1 Pundamilia nyererei | reverse complement strand
GCCATAAGTTTGTGTTGTGCCATGCCGCAATCTATTCCATTCTACACCCACACAACTAAACTAACTACTGTAGCAACTAACAAAACGCTGGAGAAAAGCTTTTTCAAGAGTAAACAAAACGTGTTCAGATTCACAAAGGCGCAAACACACGCTCAGATTCATATGCACCTGCCATCCTTTTACCCAGACTGGCACCTACTGTCAGTATGATTTAACCCCACTTGTCCTCTATCCTGGGAAGTTTGATGAGCGCCATCAGACAAGAAGAGCTGGTCCCTTCTTTTTCTTGACATGTGAACAGCTGGGGCCTTCTGTGTTATGACTCCCGCTGCCACATCTGGTGCGTGTGTGTCAGTTTACAGGGCGTGCATTTGACGAGTCCTGCCACATCTGGGAGGCAATCCAGCTGTCCCATTCTTCACACGTCTGGACAGCGTCCTGCAGACACCTAGCTGTCACTCTGGGTTACCTGGAGCCCACCTCACCGTTAGAGGCGAGACACTGGCTACATGTGCATCCACACTACCACATCTGCTCTGTGTGTGTGTGTGTGTGTGTGTGTGTGTGTGTGTGTGTGTGTCGGTGTGTATGTGAGAAGCTGTGTGTTGTTGACTGTGTGTGTGTGTGACACTGAGGGTACATGTATGTCCTCAGGGCTGAGGCTCCAGTCTTCACACCTTTCAGTTGAAAACACACCCAGAAAGACACACCAGGCACTGTAGCCATGCTGGGTATATGGGTCAAAGGCTTCAGAGGGAAGATTTTTGAAGCTCAGGCTTTCGTGATGAAGCAAATACTTATGCAAGAAAAATAGATTTAAGAATATTAATTTAAAATATGAAACAAAGACGTGATAGCATCAATAATGATCTAGCCTTTTTGCGTTAAAGAGACAGAGAATAAGCTGCTGATGGATCTGAACCAGCTGAGTCGCTTCCAATGCAAATATCTTGAATATGACCTGAAGCAAATTTAGTTTCGTTTTTACATTTTGCATCACCAGAGCGAACACAGAAAACAATTTTTACTCGGCAGACTTTTATTGTGTTTGTGGTATAAATATTATGTGTAAAGATTATTTCCAATGGATGTGACAAATACAATTCATCTTTTGGTAGTCTGAGGCTGAGGCTAACGCTTTGGCAATTAGAAGCCTCAAGAAACATCTTTGTAAATGATATATATTATTTTTTATGCAAGTACAGAGATTAAAATCACTTTTCTAGGTACACAAGATAACCTGGTGAAGTTCAAACTGAGCACCAGAAGGGTAAGAAAAAACTGTGGGGATTTTCACACACAACCATCTCTTGGATTTACAGAAAAAAAATGTTTCCAGTCAGCGGCAGCTCTCTGGGTAAAAATGCCTCGTTAATGCCAGAGGTGAGAGGAAAATGGGTCAGACTGCTTTGAGCTGATTGGAAGGCAACAGTAATTGAAATAACCGCTGATCACAACCAAGACATGCAGAAGAGCATCCCCGAATTCACAACACAACTGTGTGCATGTGTGTGCAGCAGATGACCTACAGCAGCAGAAGAGCATCCCAGGTGTTTCAGCCACCAGCTAAGAACAGGAAATTGAGGCTACCTTTGTACAAATTCATAAAAGAAGATTAGAAAAATGTTGCCTAGTCTGTTAGTATCCATTTCTGTTGTGACATTTGAATTGTAGGGTCAAAATTTGGTTTGAATTAATTCAAAGCATAGCTCCATCCCACCTTGTATCAACAGTTCAGGCTGATGGTGGTGTAATGGTGTAGGGATACTTTCTTGGCACACTTGGGGACCGTTAGTAATACCTGAACATTGTTTAAATTCTACAGCCTACATGAATATTGTTGCCGACGGTGTCCATTCCTTGATGATTGCACTGTACCCATCTTCTGATGGTTAGACCAGAGCTCAGATAATCTCTAACTGGTTTCTTGAATATGATGTCTACAATCACAAGATCTCAATCCAGTAGTGCACGTATGGGACCTATGGGATCTATGGGACCTATGGGTGAAGGTGGAGATTCTCATCATGGATGTGCAACTGTGTGATGCTGTCATGTCAACATAGACCAAAATCTCTAATGAACATTTCCAATCTCTTGTTGATTCTATCATCACCAGTTTCTGAAGGTAAAAAAGGGTGTACCTAATAAAGTGGTTATGAACGTTTATGTCAGTTTTTAGGGATGTGTGTGTGTTCTTCTCTAGTGAAATATTTTATCGTGATCAGGAGAGCAACATGTTTCTCAGCCCTGATTTATTTTTGATTCCATTCTCTTTTGGTTAGACGAATTGTTACAAAAGAAAAATCAAAGCAAATAAATGTCTGAGATCAAAAACGTCTTATTTTTCTGTGTCGTCAAGGTTTATTTAGAAAAGTGTCAAGAAGTCAACAATCAGACAAACCAAGGTGTTTACTCCCCCTCTTTACCCCAAGAACTGTCATCCAGTCTTTTGCAAATCATTAGAAGACTGTGTGAAGTGTAAACTCTATTTGTCAGGCTGTTCATGACAGGGAGCAACGACAGTCACAAAGATTAAACAAATATCACTACATATATATATTATATATGTAGAAGTTTTAATCTGAGGTTTCATTGAGATTCATTTTTTTATGTTACAGTTATTTTACAGAGCTAAGATGTGACTAAGCTGCTTCTTGATATTTCGATACCAGATCAGTCACATATTGATTAACTGCATCACATTCATCGCTGGTTCCTGTTTCTCAAATGATCATGTTTCCTGCCTATTTTCTGTTTTTTGTCCAAGTATCGTTATCCTGAGGACTGCCATTTGGGAGTGTCTCTAGCAAAATGTGGTGGATGTGTTCACTATTTTCTGATATTTGAGCTGCAACAAAAAAAGTCCAGATAATTGTGAATTGCCACCACACCACAGAGATGTTGCACAAAGTATGATGTATATCTTTGAAGTCTCGAGAGTCTGTCTCTCATGTTTTAAAGGCAGTCACTCGACTGCATAGGTTGATGTGTAAAAAGCAGCCTTGGAATGAAGCAGCACCACAACTCAGTGTTTCTGTGGATGCATGCGCATCTGCCTTGCAATCTACGAGGAGTGTTGCCAGTTCCTTACCTCCAGATCAACATGCATCTTTCCCTAAGCACTCCACAACTGAAGAATCTCCACACTAATTAACTGAGATTACAGCAATTAGCAGACCATTAATCACACCCTTATTAGTTTAGCAAGGCAGAGAGAAGGAAAGAGTGAAGAGAGGGATGGAAAGACGTGGAAAGTGCAACAGTAGAGGAGGAAAGACTGGTGGGGTGTGGGGGAGAGGCTCTCCTCTTGGCACCAGAGTTGTCTGTGACTCCACATAGTGAAGCTTTAGGAGCAAAACGATGTTTCCCCAGATTAATACCGGGGGTATTTGTTCCTAAACGCGTGCTCTGTGTTTTACAACATACTTAGACTTTGCACACAGACACACCTTCATGCAATTTTTTCAAACGCGCCCTGTGCAGATTTTACATACGATAGCGGAGGTGTACACTTAGAGTGTAAAAAATGTGGCGAGTCCTGAAGACAACTGTGTGTATGTGTGTAATGGTGGTGGGTGGCAGAGTGTGAGTTCGGGTTGGCACAAGTGTTGGTATGTTAAAGCCCGAGCGTGTGTGTGTTTGTTTGTGTGTCGTAATGCATGGTCTTACAGTATCAGTAAATGTGTGAGCATGTGTGTTTGAGCCAGGGGGGAAGAGGTTGCATGTGTGTGTGTGATTATTAAATATGTGTGCATGAGTGTGTGTATATTATATATGTGTGTGTGTGTGTGTGTGTGTGTGTGTGTGTGTGTGTGTGTGTGTGTGTGTGTGTGTGTGTGTATGTACGTGTGTCT
The DNA here is from genome assembly GCF_000239375.1 of Pundamilia nyererei. Taxonomy (NCBI): domain Eukaryota; kingdom Metazoa; phylum Chordata; class Actinopteri; order Cichliformes; family Cichlidae; genus Pundamilia; species Pundamilia nyererei. Next base: position 2,269,423 of record NW_005187482.1, on the reverse strand, counting down.
TAAGGAAGGAGTGAGAGCAAAGCGGCTTCAGAGGCTGAATTTCTAAATGTGCTCACATCTGATACTATCTTCCATCTACTATTCTATGTTTCTTCTTCTCTCCTCTGCTACCCCCCCCCCCCCCCCCCCCCCCCGCCTCCACCCCAACCCCCACCCCAACTTGCCCCCCCCTCGTCAGCGAGCGGGGTCAAATGTTATTCCCTCCTCGTTGTCACGGTTGCCAATCACCTCACTTTCTGTAGCAACTGTTTCCAAGGCAACGGAGAGATCCGGTTGCCAGGCACCGAGAGCAATGCATGTGATTGTTACTTATTTATTTAATTCTATCTTTATCTATTTGTTCATTCTAAATGCGTCTGCACTTGCGTTCACGTGCGCACCCTCCATGCACCAGAAAGGCACACACACTCTGCTCATCTCGCACTCACAAGCACAAATGCATGAGCTTCTCTCTCTCTCTCCAACACACACACACACACACACACACACACACACACACACACACACACACACAAACGACTGAGACCTTAACTAGCTAACCCATCTGCATTTACCACAGGTGTGAAACGTGCGCATTGGATGACAAACAGTGATTATCATAGCAATAAGGATCCTAATCTGAGCCCTGCTCTCCTCCTGGCCTTCTGTTCCCTCCTCTCATCTGCCACGTCTCATAGGAGCTGCACAGTGATAAAGACAGGCCCTAATGAGAGGGCTCTTATTGCGCTGTGATTTCCTCCCTCTGTCCCTTCATCTTCTACTGCCCCCCCACCTCCCCCCACCCCCAACTCTTCCATATCCATCCTTCTATACCTACAGCATCTCCTTTCTCTCTCTCCCCTTCCGTCTATCCGTCAGATCCCTGCAGCCACTCCTGCACACAGCAGGCCTTTTGTTTTCCTGGATAAGTATTACAGGGTAATTGTAATGGAGTGACCCATCGAGGAGGAAATTACTTCTATCACTGCGCGGCCAAACCCAAGGCATACTTATTCATTCAGAGCCTGTTGTCTCTGTTTTGTTTGGTCTTACTGTGGTTATTACAGACTGATCTGTCGGGGGTGGGGTGGGAGACAGTGTAGATGGAGGAGAAAGGGGTTGGGTTAGGGTGGGTGGTGCTTCAGCTGACCACATTGTTGATTCTGATGGGGGTTGCTTTGATGTAAGCTCAGCCACGGATTGTAATGTGGGGCTATTTGATGGCCATGTTTAGCGCCATCGCTTTTGAGAGGCAGATCGCTATTGTTGGCCGGAAATGATAGATTAATCATGTTCATCAGCAGCAGCTCTATGAGAAGTGGACAATGAAGAAATGAGGTTGATTTGAGTGTTGGGAATGTGGTCAGTTTACTGATTGTGGAGACACAGGGGTGGAAGTTGAGTTACAGTAAGTAGAGCTGAGAGGGCTGCGAAATATGAACTACAGCAAACTGCCTATGATGTATTCCTTCATAGCTTCTTCATAGGTCAAAAGAGTACTCTTTATTATATTAGTCCACTACTTTAATTTTTTTTAACCTTAAGCTGCTTTAAAAAACAAACAAAAAAATCACAAGAAGAGTCATCCAGTCTTAATTTGTATACTTCAGTTTGTGCACTTCTGTGTGCACTTTATTTACTTACTTGCGCGATGTTTGAATTTCTCAAATTGAACACTGCAAGTTGTGTACTTAGAGACGATTGATATCAGGCATTTTACAAATACGTCCGACTTGTCGTGGATTTGGCTAAATTGTTGTGCAGTGAAGGCAAGAATTATATGACGCCACACATGTATATGTACAATGCCCGATCAGAATTGACCTCCTATAGGAACTTTGATATTTTCTCGTTCCCTCTAGTGCCACCAGCAGAAAAATCGAACGTGTGTCAGGCGTACATGGTTCGTTGACATTTATTGCTCTGCTGAAATGTCTGTTTGATCTGTTGCCTAGCTTGCCATGAGAACACATATAATGAGGGGATACGATTGTTTGTTAGGATGACACCATCTTCTCATCTAACACCAACATTAAGTGTATATTTTAACATGATTCATGATATCTGAGAAGGAAATGTCAGAGTTAAATGCACATTTAGCTTTGTTTTGTACACAGAAAATGTTGGCGTTACATCAGATTGTAGCTAAATGCAGTCAGTGGATATAATAATCATTGGGTTTTTTTCTATAAATTTCCACAAATATTGAAAAATATGCTATCATGTGCCAGCAAATTCAATATTTCTAAAGTATTTCCTACCGTATGAAACAAAGACATCTTGGCCTTTAAGAAGCTAGAGAATTAAAAGTACTTAAATAGTTAACTGCTAACAAAATTCCTGCCATAAATTTTCTGTGGATAATTATTTATTCTGTTAGTAAATGTTTTTCTTTTTCCTTTTGAAGGCATTGTATTTAAAGGTAAGGTGTACACGTTATTGTTCCAGCTCCCTGTTTAATCAGATATCATAGAAAAACCAAACTAGTGAAGCAGGTAATCAGTGTAGGCAGGGAAATCAATTGGATCTTTAATTGCTGTGTGGAAGAAGAGACTGAAAAATTGCAATCTTACACATGCGTGCACACACACACACACACACACACACACACACACACACACACACACACACACGCACACACCCGTGCACAGTGACAGACAGACAGTGGCACTGATATGAGTGGTGTCTCTGGGGAGTGGCATGGAGAATCCTCTTGGCTGGGAATTTCCAGGGTTTAGCACAGAGACACAGTTTCTGTCAAAGGGCCCTTTACATGGATGAGCCCCAGCATCACATTCGCCCACTGTGAAATAGAGGGATTTGAATAATCTTATTACATCCCATTACAATAACACTAATATGATCCAATGCCCTGCAAACTAGACTGGAGTGGGGGGAAACTGACAATCTGACCACCCCACATGGCACCAGAGCTGGGGCAAGTAAATCACTAAAAAGATATTAAGGGGATAGCATTTTCATGAGATTACTTAACCAACATTTCAACCCCACAAACATGACTCGATTAGTGAGTTGAAGCAGAGGCTGGTGGAAGGACTTATGTGGTTAAGGTCACAATTGCACGGCAAAGCATAAAGTCATGGATTTTTACTCTGCTTAGTGAAAGCAGAGATGTATCGTCTCCTTATACATAGATATATAAGTATATATAACCTGGTTGAAATTGTTCTATGGATGTACTTGAAAATTATAAAAAAATAAAGTTCACACAGCTTTAGAATTATGCAGCGTGATCGTAGAATTAGCTGATTTTCTTGAAATTACTGACTGCAAATGATATCGCCTTATAAGCAGTGTGTGATAAGCAGTGTACACTGGTAGTGTGCTACTTACAGTAACATGTAATGTAACGTAAATTGTGTGCGACTTTTAAAAGTAAATGTATGCAATGCATGAAATTTACCTGCAGAGTAACTGTAAAAAAATCAAGTTAAATAAGGAAAAAGGTGTAGGCAGGATGACTTTGGTACATTATAGAAAAGCTAATTTTGAGCATTGTTTTTGATACATTGTTTCGATTTTCACCACCTGTTATCAGCCAGTCAAACCCATGCAGTTTGCTCCTGGCAGCCTGAGTCTGTTAGGCCTGCAATTGACAAACCACTCCACAGCAGGTAACCTTTATGTGCCGAAAATTCAACATTAATTTACTTAGGAAATTTAAAAAAGCTCTATAAAAGCCCTAAACCTGAAAATAGAGTCTTCAGAGGACTTTTCTGCTTTTTGTCCAGTTAAAACATTAAAAGTAATCAAAAAGTAACCAAATGTAATAATTTACATGACTTTTGTGAAAGACTTGAAATAAGTTAATTCCTTACATTTTTAATAAGATAGTAAACTGTAACCTATATTTCAGAAATTACCTTCCCAACACTAAAGATTGATTTACAATCCTGTGCTAAATCTATGGTCATGGTTGTCATGTAATTGCATGATCTATGCTATTAACTATGCCATTTTCTGAGACCTTCCCAGGGATGTAAGTACACATTTCAACAAAGCACACGGCAACAACTGTGACTCGTCTTCTTGGTAGTATGCTGCTTAAATACATAATGAGGCCTCTATGAAACAAAATGTAATAGAGAGTGTGTGTGTGTGTGTGTGTGTGTGTGTGTGTGTGTGTGTGTGTGTGTGTGTGTGTGTGTGTGTGTGTGTGTGTGTG
>NW_005187482.1:2262375-2265238 GCF_000239375.1 Pundamilia nyererei | reverse complement strand
GTGTGTGTGTGTGTGTGTGTGTGTGTGTGTGTGTGTGTGTGTGTGTGTGTGTTAGTGAGTCTTGGGGGGTTGGGTGGTGGTGGCTATAATTGTATTTAGTTTGCTCACCATGCTAACACAATAGCTCGTATTCTGCCAGTGTAGACATATGCTGTTTTCTTGTTTTCATAGCTCTGACAATCTGCGCTTCAATATTTTTTTAGCTCCAAGTCCAACATGATCAGCTCACTTTCAGACACGAATGGCAAAACGATGCAGACGCAGCACACAAGTATAAATGCAAACGACGACGTCGCCCACTATAGGCTCTGCAGAGATTAAAGCTAAAGAGCTGCTGGTCTCACACACTGCAGTAAACAGACAGACCTGTATGTCTGTATTAATCTGTCTATGCAAAACTGCTCTCTGCCATGTTTTTTTTAATGGATAGTAACTTTTGTATCTATATATTGAAAAAAAAATATAAATATATAAAGTGTGTGTGTGTTTCATGGATTTAGTAACTTATTTATAGTTTTACTGTATATATACATACAAGGCCTTGCAATTGTTACACTTTTTTATATTGTATTAGTGTTTTTAATATAACAACAATATGTAGTTACTGTATTACTTGTTTGCAATAATGTACTTTATATAAAATGTAGTTGTAAAAAAATAAAAAAATACCACATTTGCTTTTGAATCCAAATCCAAATAAAATGCTGCATGTCATGTCATGACTAACATGTTCCCTGCCCTCCCATTTTCTTAGAAAATGAACAGTTCAAAGAGTCATACTGGAGCACTGAACACTGCACTGTTTTCTATAAAAGCCTGAAACTATATATTACAAATAACTAGATGAGTGGAGTGGAGTCGTGGAGTCGTTTGTTCAGTAAAGCTGTAAGTGAACTTTATTTAGGGCCAGAACCTGAGCACGAGAACGTAATGTACATGTTACCTTCCTTTCATCAGATATTTGAATCACAGATATTGCATGTGAAGGTTGTTCCCGTGTTTGCCTGTCTTATAGCCCCTGTTTCTGTTCTTCTGTCTGCTTCTCCACCCACCCTCCTCCAGGCAGCTTGCAGAACAGCTGAGAGTAGACTGAGATTTATCTCTGACTTTCTAAATGCGTTCCTGCCCGTGCCCCTACCTGCCCGCCAGCCTGTTTGCCCGCCCGTCTGCCCGCCAGCCTGTCTGGATATTGGATTTGCTCTTTGACTGTGACCTTATACACAGTGAGCCACAGGAGCTAGTGCGACTGCTGGACCTTCTGTCCTGTCGTGCAGAGTCGTGTCTTCCTGCCGTCGGGGGCCCAGCCTCCCTCCCACCGAAACATCAACACTCCCCCCTTCTACAAACCCCTCTGCCATGTGCACTTATTGGATTCCCCTCTTCACCACGCACTCTGATAAGGGCATCTGTCAAGCGGATGAACAATCCAAGCTAAAAAGGTGTGTGATGCACGCTTGGAAGGATCTTACTTCCTGCAGAGGCCGAGAGGATGCTGGGTAGAGAGTCTGAGGACCTCGAACGGGACTTCGGAAAGAGGACTGCCATCACCACAGGTGCTCTTCACATCAGGAGGAGAAATGTTTTATCACTGCACATGATGGTTATGATGACGATGATGGCTTCCGCTCAGCTACGCGTATTCTCAAGCAATAACATCGACATCTGTATTATCAACCCAAGAATACCCGTGGTCGAGACGGGAGCAAACGGTCACGCCACCGCTCTTCCCTCCACCTTCTCTCCTCTTATGCTCTCACCTCGCATCCCTAACCCACCCCCTCTGTCCCTGTTCGACGTTATACGGCAGGAGAGAGCTGGAGGGAAGGGTGGGGATTTCATAAGCGTTTTCATGAACTGTCCAGGTCCTGCAAAAGGAAAAGAAGAAGAGGAAGAAGAAGAAGAAGAAAGGAAGAGAGAGCAAACACAATTCTTATGGGATTGATTCAGAAAATAATTGCGACCGCAACAGTTTTTTTAATCAATCATTCATTTGCACATTATTCGCAAAATATCATAAAAATGGTACAAATAAAAAGGCAAAAGCGGAAAATGCCAAAACCCTACATGATATTATAAAACCTCCACATTAACAGATGACAAAGAAAAACAGGAAATCTGTAAATGATTGTTATTGTTTTTTACTTTAAAAAAAAAACACTGAAATTATGACCAAAAGCGTCAACTGCTTGTGGAAACATCGTCTTCGTCTATGGGCGCATCACGATCACATTAAAGTTTTCTTTAAAGTGAGAGGATTACTAGGAAGCTACTGAGGAACGAAACAGGAATTCAAACAAAACAAAACAAAACAAACAAAAAAAAAAAAAACAGGGAGTGGATGCGTTCAGATCATCATCTGAACCGAGAGTGAACGCTCTGCTCAAGATGCCCGCTCCACGTCGCGCACAAGTCCTCGCTAATTGCCGTGAATACGTCTTGTGTTTTAGCGGTGTCAGCCACGGTGCGACAATGAAACTACTCTTGTTTCCAGCGTCGTAAACACTCCCTCCACTTACTCGCCGTTTCTCCCGCAAACACCAAACCGTATCTACAGCCAGCAGCAGGCGAGCAATGAAAGAAATAAGAGCAAGAATGTGATGGACTGCCGTGCTCGCATGAATAGTCATTTTGTCACCGCACACTGGGGCGCAATAAAGTCCCCCTCCCCTTTTTTCTCTCTTTTTTTTCTTTATTCTGTTCACCTCTTGGAACCTCTGACTGTGTGCGACTGAGGAAGTGGGAGATGTGAGCTTTAGCCATCCCCTGTCCCCCGTGTTTTATCAGCAAACGCTACAGTCGCACGCTTGCATCTGAGGGAGTGAGGGCTGCCCCCGCAGTGCTGCGAGCTCGAGCCCCCCCCCCC
>NW_005187482.1:2260312-2262047 GCF_000239375.1 Pundamilia nyererei | reverse complement strand
GGGGCGGGGGGTGATATCAGCTGGGTTCGGACTGTCATTCTACAACATGATTGGCTGTGTCAGGGAAGAGAGATAAGCAGTCTTCACATCCCTCTGCCCTCGCATCTTCAAGGCCCCGGAATCAAACGGTGGAGAACACCGACGTGCGCTCCTCTGCACTGAAAAGAGACTTACATGAAAGGAGTGATTCCTGCTATTATTCTAAACACCTCTGCATGTGAAATACCACACTTTTTTTCAAAGGGTGGAGGTGGGGAGGGTGGGGAGGAAGGATGAAAAGGTAGAAAGACAGAGAGAGAGAGTGAGCAAGAGAAAAAAGGCTGCTTAAAAAAAAAAGAGTTAGAATTCCTCATAGGAGGTTGTAGCCTGATAGTACCCCTGTGGTTCCAAGGCCCTGAGATCTCAAATCCCTGTGTCTTTACAACTCTTTCTTCCTCTTCCACTCGCCATAAGCTCTCACATTAGACAGCATTAAGGGAGGAGATGGAGCGAGGAAGAGCAACTCCCCTACATCTCAGTTCCTGTAGGACTTAACATCTTAGCTCTTAACTGTCCCGGTGGCCTGTCCAGCCGCTCTCCCCTGATTCAGTCCACCACTTCCCAAGCGTCATCTAAGAGAAATCCCCAAATTAATTCTCCAGGCGTTATTATAAGCTGTGACACTCTTGTATAGATCTGCAGGATTAAAAAAAGAAACAGGCAGGTATTATAAGGTATTACTTGGTATTAGTTTTTTTTAAGCAACAGCTTAAACCTTCACATCTGATGATGGACTGGTGAAAGGGCTTTTAAACGTTAATTCTATTGATATAAGTAGTTCCTTGTGAGCGCCGAGAGCTACAGGGTGGTGTAAAAGATTCCGATCACAAACCCTTTAAAAATAAAGAACCGCAGATTGGGGATTGATTGAGAAGATCTGAGCGCACGCCGCAATAAGAGCGAGTGTTGTAGTGTTTGGACCCTGCGAGGATAGAACGCCAGGCTGTGTCTGAAACAAGACAGACTGTCTGCGAGGCTGCACAGGCATCACCGGCAATCTCTGGTGTGCTCCCAAACAGCTCCCCACTATGCGCCGCATCAATTATTCAGCATATTTATCTATGCAATTTGACGGCCTCTCCCCTCCAAAGCTCTGAACAAATTGCGGAAGCAGCTAATATCGCTCCCCGGCTATGTGGCTCAAATCGGCGCGCTATAGCAAAAAAAAAAACCCAAAAAAACCCCCCAGAGGCTGAGCACAAGAGGCTGTAAACAATCACTTGACACTTAGCACTTATATTTTTTGATCTGTTGGGCTAAATGCAGGCTGTGAACTCGTGCACACCTCCTCTTCCCAGACGTGCGTGCCGCAAGCGCGAGCCTCTTTTTTTCATGAGAGACACAGTGGCGATAAATGTGCGCGCAAGAGACCTGTGGAGCTTTTACAATACCAACAAATCTAAGCATCCCTCACCCCCGCCCCACTCCCATTGGCGAATCCATGTGAACACACACACACACACACACACACACACACACACACACACACACACACACACACACACACACACACACACACACACCTCATTTCTTTCTTTTCTCTCGTTTTCCACCAAACCGGCATTTAGCATGACACACGCCGAGGAGCCAGGGTAGCCAATTATCAAACAGATGTCAATGTATGCGTTACAATACTGAGGGGAGCCCAATTACCACACAGATGTTTTGTTTTCCTTCTCTCACTATTTGCACCCCC
>NW_005187482.1:2255066-2259274 GCF_000239375.1 Pundamilia nyererei | reverse complement strand
CACACACACACACACACACACACGGGCACGCATACACTCATTCAAATGGATGTTCTTTCTCTATACCATACAGATGCACGCGTGAACAGGTGCACATCACGCCGTCACATGCCGCCACGAACCAAAAGCTGCAAAATTAAACAAACAAACAAACAAACAAACAAACAAACAAATAAAAAGCCAACAGTTGAAATTCAACTGATTGCAAGTTACAGGCGGGATCGGACATAACTGTTCACTGCACAACTCACAGAAAGAAGACATGGACACGCCGAGGAGAGAAAGCACGAACATGTCACTGAAGTGAGCCGAAACCAAATCATCTGAAGAGGTCCATCACATTATGCTGAGCCCTCGCGCGAGAGAGCAGCTCCTGCCTTACAAATGTGGGTTTTTTAAAGCGCAGGCTGTTTAGCCTGCATGGATACTGACAGAAAACTTATGCTGGATTGCTGCAAAAAACATAAAAGAGAATGTCAAATGAAGAAAGGCCCGAAGAGTTCGGAGTAGATCCACAAATACATCAGCTTGGTGTTGCAAACATTAAATGATGCTTAACATTCACGGACACACAAACTGAGACGGTGATGACTTTCGGATTTATCAGGGCGAAAGAAAGAGTGTCATGATGTGGTGTTGCATTGTTTCCACATTTTCCTTAGTTCCAAGCTTTATTTGGCGGAGAAAATAAAGTTATTCACATCTGCATTGTAGTGCAGGCTGTTCACTTTGAACACGAAGTGAAGTCATTGCAAAATTACAGGCAACAAGCAAAGTCACGTCCAACTCTTTAAAAAAAAAAATCTTACTAAAGTCTGTGAAGAGGAATTAGAAGAAAAAAAATAGGGAGTGGGGAAAAAGCACGGGAGCAAGTTGGAAAATCGCGCGCGAGGAATGAATGAATGTATGAATGAAGGGAATAAAGAGAAGGGGAATGGTCTTAAAGCGCTGTTTCATGACACTGGTGTTGGCTTTGTGCTGCGATTACACTACACAGAGCGCTTTTTCTTCCTCCTCCACCCCATCCCCTTTTATTCCCCCCTCTCTCTTTTAATGGACAGTCTGCTCTGTAACGATGGTCAGTGATTTGAATAAACCCACCTGACGAAACTGACAGCTTTTCATAGTGCACTGTAGCCATATTGGCCACACATTTTCTGCGTGACTTAACGGCTCTGCATTAATTCTATTACACAGCATTTATGTCAAACGGATTATGAGAAGAATGGCAGCAGCGGCGGCAGCAGCGGTGGCAGCAGCAGCAGCATCATCTCTGGAGGATTTATTCCATACTCACCCCATTGTTGGAAGTCTGTCAATTCCCCCCTCATGCACTCAAGTCGACGGCAGTGTATTGGCGATATCTGGAAATCACACTGAAGAGAGGAGGGGGAAACGCCCCCCTTTCTAACTCTCTCTTTCTCCTTCCATCCAGAAAAAGCCTCACCCTTGTTCGAGGGAGGGGAAAAATGAAGGTAAAAGAGGAGAGGGGAAAAAGAAGAAGAGAGATCCGAGAGGCAGACACTCTCCACCCTTTATCCTCCCTTTAGATCCTGGAATCTCTGGCTCTGCTTCTGCCCTCATCTCTCTCTCTCTCCCTCTCTCACTCCCCCCTCTCTCTCTCCTGTTCTCCCATTGTTGCGAATCAAGCGTGGTCAAAGGGGCGCGGCGGAGGCGACTCAACGATTCAGGATTCACAGAGAAGGAACAGATTCAAGCCCCGCGCACGCGCGCGCGCACGCACGCGCACATACATCACGGTCATGGTGATGCACGCTGATCAGCATGTAATGACAGCTCACACACTGTCGGGGGAAGAATCGGCGTAGGTCTAATTACGACGACGATGATAATAATAATAATAATATTACAATAATGATGATAATAATTTCTGACTGTAAAAGCAGAGTGTATTAACTCGTCCGCATTCTTTGCTCACCGGACTCAGTGCAGCTTTTTTCCCTCCTTTGTCTCAGTGTCTTAATTCCATTAGGCTATAACAAGCGCATTAAACAATGGTCTCTAACTAAGGCTTGGAAATTATTCAAATGTAACCTTCACCAAAGTGTTCAAATGATAAACCTGCACACCGGGAGACACTCATTAGGCAGTGGCAGGCTGCCTGGAGAGCTCCGCTTTGGAGCCGTTTGCCCTGAACATGACCGCGTTGCGCGTTAGGCTAATTAACTTTTCAAAATTACAGATGGTCCCGCATTTAAATTCTGGCCGGAGTGATGGACATTTTTTTTTATTAATTCCGCACCCCGTCTTCTTTTGTACCCCAAAAAGAGAGAAAAAAAAATCATCATTGTGCCCAAAATCAGGCCCCATCAAAAATCTTTTTTTGTCCTCCTGTTCCTTTAAAATTGTCTACTTCCTCAGCAGCATATAACACGAGCTGATGGATAGATGCACAAGAGAAGGAAGTCACTGCCTGCCCATTCAAAAGCACGAGCACAATCTGTATACACACACAAACACACACACACACACACACACACACACACACACACACACACACACACACACACACACATGAGTGTGTGTGTATACTATGGCCTACTGTGAGCATTGCAGCTCCCTGACAGCAACTTCTCAGTGACTGGCTCTATATCCATCCTAATCCAATCCCATGGGATTTCCAGCCGTTGAATTTCCACAGCAAGAAGACTGGCAGCTTCAGCAGGATCTCTGCTTCTCAAATCTTCCCAAACCTCGCCTTATCCGCCGGGGGATTACACAGCTCAACTCCCCGGGTAGCAGTGGAAGTAGAGGTAGTATACTCCAGCAGCAGCAGCAGCAGCAGCAGCAGTAGTAGTAGTAGTAGTCTGGTGGAGGGTGTGGAAGTGGTGTTGCTCCATCATTGCATAATAGCTCAGTATCGCTGACGAGGTGGGCACATTGTGGGACTGCGCCACCCATTCATCACGGTTTTATTATTTGTCAAAGAGCATCAGGATGCAGGGTTTTTACTGGGCTGACACCGAGAGGCAGGTTTGCTTTTCTCCAAAGAAGGGGCCTGGCAGGAACAGGACGCGTGAACACGCACACGCATCATATCTGACCATCCATCACTTTGCGGCTGATACGGCTGTAGCATTACATAATATTGCTGCATGCTGCCTGTCAATCACAAAGCGGTTCGATTTCCTATCCCGTGCATACTGTAGGTAATCAAAGTTTTTCTGTAGTAATGGGGGTTTGCACAGTTTTTTGGGTCCCCTCTTTACTGAGCTTGAGATTGGCCCCCAGCCTTGGTGAGGTGGTGGTTTTCCAGGATCTGAAGCCATCAGCGACTGTGTGAGGAGCCCAGACAGGACAGCTGAGTTGTAAGTCCTGTTTCCTGCCTGTTTCCAGTCTCTTTGGCTCTCTAATTTCTTCTCTCTGTCTTTCCTCTGTCCCCCCAATCCGCCGCCCCCCCCCCCCCCCCCACTCTTTTGCAGTCTGCTCAGATCCCCGTGGTATGAGCACATTTCTCATTCCCTCTCCTTCTCTCTCTCTCTCCCTTTCCCTCACTCCCTCAAGATTGCTGCTTTATTAAACAGACTCTCCCTATCTTTCATTTGCCACTCTCCCCACCGTGCTCCCCACTCTCGGCCTGTGTGTGTGTTTTTTTTTATTTTATTTATTCTCTCTTTTAACGCACACATCACACTGGCTTTTGCATACGTCAATGCATTGCTCAGCACACATGCCTGGGTACACTTTTCCCCACCATATTCTCTTTAGTGCAGTAAAACTAAAGGATGGGAAAGTGTGATAGCAAGAGAGCGAAAAAAGAAAGAAAGGAAGGCTTCCCTTCTTCTATATGTTCCACCCCGACTCCAACCACATCGCTCCCTTTGCTTGGTGTCTACATCGCTCCTGCCCTATGTGCTCTCTCCATCTCTCTCCCTCTCTTTCAGACCCAGGGCAGCTATATTTAGCGGCAGGTTAACTGCTCCTGTCAAAGGTCTGATTTGTATTCTCTGCATGCAAGCCTGACTCGGGCCTCGCAGCAACACAAACAAAAGGCCCTAGTTTGAATATGCACTGAGCCCTACTGGCTTAGGAATCAAAGCCCTCTCTCTGCCCCTCTGCCAGTGGCGCCACCTGCTATGGAAAGGGGAGGGTGTGTGAGGAGAAGGAGAAGGAGGAGGCGGTGGGTCACAGGGACTCAAAGTCAAGCTCAAGTCGCTCCAAATGCACACATTCATGCGCGGGGGGGG
>NW_005187482.1:2252815-2255046 GCF_000239375.1 Pundamilia nyererei | reverse complement strand
GCACCGGTGCAATAGGCCCAAGTCGCTCTGTTGCACAACCCCTTGAATGTGCAATATCTGAGTAAGTGAGGCAAACATGCGATCAGTCGCACCCCTGTGCCAGAATCTGGGATGGCAGGTGGGAGGGACGGGGAGAGAAAAGGAGCCCCCATACAGGAGACAGACCGGGAATAGAAATCTTCCCATCCTCAAAGTGTGCCCCCGGGGGCTTCAAGTGACAAGGGAGATTAAAGTGAAAGGCACATGCATTCCACGCTACTGTACATGTAAAGACACATGGGGAGCCCACGGAGCCGGGCTGGCGGAGAGGTGTGATAAACCCCGCTGCTTTCCCCTCGCTTCCACTGCCTGGTCTCATCTGGTCCTGCAGCAGGCTGTGGGTGACAGGCTGAAATGGCACCGTGCTACATCGAGAGATACAGTCACTCTGACCAGAGGCTCTGAACACAACACATCCCACATACCAACACAAAGCCTGCCTCAGCTAGACTCTTTTCTAGGTCCTTGCCCTTATTAGTTGATGTTGCCTTGCGTGACATGCTTTCCATTCTCGCACTGGCAATACAGTGACAAAGGTGGCAGATTTAATATCGAAACCATTAATAGCGTTCAGACAGAACCAGGGAAAAGCAGCTACTCATATCTTGCCAGTAACAGTCAGTTTTCCTGAATGAAATGAGATCTTTCCCTGGCAACTTATATTAGCTGTAGAGAACTAGTAAACTGGCATTAGATTTTAAACTATAAGGCCTTCCGAGGTTCATTAATACATATTGGATGGTAATCTGTAGAATAATCCTGCTAGTGAATAGCTCATTTACACATTGCACATAGGAGTATCTCAGTAAATAATGCTGCAACACAACATTGTTGTTGTGCTGCTGCATGCCTGCTGTGCACTTCAGTGTTGTTGCATTATCAAACAGATTGTTCGACGTTTACTGTTAGAAGGCAGAAGGCTTTCAGGATGAGGACTAATCACTGCATTTGGCAAATGTAACATCCGGGAAAACAAGTTAGAGCGGGGTTGCTTGAGGGTAAACTTCCCTAAATCCAATAAAATAAAAAAAGAAACACAGGACAGAGACACTGAGCTGACACTCTGAAAAGCATCAGGAAAATACACAAAGGATGAGCTAGTTGTGAGCAAAAACCCCACTAAACCAATTTAAAAAAAAAAAGTAGTATAAAATGCTTATTGGCATTGGAAGCCATGCTTTGTTAGTAGTTTAGACGATTGCATTTAAGGTCAGAGCTTCATGTTTACTTTCGTGTATATGTGAAATTTGGCTTAAGAGTAAAAGGGGAAGACAGAAACTTCTTTTCATCCATCACTTTCCGAGCACATTCACACATAAAGGAATGTCTTTCGGTGCAACCTTTAAAAGTCTTTTCACTTTTCATGTTTCAGCCCGCTGAGCACTGGGCTCACTTCAACATTATGACTGTGTCGTTGCTTTCGTACAACTGTACACTCTCTGGCTAGATAAAGATCACTTTTGAGTCTGAGCACTTTTAATTATTTATTGCACTGTAAATATGATCCCACAAACAACTGCGAACATATAACAGGGCTAAAATTATTTGAAATGCATTGTGTGAAGGGTTGATGTGACCCCATTTTATCCAAAGCACTATTCCATTCCCTATTTGTGTCACTAAAAGTATCTATTCAGTAGCAGAGACCACACCTCAAATGTGATTAGACAATGTTTATTGGAAGAGAGTGGAGGATGGAGTGAGTGAAGGTCTGGCACTGAGACTGCGGTTTGGGGAAGGCCTCAGTGAGGATTGGTGACTACTCCAGACAGATGGAGGAGAAAGTATGGAGCCCAGAAATGGGAATAAATAAACTTGTAGGGCAGAAAGGCTTTTATTAATTCTTGTAAGAGGTGTGTCCCTTTTCTTGGAATTTAGATAAATTATCAAAAATAAACAATCAAGGTGTGCAATAAAAAAAATCCTTTACTGATTTGAGTAAAAATACACTACTTGTCCTCAGGCTAAGAAGACAGAGACAGTCCAGCTTACTGTAGGACTAATAAGATTAATATATGGCAAGTGGGGAAAAGGGCTATATTCAGTAAATGGCCCAGGGTGGGCTAAACACCAGGCCTCTGCTCAATCCAGTGAGTAATATTGGCACTCTGTGTTGATGTAGACTGATCAGGCTGATCAGGCATAACGATCGTGGCTCAAGAGTTAGGAGTTCGCCTTGTAATCGGAAGGTT
>NW_005187482.1:2247382-2251942 GCF_000239375.1 Pundamilia nyererei | reverse complement strand
TTATCTTATCTTATCTTATCTTATCTTATCTTATCTTATCTTATCTTATCTTATCTTATCTTATCTTATGAGTCTTGGTTTTCCATGACTCTGTAACTGGTTCATGACTGTTCCTTCCTTGGACCGTTTTTGATAGATACTAATGCACATACAAACCAGGAACACCCCCACAGGAGCTGCAGTGTTGGAGATGCTCTGACTCCATCATCTAACCATCACAGTTTGGTCCATGTCAGACTCACTCAAATTCTTATGCTTCCCATTTTCCTGCTTGTAACACAACTTTAAGGATAGAATGTTCACATGCTTCCTAATATATCCCACCTACTAACAGGTGCCATGATGAAGAGATGATCAGTGTTATTAAGGGCATCTGCCAGTGGTCAGAATGTTTTGGCTGACTGGTGTGTTTCTAAATGCTAAAATGAAATTTGATAATTTCTGCAATCTGATCGTCAGATTGCAACACAATTTAATTCAATTCGATTCGATTCAATTCAATTCAATTCAATTCAATTCAATTCAATTCAATTCAATTCAATGCACTTCATACTATAAGGTAAAGACCCTACAATAATACTTCCCTTTTTACAGGAAGAAACCTCCAGCACAACCAAGCTATGGCCATTTGGGGGAGACACAACGCACTGCACTCCACGTGCAAGGACTTCCATCCATTCCTATACTGTGTGTCACACGGTGAGCTTGCAGTACACCCTTTTAACAGTTTATCAGCAAACAGATTCAGGTTGCATCTTTAAGACAATGTATGTCCTACTGCTCCCCTTGAATGTCTGCATGAGTTTTTCTTCAAACTCATAACTGTTCAAATGAAAACTTTTGAATGATATTTCTTCAGGCAAAGCGTGGTCCAAAACAGATGTCCATCTTGGTCTGAATCCGGACCAAATCAGATGGACTAAACAATTTTTGATGACTCATTTTGGGCTAAATAAAGACGATGACTGACCAAACACACAGCCTCCACGGACATCTGGTGTTTGGTGGGGAAGGATGAGAATGACTAGTCTCCCTTAACAGGACATATGTTTATACCACGGCTAAGACACCATGACAGACAAACATTCATGTTCACACTCGGGGTTTCCAAATCAACCAAATCAGCAGGGCAAAAGAGCCTCAAATGAGACGTAAACCGACACCTTGCCTGTCACATCACATCACTGTGAAGAAAAAACAAAAACGCTCTGGCGCTGCTAAATCCCAGAAGGAAAGTTTCTTGATTCTTGTATCTGCCATAAAAAACTCAAATAGTATGATTTGCATATCCTTTAGGAGTTGTGAGAAAGATTCATTCGAGCTTGAATTTTGCCCAAATGCATTATGATCAAAGTGTGAGGTTTATGACCATGTGGTTGGTAAATATTTTGAATGCAAACAGTGACAGTTGGTGTCCAGTCTGCTCAGTCGGGTACTGACACAGCCAAACAATATCAACAAACATGACCAATGATTGCGTGATTCAAAAGGGGACTTATCCAATCAAATCCAAAAAGGAGGGGAAAAAAAAACAATCTTCACAGAACAGTTTCTGAATTGTCCATTACATCCAAGTGGCACCTCGACTCAGACAAGTGAAAATGTGGTTTGAAAAATAGGCCAGGCGCAGACATGTAATGAATACATTTCCTGGTTGGCAGAAACATATTTGAATATAATTTCAAATGAGCTGTGGAACACTTTATATTTTGCTCACTGAAAATAGCTTTGAAAATGAATGAATTGCCGGTCAAATAAGATTTTCCCCCCTCCCCTTCTTCCTTGCTTGTTTCCACAAACACTTTATGACGATTTGTTTAAGGAATGGAAATAAATCACAAGCTATTTTTAAATTACTGTACTCTAACTTGGCTGTGATTACATGATGGTCGTATTAATGCCGAAGCATATTGCAAAGAGATAAGTTACGGCATCGTATTTCTTTGGAAAATTACATCGTAAAGGTTATTAAAAATAAATATATTTTTTGTAATAGAGTGGGGACCAATGCATGAGGCTAAGCTTGGAGAGAAAAGAAGGAAGTCTCTCTCTCGCTCTCTGTAGATGTAGTTACAACATAGTTAAATACTACATCAAATATAAACATATGAAAAGGAATAAATTCAAATGTGCTGTTTTTTAATGCAAGGCATACTTTTGCAAAGGGATTTCTCTGCTATGAATGCACGGACACATGTAATATTTATGTGTGTGCATGGAGACGGTTTCCTCTGTTTTCTTACATGTGTTTTATTGTTTGTGCAGTTGACACTGCAGACCTGTGTTTTGGGGCTTTCTCTTATACGTGCATACATCCACGTGTATGCACGTATGTTTGTTTTGTCCGTAGACACCGTGTACACGTGTGTTGTTTCTCAGTGAGTATGTGCAGCTTTGTTAGGTGCACTAATGTATGAACTACATTAAGGATAAAATGAATAATAACTGCTATTTTAAGATTAGACTTCAAAGTTTCCTTTTTGATGGAGCTTATAGTTAGGGCTTGATCAGGTGATCCTGAAACCTGCCCTTAGTTTTGTTGCACTGAGTGTTTTTTTCTTCACTCTCTGTATATTTATACACCACTTTGCATGTGCATTAGTTGTTATTAATCCCCCCACAGCGTGTCTTTTGTCCTGTCTCCCTCCCTTGATCCTCAACAGATGGCTGCTCCTCCCTGAGCCTGGTTATGTGGAAGGTGTCTTCCTGTTGGAGTTTTTCCTTCCCACTGCCCCCAAGAGGTCGTCTGATTGTTGGGGTTTTCTTTCTATTATTGTAGTGTCTTTGCTTTACAACCTAAAGTGCCTTGAGGTGACTGCTATGTAAATAAAATTGAGTTTTTTCCTAATATTTATAACATAGTTTTTGTATAAACAAATACAGACCTGTCTGTACCTTGTAATTATTTCAATAGATGTCAGATAGTCGGGTGTATTTTAGGTGAAATTGTGTGTCGGAGCTGAAGTGTTGCCCTCGTTCTCTTCCTGGAGTTCTTTCGATATAAGTGGCACCTCGCGTGTCCAAATTATTTTACACTGTCATTTGCTATGTCATTTAAAGCTGTGTCGCTTTAAATATTTTTATAGGCATCTGGGATGTCAGACTAGATTGTTCCAAGACTGAAGCCCTTATCCTTCAGATGGATGACAAGCCAAGCTTCCACACAACTTACAACGCCAGAGGCAACCTACAGTCCACACAAATGACCCGATCTTTGGAACATTTTACAGATGTTTCTACTTTGCTAGAAGAAAAAAAGCAGTTGCTGGCTATCTCTGCCCAGCCCTCTCCGTTTCCTTGTCTATCCGTGTCAGTCTGTCTGTCCAAAAGCTGACATGCACTGCCAAGCCCCGCACCCATAAACTCTGACCGATTTTCTCATTTGCAGCTGTCTTAAGGAGACTGGGAGGTGTTTTCAGTTTTATGGATATTGACTCCTCCTCTGCTCTTTGATCCTGGTTGTCCACCTTCAGAATGGAATCTATCAGCTGCTTGTAAAACCCGGTGACAGCTCCAGACAAGTAGGCCCGATGTAAAAATGCATGTACTTTTATTGTTCACGTCTAGTCTTACAATAACCAGGTCTGCCAATCAATCACTCTTCCAGTCAGTCAGGGCTCGAGATGAAAGGGTTTTTGCTACTGGACCGCACACAGTTGGGCTTATGATATGCTTGTTTTTCATTTACCCTGATTAATAGGGTGAAAAAGTGCACGTGTGACAGCTGCAGTCTCAGAGCGCTTTGTCTTGTCTGTGCTCACACTCGTCAGCCTCGCCTACTCTCAACAGCTCACTCAAGGGAAATGTCCATATTGTCTATTAGCTTGCTGTGTGTCCATGTGTTTACGTGTGTGTGAAAAAGGTCCTGGGCCTGTCATCAGTCAGATTTACTACAGCAGTAGCAACAGAGGCAGAGGCAGTGTAGCGATGGCAGGCAGGGAGGGGCTATATGGGCTGGGATATAAGGAAGCTGAGCATGGCTCGGTCCCTCGGGGCATGCTCTATGTGTGAGGATGTGTGTAATGTGTGTGCGCTCAGGTCAGCACCTCGCCCACAGCCCACTGATGATGTCCATGCCTGATGATGTCATGGTATCGATCAGCAAGGCGTCTGTTGTGGGATTTGGTGTCAGTATCTGGAGAGAAGAGAAGAGAAGAGAAGAGAAGAGAAGAGAAGATACTGGTGGAGAAAGAGCAACAGATAAAAGCGGGGAAAGGGAAGCTTGTGGATAGATAGAATGGATAAAATATGATTTAAAGTAAAACTTTATCAGGCATTTTAAAGAAAATATTTGAAAATTGAAAGTGACTCAGCTAGCCTGAGGCAGTTCACTCCATGGCCTGAGGGCCACTGACTACACAGGCTCCATCCCTTCTTGTTTTACAGAGAAGGGCAGAATGAAAACCCCTGAGGATGTCTTTGTATTGTTGTATTGTACTGTTGAATATATAGTTAGAGATCCGAGATCTATCTATCTATCTATCTATCTATCTATCTATCTATCTATCTATCTATCTATCTATCTATCTATCTATCTATCTATCTATCTATCTATCTATC
>NW_005187482.1:2233869-2246155 GCF_000239375.1 Pundamilia nyererei | reverse complement strand
ATAGATAGATAGATAGATAGATAGATAGATAGATAGATAGATAGATAGATAGATAGATAGATAGATAGATAGATAGATAGATAGATAGATAGATAAAGTATGAGCATGAAATAATGAGGTAGGCTTCCATCTCTCACTTACAGTGGTGAAGTGTATCAAGCCCTTTAACCATCCAGTGGGCCCAGGGGACTTGTGTGTAGGAGGATTACAAACCTTACTGCCAGCTCTGGCCATCATTTAAACCTTCTTCAGCATCTCATGCACTTCTAATCGATGCGTTGCCAAGCATTAGCATCACATTAACAGTGTGAATATATAGACTTCTGCATTATTATAAACATTCACTGCAGTCACCTCGTACCATCAGCTCACGTAGCGCCGCCACCTTGCCAATAATGACTTTAATGAGCATCCTCCTGCGTGATAGTGGGCTTTTATGAAGTGGGCAGAAAGCATGAAATATACAGTAGCTTGTTTTATGGATTTGTGTCCTCTGGGTTTCCCTCCGATGCCTCGGCATAGCACGGCACCTCCATCACATTGACAGTCAGTCGGTGGGCTGAGCCGTGCTGCTGAAGCTGTATTGTGTAGGCTTGTACAGTACAGTTAAGCTACAAGCTTCTGCATTAGAGCTTGCAGACTCTGATGTGTGCTGCACAGAAAAAGAAGAAGAAGAGGGGGAGGAAAAAAGAGTTTTTCCTTCATCTCCTCCTCCTCCTTTTCCTCCCCTATCTTTCACTATCCGCTTCCTGGAACCTGCCCATGCAATTGGATTTAGTGTCTGTCTGTGTGCCTGGCTTGTCTCAGCCCTCTCTCTCTCTCTCCACTGCTCCATAGCACTCCACTCTCCCACTTTACTGCCCCCCTTGGCTCGTCTCTGCATTCTAATAGGACGATAATGCAGCCAGTGTGGTCCACAACTACAACACTACATGACAGTGCAACAACAATAGAGCTCCTCCAACAGGCTCACTGCCGACTGTGTATTGAGCCGCTGCTGCTGCTGCTACTGCTGCTGCTGTGGTGTGTGTGGATTATTCCACGTCTGTTTACATTCGTGCACGCGCAGTGTGATACCCAGGTCTGTCCGTACAGTGACTATTTGTATTTAGATAAGGGGGGCTGAAAGAGGGAGCAGAGACGAGGGACGGCGAGACAGTCCGCTGTTTACCCTCATCGATTGAACTCCAACCACCACGCCTCTCGTTCACATTCCTAGCTGGTTTTTTGCCTCTACTGCATGTGTTCATTTTATGTGTTTCCCCATCCATCCATCCATCCATCCATCCATCCATCCATCCATCCATCCATCCATCCATCCATCCATCCATCCATCCATCCATCCGCTCTCAACAAAACCCTCCTGACCCTCTGCACACTTATCACTGCTCCGATTGCCCTGTGCTGCTCCCTCTGCATCTGCTCCACGTTCAGCTGGGGAGTGGGGAGCTGGCCGGGTAATGGCTGTAGAAACGGCCTAATAACATTACAAGCTGCCATAAGAGTGGGGAGGGGTCAGGAAGGGTGAAACGAGGGAGGGGTGGGTGGGTTAGCGGGTGTACTTATGAATTGCAAGGGGTTGGTGGGGTCTAGAAGGGTGGCTGGTTGTGAGTGAGGGATGCGGGTGTGTGTGTGGGGTGGGGGGTGGAAGGGGGGAGGGGCAGGTGCATCACTAATGGCTTTTTAAAAAGGTTACAGCATGTCGCTCCCTCTTCATAATGGGGCCCTGGCTGTGCTGGAAATGCAATTTCCGGGAAAGATAATGCAAGGAGTGAAGGGGCTGCGTGTGTGTGTGTGTGTGTGTGCCGGGCAAGAGGTGGGTGGAGGGTTGAAGATGGGGTGAATGGGTCTGGGGGGAGGCTTAGTGTGTACCTTGCGCTTATATTCAAGTCAAAGAAACAGAAAGGGAGTGAATGAGACGGGGGGATGAGGGGGAGAGAGGAGGTGCAGGTGTGAAAAAGCACGGGGCTTATGGAGGTGTGTGCATGCATGCGTGGGTGTGCATGTGTGTGTGTGTTTTGGGGGATGTGTGTTGGGGGGGTGGTTACACATTTTCTCGGATGTTCAGATAAAGCAGGAGAGACGGCGGGAGACGGGCATGAGAGGAGGAGGCGTCGAGGTGGAGGAAATGCCGCATGTACGCTGGAGGAGATACGGGGTTTATCTGTGTGCTGTGTGCAGCAGCATCAATACTTAATGAAGACATTATCTGCGGACACTGTGCCCGTGTATCTAAACAAACATAATCCTTCAACCCCTTCCCCCTCCACCCCTCCAACATCCTGAATGGTTGGTTAAAGCCAAGTATACTAATTAACCCCACTCCACCGCTGGATATGAGTCTCAACTTTGCTTGATTGAATCTTCCTGCTTTTCACCGGGCATCTGTAATTGCTAGTCATGTTAGAGGGAGGATTTAAGTGTATACATTATGTTCCTGTCGGCGCTGCACACTTTGCTCAATGCTGTAGTAATACTTTCAATTTATTTCACACCCTCTGCACATAACACAAAATCAATACCTCACAGTTATGTGTAATTTCATTGTGTCAGCCTGTAGTTCTGCCTGAACAATTATAATTTAACTAAATTAATATTGAGCTGACATCTGGTATCAGTGCGTGTGTGTGTGTGTGTGTGTTCAGCATGAGTGTGCCCGCCTCTGTGCATTATTTTTCATACATAAATAAAAGAAGAGACTGAGGATTGAGAAGCAGGAACTTAATAAGTTTCTCTACACCTGCTCTGTGGCTTATTTTCTATAGAAATTCAATACAGCACCACACACACACACACACACTCACACACATATACCCACACTCTCACTTTCTCTCCCCTCCCTCCCTTCCACGTCTCCCTCTGTTCCATCATGACTCATCCGGCTTGTCTCTCCTCCTCTCCTCCACTTAACCACGATGATGACATGTGCAACTTCCTCAGTGGAGCAGCTCAGCTGACTGTGCCTCACCTCCAAACTGTCAGGGGGAAACTGATGCCCCGAACCTACAGCACCCGCTTTTAGAAACAGGCCCCATATCCCGGCAGATGGGAGACAACGTGGAGTGGGACGGAATTTGAGATTCGAGTGGGAATGCCCCCATCGTCTGCTTGTTATAGATTTTGTGTGGTGCCTCTCCTCTGCCTGCTCGCTTGCTCGCCCTGCTGTAATCAAAACTACAGGAGTGAGAATTCAAATCAGGTTCCACGGCAACACTTTAAACACACTCAAACACACAACGAAATAAAAAGCAAAAGACTGAAATAATTATTGTGAAGATATTATTTTATTTACTCAGTTGTAAAATGATTCTTTTTATAGTTTTGGAAATAAAATAAATAAATAAAATAAAACCTGCTTGAAATGCATTCGCTGCATAAACCTGGATAATAGAAAGTTTATTCAAGAAAAAACAAACAAATATTGTTTAGTGCATGGAACATTTAAATTCCAAGTGGAAAGATGTCAAAAGAACTTGTGGTATCGTACAGAAGACACACAGCTTGATTTGAAGTCCCTGCCATAAAGAGTCATGCTGAAATGTTTGCAACAATGTAAAATTCATTCATAACGTAACTTTATTAAAATCAGGACCGGATTTCCTGGCTAAAAGTAGCAACTCATTACATGAAGGCAACCATTTCAGAAGGCTTGTTACTTCCTGTAGTGACAAATAATCCAGCAGTGAGCTGAAGATGTGGTTGGACTTTATACAACTCGTGTATCATATGATATGAATGGCTGTGTAAGGTCCAGCACAGTATTGGAGAACAACCTCTCAACAGTAACATGTTGTCCGATACTCTGAGGTTTGTGCACTTTTTTCATTTAAATATTTAAGAAAATATAAAAGCAGATGGAATTTGTGAGTCTTCTGACTCACAGCGGTTGTATACATGTGCCTGTGGTCTCTAAACAATGCTCAGTAGAAGCAGCCTGAACCAGTTTTTGGTGATAGTTGTTGTAGCCTCAGTTTTCTCTTCTTAGGTGGCAGGAGAAGTACCTGCTGTGGTCTTCTGCTGTTGTAGCCCATCTACTTTGACTTCAGTGCATTGTGAGATCATCTTCTGCATACTTAGGTGGTAATGAGTGGTTATTGAGTTGAGGCCATTCTCCTCTGGCATCGGAGAACTGTTGCTCACTGGATATTTTCTTTACAGACTATTGTCTGTAAACCCAAGAGATGGTTGTGTTGAGAAGCAGATCTGCAGTTTCTAACATACTCAGACCAAATCTAGCACCAACAGCCACACCAAGTCCAAAGTCACTTAAATCACCTTTTTTATCCATTCTGATGCTCAGTTTGAACTTTAGGAGGCCAAGTTGACCATATCTTCATGCCTAGAAGTGTTGGGCTTCTTCCATGTGATTGCTTTGTGTTAAGAAGCAATTGATCTTTCAAAAATGACTGGTGCCTGTATAATAAGTGTCTAAATGGGCAGCAAATATTTAAATATATATTTATGTTTGCAAATATTTAACCCTGTAAGACCCATTATTATATATTTATTATATTTTTTTGTATCGCATTTCGATACATTGGGCATTTTGTGCAACTTTTTGTAACAACAAAAGACAAAAAATTTTTTTTGTCCATAACATTTTGAAATTATGGCAAGTACTGATCATGTTGATGAGATAGAGGTCTCAGAAACTCATGTATCAAATATGATAAAAAGGGCATAATAGGGTTAAAGATCTACACTTTCTCCCATTATGTAGAAGATGTGATGCATAGTGCGGTTGTGTTTTTTTGCTGTTTGTTGGTTTGGAAAGAGAAAAACTTGAAGATCTCTCAGCCTTGTGCACACTGCTCACACATGTGCATAAATCTGAAGCCCGACAGGCTAAAAATAGAGATCATTTAAGGTTTAGTGATGGGTCACCTAAATTCACTAAATTACTCAATAAATATTGATTAACCTTCACTTGATATCATCTCCTGAGCAAATGGTCCACATTTGCCCATATGCAACTTGACTGTCCAGTTTTACTGACTCGGGAAGGAGATAAAGGATCAGTTGTGTTTTCACCTTTGCCTCTCCACGTCATCCATATTTGCGAAGCATAAATCAGTTAGACGGCTTCAGCCTTGAATTTTTAATATATTTTCTCTCTGTTGAATTGAAAGATGTTGATTGTATCTATCAGGATCATAAGCATAAATCATCAGACTCCTGGAAACAATAACAAGGACAGTCACTGCTTCAGTGTATTTCTTTTCCACTTATGCAAAAGAAGAAGAAGAAGACAAAAATGACATGATTTCTCTCTAAGAAATCTCTTAGTGCACATTCTGCAGTCGTATTTTTTGCGCACTCATCCCCAGCATGCAAAACCCTCTCTGCTCCGAATTGGTATTAAAGCGTTTGGTCACCCCGATCACGTTTACCTTCAAACCCAAAAGAGCTTTCTGGTTGAAAATAAAATTACCAAAAATTACAAGAAAAGCTTTGCGATAGGAATGCAGAGAAGAAGACAGTGGAATTAAAATTCCCAGCAAACTAACAGAAGGAGTTGTGCTGCCCACACTAATGAGGCCTGTATGGGCAAGAAAAAAAAGAGACAAAAAGATGCTGCAGGTGGGATTTCACCAGGAAACTGCACCATCCTTTGAACCTCTCTTACTGGGATGTTTGGTAGTCATTTACATTCAGTCAGGCAGTTAAAAATATATATATTTATTTATTTTTTAGGAATTGCAGGTGCATCTCTCTAAAAGTCTGGAGAATTGAGCTGGTTGCAATTAGCGTCAGCTGTACTGTAAGGTTTCTTTGATCAGCTTTCCGTGGATAGTGTTCCATGTTTCATGGGCCCGAATTTCCCTCCAAAAAAAAAAAAAAAAAAGAAAAAGAAAAAAAATCTGTCAAAAAAGAGCCACTCGCTGTGCAAATCACACGTGCAGAGTGGCAGAGCGCGCAGACGCTTACGTATAAGCAGTTCTTACCATTATCTGTGACATTAAGGAAATGGATGCCATTATAACTCATTAGCGTGCACAGGTGCAGATCTTCTCATTAGAAACTTTGATTGTTCCTTTCATTTCATGACACAGCTTGAGATGTCTCTTCACGTCTGGAGGATGAATGCTTTGTTGGAGCCGACTTTGTGCTCCCTCCCTTAATATTTACATGTCTGTGATGTACAACGCCATCGTGTGGATTTAACCCGCAAACGCATGCACCCCTTGAGAGTGGCCAGTCAAGTGTTGTTAAAAAGAAAATGAGAAAAAGCATACTTTTTAATTTTTTTGAATTTAAAGTTTCATATGGTTTTCATGTGGTCATTCCCAGCACGCGTGACACCGTAGTTTAACTTCCTTTAATTCATATTTAATTTATTCATTTGAACATATTTTAAATAAAACTCTGAAAATAACTGGGCTAAAAGATTATAATTCCCCTTCACAATCATTGAGCTCCATCTCAGGTGTGTGTTGGAAAGGAACGCTTTACCCCACATGATGGCAGTACTGAGCCTGCCGTGTCACACCGCTTTAAACAGACTGGGAATTTATGCCGAATGAGACTATGTATGTATTTGTTTTCGGTTTCTTTTTTTCGAATATTTTAAAAGTTGTGCTGTAGGTTTAAAAGAACACTTTGCAGACTTAACAGTTCAGCAGTCATGCGGAGCAGCCTGTGAGAACAGTTGGAACAGCATGTCCCCTGATGATGTCATTATTAAGTGGAAGACTGTGAATAGTTTCTGGAGCTTGATGCGTAAAAACAAGTCTGAACATCACAGCCTCTGAATTACTCATATATGCCAGTGATTCTCTTAATATCTTTCTTAAATGCAATATATCAGATATCGTTGTGTTGGAGTTCCTGCATCATAATAATGTTGCAATTGGCCAATCACATTTTGTGATGTCATAGCCTTGCAAAGTGGGGATAGAAAGCAAAAAACAAAAGGATAAAAAAGGCTTTGTTTATCTTAAACTCCTTTCTGGAACAAATTATCAGCATTTCAATTGTTTTATTTGTTCATTTATACAACATAATGATGTCATGTTAGTCAGATTTACATTATTCGTGTTGGTTCGCTTGTGAAAGTTTTAACAGCATTATCTAATGTCTTGGCTCCTGCTAACCTAAAGCATTGATCAGTTGCATTGTTGATGATACTGGATCAATGATGATGTAGGAACAACACCAACGCGCGGATATCTCATCAGATCGTGCCATATATATTCTGTTACGGTGCTGGTTCATAAGAAAGATGGCCAAGGGTTCAATGAGGTCAGTGTATGTGCGAGTAATCCCTATGAGCCATACTTTAAGGCTTTTTCTCTACTCCTGGCTTTATAAATGTCAATGAAAGTGGATAGCCTAACCCTGTTAGGAGGGGTGCCCGATGCTAGCTTAACGGTGGTCTTAATGGAAGAGAAGCTAAAACAGCATGTTTCAGACAGTGGATGAGGTGTGTGGCTGCATCAGCTCGAGATAAATAAGGGTTATTTTGAGCTGTGAAGTATGCAAAGCTACTCTAGTAGAGGCCACGAATAAAGCAGGACGAGTTCCCTATGGAACAGATGGAGGTGGAAATTAGCCAACTACCGCAGGTCTGCTTCGTGACACTTTAATGTTACTTTAACTTACAACTCAGCAGCTAGACATTTTAGAGAGACATAGGGCACCCTGTCTGCAACTGATTTCATACATTTATTCAAAAGTAACTTTAGGTAGTAAGATTTTAGATTAAAAAAAAATTAAAGTCGAGAAAAATTACCTTAAAACTTCTCTCATTTTGATTACATTTAAACAACTACTTCACTTTAAAACTTTAAAAGCATAAAAGAACATTTTTTCTGTTCTAATGTTTAAACTTCTGACACCCAGTGAGACTTATCAAGAGACAGAGGGCCTAGGTTATGTAGAGTTAACGATCCAGTAACATGATTTTTAATGATAATGAACATAGAGACATGCTGCTGGTAATACTGCTAAGTACTTTCTGTCAAGTAGAATGTTGGATGTGGGACTTTTTTCATTGCTGTACTGACACATTTGTAAAGAATTTGTCATCTGGAGATATACACCATGTGTATATGGGAAAGGAATGGGAATAATAATGTAGTAAGTCGTGACTAATCATTTTAAATGAATCTGTACCTTTTGTTATTAGTTTTTTCTTTTAATCAGTGATACTTTGGCTCCATGTCAGGAGATCAGAAGATACTTTAGGAGTTGAGCTGCATTTATAAAATACAAAGAAGGGGACAGAAGGCTTTCTAAAAAGCCCTGACGTTATCACTTTTTCCCAACAAAACGAAATGAAATGTAGTCTCAAATCATGATAGAGTCTCCACTGTGTTTTACATGGCAGTTCACTGTTCTAACTTTCTCCTGACCTCCTCTTTATATATTGATAACCTTTTTAACCAAAAATGTAAAATTTGGACCTATCTCTCCATAAGACCTGCTGATGCTGATTTTTTCGTCCAGTTTTTGTGTGACTTGGCAGCCTTTTCTCCCCGCTTCCTTTCCTCAAGTCAAAAAAAGCATCCTGTTCACATGCAAAACAAATGCAGCAGCTCTGACACACAAAATCACCGCCAATCACTCTGAGAACACAACAGCAAAACAAGAAGTGCAGACTGACACAGACAGCTTTTCTTATTTCAATATCCATTTATTGTTCTCATCACACAAATCTTTACAAAAACAGAGGGTTTGCTGCATCAGGATCAAAGGAAACACGGTCCTGCCTCTGAGTAGCAGATCTGAAGGAGACTGGTGCTTTTTATTCACATGTCAGTCAACTGCAGCGTGTTTGTTGTTTGATTTTTAAACATGTGTTACCGAAGACTTTACAGGAAAGTAAAGCTGCGGCGACGGCAGTCGAGCCGGTGGAGAATCCGAGTCTTCGTGGCGGGCGTGTTTACCTTTCATGTTTGATTGTGTCTCATTTGTGCATTTTGGATCACAGAGGATTCACAGAGAATTTGGACAAATGACAAATTCGCACTTGCAAATGAAATTACAGCCAGTCACTGCTTAGAAAACACTTTCGTTACATTTTGTCATCAAGATTATCTTAAGGCATTTCTGCTTCACTGGGACATTGAAGACTGGAAAGAAATGAGGAAACACATGAAACAAAGGGCCATCATGCAGCAAAGGTCACATGTCTGACTCAGCTTCACAAAGTTGCAGGTACACTATGTGGTATAAGTAGCCCTGGCTCTCTGAGCCATCAAAATGTCACACTTTTGATTATTTATTTATTTGTTTTTTCAGTGAAATCAAACCTCTCACAAGTACAAGATGCTGATGATAATGAAGCTTAGCATCCATCAGGGAACTATATAAGGGTAGTTTAGCACATATTCTCAATGGTCAAACACATGCTTTTGGTTAAGTAGAAGCTATAATGAAAAATAAAATCTACTGGGTGCTAGATTTGGATCTCCAAAAGATGGTCATTTTTATTTAGCTGAGCACAATTAAAAAAAAAAAATGAAGAGAAGTTATGTTCTTTTTGTTTTAATTTCCAAAATGATACCTATGACAGCCACATAGAGTGTGAGTGGAGCGTTCGTAAGGAAGGTTAACAAAAAACTTAAAGATATGTAGGCTGATGGAGGATTTAGTTGTTATCACGCAGTCTGATGGCGTATTATCACTAATGTTATAATGCCAATGATTAGCCAGAGAGGCACATATTTACAACACAGGCCTATCATCAGAAAATTGGGCCATCTTTATTTTACATCCACATGAATGGGGAACCAAAAGTGATACATGCCTTTCCATCTGCAACAATTATTCTTTTCTGGGACCTTGCGGCTTTATTACACAATAGACATGACATTGATGAAGTCAGATAGAGCATTCGAGAAGGGGTAGTGATCAAGGTGGGTTGCAAAGCAGCTTGCAGAAGTGCATTAACTGCAGACAGGCTACACCAACTCAAATAGCATAAGTCGGATCAGCTAATGTGGAATAGCATGAGGATCAGCTGATCTGCTGGTATCATGAATGAGTCTCACTTTATGCCAGATAATTAAGACTTAAGAGCAGGAAGCTCCCTTCAGTGGGGAAACCTCTGGTAACTGTAAAACTGGTCCAAGTAGACAGCAGACAAACAAAGTTAGCAGCTGGCTGGTGATCATAGTAGAGCATAGTAAAACCAAAATAGAAAATATGCCCATTCATCATTAATATTACACCATTCATCAAATTAAAGCTCTTAATCTGTTAAGTTGGATGTGAAAGCTGTTAGATAAAATATTAGTGCTAACTAGAATGCAATAATTTGTGAAATGTGTGTTCACAGCTTGACCTATTGCCTTGAAAAAGGAAAAATAGATCTCTTAGGGTGTTTAGATATCTATGCTTTAAATTTATGGCCCCACTATAAACTGTTGACCTGTCTGGGATGTAACCTCACTCTTGCCCCATCACAACTGAAAAGTAGAGGATGGATGAATGGATGATCAAAGCATGAAAAAAGGAAAGTGAAAATGACCTAATAAAAAGACAGAAAGTCAGGATCACATAGTGTCTGATGTCAGAGTAAAATGACTTTTCCAATCCAGCTTTATTCAGTCCAACAGACAGACGCAGCAAATTGAAACAAAAAGTGAGTCATCTGAGTACTTTCCAACTGATGGGTCAGAGTGGTTCGGCACGTCTGCACGAATTCTCCATCATTGTAACAAAAACAAGATTTTCCTTCAATTGCCACACAGAGTCTTGGTGATGCTCGTGTAAAAATCACACTCTCAATAGAAAAAAGAGCTATGTACAATATCTTACAGGTTCGGTGTTAGAAAGTGGGGAAGAGGAGAAGGAAAGTACAGTAACAAGTAGGGGGTATAAGTGTGCTTGTGCATGTGCGTGCTTTCAAATATGTTAGAGTTTACGTCTGTAAAACGAGGTCTTCTGTGCTTTGTGTGTCTGTGCTTGTGTGTGTGTGTGTGTGTGTTTGTGTGTGTGTGTTTGTGTGTGTGTGTGTGTGTGTGTTTGTTTGTCCAGCAGAGGGAAACATTTCACAGCACAGTGATGGCATATTAGCCTAGATACAGACACCACAGAGAAGAGAAATAAATGGAGAATGTAAAAAACAAAATGTATTTGTAAAGAAAGGAAAAGCAAACAAAGGCAAATGAAGAGAACAAAAGACAAAAGTGGATTGTGAGGGAGTGTGCAAATCAAAATCAGCAAAACTGTCACGCCACACGGAGCGCTTATGGCAACCACGCCGTATATACACAAACGTCAGTAAATCAATATATCAATAAAATCTCAGAAATAAATCACAGTAATTACACGACGCAGCCAAAGGAGACGCCACTTCGGGATGAGCGATGCTGTTCCACAGTTAAATGAAAGAGACATTTTTTTTAAAAGTCAGTTGGCATCACAGAGAAGTGTCCTGTATGAAGGCTCCTCTTCGCAAAAGAATACAAAAAAAAAAACAAGCAAAAAACAAATATTTGCTCCTGAATGTGATGCACTTAATTTGGCTCACTGTTGTGCCACCTGCATTCGGGAGCTTGGGTTTGTCTCATCCAATGTGTGTTTCTGTTTCACATTAGGTTTTGGCAAAATTGCAACCATCTGAGAGCGACGGAAAACACAAAGTTGATAGCCAAGTGAAGATGTCTGTACCTTCATCCTGTTTGCTTTTGTCTGGTGCTTCTGCTGAAGGATAAGAAACGGATCCTTTGATCCTGGGAAACCTCATGCGAAGCTGACTAGGGCACTGCTACTCAACCCTGGTGGGTGCTTATGCGTGTGTCTGTGTGCACGTGCATGGGATGAAATAAGGAGAGCAAGTGTGTTTGTTTGTGTGTTCATATGGCTTGCTAAAAGGATGTTTTGTACGGGTAAATCTCAGCAGCACACATTTCCTCAGGTGGGTTTCTTTGGTCCAACATGGCGCACGTCAAAGCCGCGTCCTGAGAGCTCACCATCACCTTTCGGGTTCTTTCCTCAAACAGGCGTGCGCTCGTACGGTTGGAGAAAAAGAAGCAGCGGACATTCTCAGTGGTCACCGTTTGATTTCGTTTTTGTAACAGAGCAAACCACTGCTGATGAAAGTGAGCTTCATGTGATTGAGTTTATATACATATAAAAAAATTAGTTAAATTTTTCAACATGAAAAAAAAAGGAAAGAAAAAAAAGATGTACCTGACTCTGTACTTATTGATCAGAGCTTTACTTTACTGGTATTCCAACAAAGAGAAAGTCTTTGAAGAGTTTGCCTATCGGTTCCCCGGGGGTTGAGAGGGCAACGGGGGATGTGTGTGCTGTGTATCATGTATTAGGAGGGGGG
>NW_005187482.1:2221561-2233848 GCF_000239375.1 Pundamilia nyererei | reverse complement strand
ACCTGCGTGGAATAGGAGCGGTGCAATGTTGCGTACCGCCCAGCCGGATGGGCGGCGCATTGTGGTGAGTGCTGCTCCGACTGGTCTAGACTTCGCTGGAAATGGAGCGAGACGGTATGAGGACATCGGGGGTGGCGGGGAACCGATAGGGCTGATGGTCATGTGATCTCTGTGAACGGAGATCCCCGCGGAGTCTGCAGGGGAAAGAGAGGAGTGAGAAAGAGAGAGGAGGACGGGGCAGAGAGGAGGCGGAGGAAGAGAGAGAAAAGTGAAGAAAAGAATAATCAAGAGCAATGTACAGGGATGAGGGGAGGACAGAACAGATGTTCAACAGAGCAAAAAACAGAAATAAGGCAACAGATGGTGGAGATAGTGTTGGGGGGGGGTGACAACGTTGGGTAAAAAATATTCAAAGCTGGTTAGAATGGTTGGACGTAGGTGTTGTAAGGTGGGGAGGAGGAGGAGAGTGCAAGATGCTGAAGGAGAGTGAGGGACAAGGGAGCAGATTGAAAGGAGAGAGGCAAGGTGGGAGACAGAGGAAAACAAGGCAGTCAGGTGAGGGTTAGCGACAGTGAGAGACCACAGAGGACGCACGATATTTTTCTAAATGCTTCACCCCTGAGAGAATCGCTTTAGAAAATGCAGCGCTTTCGGAGAGCAGATATAACTTGAGGGGATCGCTTCCACAGCTAAGACTATTTTCTTTTAGCCTCTGCTGACTTCACAGTTTCCCTTCAGCCAAGTGCTCTGCATTATATCCAAATGGTAAATAACACTTGGAGTGTGTCAGCCAAACTGCTGATTCACCTCAAAGACACAAGTGGCTCTCTCTATAAACCAGATAACGTGAAAATTTGTGACACTGTGGGATTTTTAGGAGTAAGCAGCACCTCTTTCCAAAGCAAACATTCACACTAGAATTTGTTCCATCCTCTGACTGAAACATAACCGTGGCTCATTTCACACCACTAGAACAAATCTCACATGCGTTCTTATCAGGGTACAACAAGCCTCGCGTGCGCAGAGATTTAAAGGATTCACTTGGGTGTTTTGCTAGGACTGGGCGTGCGGGTGGGCTTGGAGCATGCATGTTTGAATTTGTTCTTTTTTGAGGAACAAAAGGAAGGTCACGGATTCAGTTAAGAGACAAGGGGTGTGTATCTCAGCCCTTCTGTGAGCACAGTTGTGCCTCACACCCACCCCCGCCCCTTACCTGAGGGCCACTTAACTTTTCGAGTGGACTCTCCACGGAGGGCAGTGTCACCATCGGCATGCCCAGCATTGACTCGGGACGTTGGGGTCGCGGTGGAGGAAGACCGGGCTGCAGCTGTTGGAAGTTGTTAATCACACAAGTCACCTGATGATAGAAACCAACATAAAGAGTTAACTGGGACCAGAATGAGACACATGAGAGAAATTGACCATTTGTCAAATTCAACACCCAATCAGATTGTTCAGTAACAGCTTAGTGGATTTTCCTGTGTGGCAAAATGGTTTACAAGGGCTTTGGGGGAAAAAAGGACCGAATTATCAAAGAGCATGAATGTTAAAGTTATTTTGGGCTTTGGATAAAAACTTTGAACTGTTCTTTTTCCAGTGTACATCTTTAATGCACAAGTTTAAATATTGTTCTCCAATCCACACGGGGTCAAAAGTACTCAAACATACTCAGATATCGACATACATTCACTTAAATCTTCTAATATGTGGTACGAAAGGTTCTTGTCTTTTAACTTGACATGGTCACGGCATATTAACCTCTCATTAGTGATCATGATTGACTACAACTGGTTCTACAACTTTTCAACTCAACATAAAAAGAATTTGACAGTACTCTCTGGATTACTCGATACTCAGAATGGGAAAGTCCACGTGAAAATCTAAGAATGAGAATTATAGATTTACACAAGTTGGGAAGGTCTCAACAACTGCACCATCTGTTCAAACATTTCTATGTAAATGCAAGTTATTTGGATTTTTCCCCACCAGAAAACCCAACTGTCACCCTCAGCTGAGAAGAAATGTGTTAGGATATTCAGGAACAACCAAGGAACCACCAAGGTTCCAAGGCATGACCTGGAAACTGCTGGAACACCAGTGTCACTGTCCAAAGTGATGTGGGTTTTTTCACAGCCATGGACTAAGACAGTGCTAACCAAGAAAGAAGGCCCTGCTCCAAAGGTGGCACTGTCAAGCTCAACTGAGACATGCTGCTGCCCACATGGCAAAACCTAACACTCCTGAAGAAAGGTTTTATGTTCAGCTAAACTAAACAGCAGTGGCGTTTGCAGGGTTACTTAAGTTGGACTACCTGGTATATAATGTTGTGCTACGTGATTGCTAGCGACACAGCTATGTTAGCATAACATTAGCACAGTGAAGCTGGAGGATGAACGCCAACTTTCTTTCCACTCGATAAAAGTTAACGTGAGGGATTCTGGTGATTAGGGACAAATGCAATCGCATAGCAGGATGCTTTCGACCAAAACAGGCGCAGCTTGATGACATCATCAACATGCGCTATCGCGATAGAGCTATATAGTCAAAATCTCTATTGTTGGCCAAATTTATATCGTTTCTATCGTATATCGTTTATATCGCCCACCCCTACTAAGAACACTCCACCAAGCCTCAGGCATGGTTGAGGTAGCATCATAATCTGGGGTTGTTTTGCTGCTGGTTGTATTGCATTACATTAGATTAGAAAAAATCCAAAATAAAGTCAAACATTTGCACCCAATTCTTGCTTTTTAAAGTCATTAAAGAGTATCCTAGAAAAAGAATATATCAAAGAAATAATTAGGAGTCCAAAGTTACCATGGCATTCATGCTCATGATGATTATCAGGCACCGCTAACTACTGTTAGGTCTGCAACTTTCAGTTACATGATTTTTCATAATTTGGGGTCTCTATGCCACTATAATAGGTTTGAAATGAAACACTCTGTGTACAATTGAAATTGAGACTCTCAACTTTGATTCAATGAATTATACAAAACATTTTGTTACCTGTTTAAATGTTACAGTTATTTTAAGGAGTAACCTAGAAATTCACTTAAAATGATTTCATAGTCAGATTAAGGTTATTTTTCAGTATTTCTTTATCAGTTAAGCAAAGAAAATGTCTTGAGTAATTTATTATTGTGGTACTTGCATTGGGAAACTGTTATAGTGGACCAAAGCAATTGGTCAAAACAAAACCAGATACTATAGTGGGAAAGTTAGAACCAACCAAAGCATGACTCATGCCATGAAAATGTAAAGCTCGCCAGGTATAGTAACATTAACAAAAAGGGGTGTGGTTTAAAAAATGGTTGCTTGACTTCTGCTACTGTGGTGCAGCATATTAAAATTGCATGTAAACCTATTTCCGAATGTCATTTAATCTGTTGAGATATTAATGTGGTCCTTAATCATCTGATTGATATGTAGCCCATTTTCATAATTAAAAGCACCTAACAGGACATTTTTCTAAGACACATTGTTTTAGATTATGAAGAAAGATAATAAATCACCATATGAGACATTACACAGCTGTTTTCACAGTGCTCTCAGGGGCAAGTAAGCTCGTCTTTACATGCAAAGATGGAGCGCTTAAAAAACTGAGAACATGTCTTTCTTTTTTAATCTATTTGTCTGCCTGTCTCTCTGCTCCTTCTATTCTCTCCTCACCAAAAACACAGCGATGGCTCCCCCAGTGAAGAATCCCGCCAGGACATCAGCCCAGTGGTTGCGGTACTCAGCCACTCTGACCACACCGACTAGCATGGCGAGACAAAGCAGCGTGAGGCTGATAGTGGGCTTGGTGAGCCGCGTGCCTTTGGTTTTGAACACCAGTGTCACGTACATCTGCAAAGAAGCATAAGGGAGGGAGCGCACAGTAGGGTGCAACAAACACAGAAAGCCACAAAGAGCATGCAAGCGCATAAGATACATCACTATTTTAAACCAGGTAATAAGACGTACAAGAGATTTTCTTCCTGTAATTGGTTGGTTAAAGTGGACCTATGTAGCTTGTCCTTACTTTCTCTCATTATATATTCAGCTACACTAGTGGATGGTCATATTAAACACAGCATTTACCTAATCATAAGGGGAACTAATCATAAGAAAGTTAGCTTAAAAGGGAATGGAGCATAAAGCAGGTGAACTGAGGAACTGCACTAAGTGGCATAGCATAGGATAAGTTACAAGAATAAAAATACTGAGATAAAAGTGAGCATATTATGCCACCTTTAAAGTTAAAGTACCTGTTAACTGTCTCGACAAAGGGAGGAAATATATAATCTGAAATTTTGTTCAGGCTAAACACAAATCAAATTTTTGAGGTGGCAGAAATCAGCATAAGTATCCACTTGATTACATCAAATAACAGCCAGTGTTATTTCTTGTTCAGCGTGGTAATGATTGTTTACAAATGACAAATACAAACTGGTAGAAACAAACTAGTCAGTGTTGAAATAATTGGTAGGTGGTGCCTTTTTAACTGAAGGCAGCATTTCTGCAAATGTGTTTGTTAAGGTCTGTTTACTTGCATACATCCTTGTTTTGCTTAAATGTGAGTGGTAAAAGGTAAAAAGGTTAAATTTATATTAGTGCTGTCAGCGTTAATCTAGTTAAAATGACCTTAACTCCATAACTGCATTAAAGTGGCAAATCTCCATTAGCGAGTTATCGCGGATAGCCTGGTGCGTGGGGCTGCAAGGCCGTGGTTAGCTCTTTAACGCGTTAGTGCCGTGCAGCCACGTGTGAGAGAGAGAGAGTGAGAGAGAGTGAGAGATAGAGATAGAGAGAGAGAGAGAGAGATAGATAGATAGATAGATAGATAGATAGATAGATAGATAGATAGATAGATAGATAGATAGATAGATAGATAGATAGATGAGCACTCGACTTTGACCGAGTCAAAGTCCAGACCTCAACCCAAGTGAAAACTTGTAGCGGGACTATAACAGAGTGGTGCATAAATAAGTGCCCACAAACCTCAAAGAACTTAAGCAAAGTCCTAAAGAAGAAAAGAAAACACTTATTTCAAGTTATGGATGCTAAAAGCAATTCAACAAGCCATTTTATTGCCGTTTTCCACAGGACCCTATGTAACTTTCCTTTTCAAATGATTGCATTCTTTAATATGTGATGGTCTTCTTTGATTTCATCCTAATCTGAGATCTAGTGGCAATGGTGTTCACTAAAAACAGAAAGTTTGGCATGGGCCTGAAATAACACAGTAAAGACAGCAGGTGGGCTTCAATTGCTAGAACACATCTGAAACTCCCGTTAAGTCTTAAATCTTTACAGTAGCAATATCACCTCCAGTTTTGTCCAACCTACCACTGTGTACACTGCTGAGTAGACGCTGAGTGCTGCATCCTTAGATGGGAAGGATTTACGTGCAGACATGACAATCAGTGGGTTGCCTGTGCAGGCCCGTCGCTCTGTGATGTACTGCATCGTGGACTGGCAGCCTAATGCTGTGTAGTTTGGTCGGCAGGCAGACAGGAAGTGAGGCGTCTGGTTTCCTGTCACTACCTGGCCGGCATTGGCGAAAATGGTCGTGGTGAATAGACCAAAGGCATAAACACCTGGACAGGACAAGAGTGTAGAGAAGGGGGAATTGTGGAAAAGTTAATAAGCAAGCATATATTTTATTTTCATTAAAAGAAAATCTTGATTTTGAAAGAGACACATGTCACCAGGTGATAAAAGTAGTAAATGCTTCTACTTCAAAGAGCCCCAACACATTATTATGTGTGAAATTGCAACAGAATCCTCCTCCTCAGCTGATTCAGCTCAAGATGCAGATTGGTAGGCTTCTTAATATTCATGGGAGCCTTCCTGCCAGGATCCTGAGCAATCTACCTCAAACATTATGCCACATTTGATCATCCAATTAACAGCTTCATGTGCCAGCTGCGGCTGACAAACAGCAGGTCAGGTTTTTCCAGTTCAGCTATTTCTTTCATAATGTTAAATGGTACTTTTTATTCTCTTTTATTTTTCATCATTCAAATACACACTTATGAAGCACTTATTTATAGACTGAGGATGCCTGTAAGTGAGAGCCCCAATGTTAAAACCCCCCCCCAAATAAACAGATTGCTGGACCAAGGCCAGGAAGATCGTGAAGGACCTCAGCCATCCCAACAACAGACTGTTCTCTCTGTTGAGGTCAGGAAAGCGATTCCGCTCCCTGAAGACCAACACAGAGAGACTGAGGAGGAGCTTCTTCCCGCAGGCGATACGGTCTCTCAATCACACCACCACACAGTACTGACCCACACATATAGTTCTTACACACACACTGGACTTTCTGGACTTTGTTTTTGCACAACACTGGTCACTATATTCTTCATTTCCGGTTAATACTTGTACAGCTGCTGTTATTGTGTATATATTTATTTATATTTAGATTTCTTCATACATTCTTATATAGTTCTGTATTGTGTATTTTGTTGTACAGTTATTTTATTTTCAACTTTAATTTATATATTTTATCTTATTCTTCCCAGTTAAATTTACCCTTCATTCTAATTTGTGTTGTGCAGTTATTTCATTTTTAACCTTAATTTATATTTTATTCCTTCCTAGTTAAATTTACCCCTTTTTAATTTTTCATATTTATTTCCTATCTTATTCATAGCCTTTCCTTTTTTGTTTTCTTTAGGTCACGAGCAGTTGTCCAAGCATTTCACTACATATCGTACTGTGTATGACTGTGTACGTGACAAATAAAATTTGAATTTGAATTTGAATTTGAATTTGAATTTGAATTTGAATTTGAGATTAAAGCCTGCCATCGAGCAGTGCTGGGTCCAACACATCCCAAAGTAATGTGTTACTGCACTAAATTCAGTAATTATATTACGGTTACATTAAAGTCATTACTTGTGTTACAAGTTATCTGCACGCTGAGTGGATACCCTATATATGAACGAGCCCATTACCATTTACCATCAAACAAATAGCTAGCCAAGAACCCAAAGTGACGTTAAATCTTACTGCATGCTGACCCCAGCCCAGCAGCCAGAGTTTAGTCTTGCCCAGGTAACGAAAGCAGCGATGAGCAGTCAGTCTTGCAGCATTGTAGCATTAATTTCTACCTGTTCATGTTTCTATAGTAGAACATGAACAAGTAGAACTGTGGAAATCACTTTAAACTCTCTTTAGGCTGTTTTTCAATGCTGAGTAATTAAGAAACAAAGTAGATTAAAGTTCATCCAGAATGTTCTCACAGTGCTTCACTTGTTCCACATTGTGTCATGTAAAGCCTTGTTCCATTATATTATACAGCAATTACAGTCTCAAGTCTTTTGGAATGTGATGCTACAAGCATGGCATACCTATTTTTAGGGCAGTTTCTTCTTTGCAGAACTACCGCAAAAAATAGAAAAAATACACCCAGTGGCTGTGTGCTTAGGGTAGTTGTCCTGTTGGAAAATGAACCTTCACCCCAGTCCTGAAGCCAAGAGTGCTCTGGAGCTGTATATCATCATGGACGTCTCTGTACATTGCTGCACTCCATGTTCATCTTTCCCTCAACCCTGACTAGTTCTCAGTTCCTGCTGCTTAAAAACATCCCCACAGCATGATCCTGCCACCACCATGCCCAGTGCTTGGTGCCTTTGTTACTAATGGTCACACGCCGCAAAATGTGGACCAAGTGAAGTGCTGTGAATATTTTCCGGATGCACTTTTAAGAAAAGTAATACATTACTTTGTTGAAAATGACTAAGCATTGCCCAGTACCTCAAAGTCTATGTGATGTTTAAACAAGTCAGTGTCAGAATACAACAGGTAAAGAGAATTCATTACAAGTGTTTGTTACAACTCCAGCTACCTGCACACTGCACCGAGCTTCCATCCTTTTGGAGGAATGGGTCATCGTGACCTGACACTGTCCACAGTTTATATATGAAAATGGTTAGAAAGATTTAGATGTGTCACTTCAAAAGCCTGAAAAAGGGACTGTGGAATACACTACAGCATGCTCACCCAAGAAGCGTATTATGCGTCTCAGTAAGGGGTTGAAGTAGCAGCAGTCTGCAGTCACAATGGTCTTCTCCTGGGTTCCCTCTGCCTTGGTGAAGAAGGCGCACAGCTCTCCAACAAGAATCTGGAAACACACAAAAAACATAGTAGCCATGGTTCCATCCATCCATCCATCCTCTACTTTTCATTGTGGTCCAGATCACAGCGGCGGCAGTCTAAGCAGAGATAACCACATGGGAGCCAAAAGCAACCTCCTCGGTTGCCTTTGTCACAGAAGGGATCCTAGACATAAAACCACCTCAGCTGGCTTCATTCAATATAGAATAGCAGCTCTAGCCCCTTCAGAATAACTTGCATGCTACCTAGAAGGCTAAGCCCTTCAGAAGAAGCTAATTTCTGCTGCTTTTATACAGTGTTATTCTTTTAGGGGTAATTC
Source organism: Pundamilia nyererei (assembly GCF_000239375.1). Lineage (NCBI taxonomy): Eukaryota > Metazoa > Chordata > Actinopteri > Cichliformes > Cichlidae > Pundamilia > Pundamilia nyererei. The sequence continues at coordinate 2,225,423 of NW_005187482.1, read as the reverse complement.
AGATATATACATATAAAGGAGAGGACTGGAACATAGATTGACCAGGCCATCTACAGACACATCTTCACATTATGTTTTGGTAAATCTTCAAAAATTGTTTTGTATAATATCACTATAATTTTTTAAAAAATAAACTCCAAATACCATTTCTAGGTGCACCAATAGTACTGGGGGTTGTGTGTGCATAGACCAAGTTTAAGCATGCCATTTGTGCATGACTCCATTGTGATCCCTGTAGTTAGTGAGTCAAAGTTACTACCTGGTTTTATTTTATTTTTTCTTTATTTTTTGTGTTCCTCTTGTTCTTCCGGTGTGGTTTTGTGGTATGATGTGCCATGTTGTCCTGATAGGGGATGCAGCCACCATTAGAAGGTGCTGACAGCAATGGTAAATAATATCCACAAGAATGCAAGGCACCAAGGTTTCAGAACATTACATTGCAACGCAATAATCAATTAGGTTCACTTAACCTCTCAGTGGTTTTAATGGCATGGCAGGAATGGAGTGGCAGGAATAGAAGCGATCATATTATATGTTACAATTGAACAACTCATAAACTCCATAGACTGTTCACTGCAGAATGACAATGAGCTCAGGATTTGTTTATCTTCAGCTATAAACATGACATAGCTCTACAAAGGATTTAGCCATGACAGTATTGCGGCTCCAAACATTACTTATGATCTCAGAACCCACTGTGCGAAAATAGCTAATTACACACTTTAGTTATCATCTCTTTAATTAAGTGTGAGCTCTCTGGCTGTAGTGCCATAGAGCTGTAACCTCAGTACAGTGCTGCACATTCTGTGAGCGAAAAATAGCAGCCATCGTTGCTGGGTGCTCACAGTTTTATTGCTGTTTTTGTGATGAGCATCAGGCTTGGAGCAGAGAGTCTGGTCAGATGACTTTGTTCAATTCGCTCCCAGCGAGTCTGAACAGCGGTGGCTTTCCAGACTGATGATCCCTTAATGGGCTACAACTGTGAGGCTCATCTGTATGAGAGCCTACTCCACTCAAAGACTATAGCACACACTGCAACAGAGCCCTGAGTAACCACCTATGGCAGATATATCCTTCATCATCCTGACAATATGCATGCAGACTGTGACAGAAGTGGGACCGACATTGACACTGATTGTGTTCCACAGATTCATGAGCCTTGCTCTTACTCTTTCCATGCTTAATATAATTCACCATTTACATTCACAGTGGCAATATCTGAAGCACTACTGTAAAAGGAAACGGAGCAGGAGAAAATGAAAGAAAGAAAGATGAGAGATGCAGAAAATGATCGCGTTTCAGTCAGGTTTGATATATTTCCATGAGGGACCAGCCAAGCTGAAAGAGTTAAAAGCATGCAGGGAGCCAGCCAGTGCAGCAGTGCTGTGAAGTGCATGCCCAGCCAAGTGATTTCTTTCATTAGAGGCACACGGCCCCACTGGGTTTCCCATGGCAACCATCTAAACACTAATATAAGCATGAAATCAAAGCTACGGGGGGATTAATCAGAAGCTTCAAATCAGAGATGTTATGGGTAGTATGAGACTCTGGACAAGCATTTAGGGGGCAATTAAAAGGCAGGATAGCGTCTATTTCCACAGGGACAGCTTGTCTGCAGAGCATTTAAGCCTGGGTACGCCACAAAATATGAGATAATAGCGCTTCTTAACACTTTACCTGGGGCATAGATGTGGAGGAGTGGGTGGCAGGCATTTTAGAAGCATTTAACAGCACTATAACCCCAAAAAGCCTTTATTTTTAAGGCTTTACAAAACCCCACACTCAACATTCCCAACTCCTCACTGCTTCTAGCACTGTCCATCCTGCCCCTATTGTCCAGCTGACATAATCCTCCCAAGAGAACCTCTTAGTTGACAAAATTGATATGCTTGCAGAGATTTACCTCCTATCGGTCTCACAGTGTGCCTCGAGTAACAGGCTTTAAATCAAGTAAAATTTTAAATTAGAAAATTAAAAGGTTTATAAAGTATGTCCACTTGGAAATTACATTCAATTAGTTAAATTATTACATTAGTTAATCTTCAACCTAATTGATTTAAAGCAAGAAAAAAAGTGAGTTTACTTTTCCATGGGATTGTTCTGCAAACGTCTAAATAGATTCTGTGTTAAAGCATTAAAGCATCTGTTTTCAAGTCTTACTTACTTTGTATGTTGTTATATTGCTTCAAGTTGAGCCCATTATTGGAATAGCATGTGCCTTTTACAGTAAAGTTAAACAGTAAAGTGTAACACAAACAGTGCGTGTGAATTGTCTGGTGTTGCTCTGGAAAGTCACCCATGACAGAGATTAACAGGATTTAACAGCTCTACATTTTTATAAAGTACAAAGTAGCACAACAATAACACCCACCTGTGCTGATCAAGCATGACGGTCTTTATCACAGAATAGGCATGATATGGTAATATTATTAATGTGCAATTACACATGTGTATACTGTGAGGGAGTCTCATGATTTTCTGTTCAGTTACTCTGTCGTGACTTACAGACTTACTTATTTATAAACCAACCAATCTGAACAAGACAGTGTTTACTGAGTGGGTGTAAGTGAAAATATTAGGTTTACATGAATACACCTTGTTAGTGAAAACACGCACCAGGCCGGGAGTTTTGAACAGATAAACCCTTAATAAGACAAAAATTTAAAATATAATAATGTTAATTTATGGATTTAACGTTACATTTAGATCCCCTGGTGTTTCGATGAGATGATTTAAGTTGCTTTTAGACTCAAAGATAACCTGTAAATGTCTTTGTCTAGTATTAATAAAGCGGGAAACAGCCATCAGCAGTGGGGGAAAAAAAGTACCCAACTACACCAATAAACTGTGACTAACTACAACGTTAAAACTCATCTGTACCTTTCAACATTTATACCCTAAATGTTGATAAAATCTTATAACACTGACTTTAAGTAATCTGATTAGATGTAAATTTTCAGTGTAATTTTGTTACATAAGTACACTGTAAAACTTTAACTGACTCTGGCCAAATGAAATTTACTTGACTGGTATACAATCGGTTTATACAAAATATGTTTTTCTTAATGATTAATGATTTTTTATATTTTTGGCTGCCTTTTAATCAAAATTGTTGTCTCATGTTATATGAGAGCCAAGAATAATTTTTTTTGTGTAGAGTGTGTGAAATGTTTTATGCTACCTCACTTTGCAAAACAAATCCCTGCTCTCAGAAGTAGCAGGAGCAAAAGAGAAGATGAGTTTATGAGTGAAGAAAGAAGAGGGGGCGCTGTGCTGAAGGTAGAAAGTTAATGGGGTTAGGGTTAGTAATGCAGGAATACATTATTCATGCATTGATGGCATCCGTGTGAATCATGAAGCGCATTATTTCAACCAACATTTTTAAATCATCTCTCTCGGCTGCGGCAGAATGCACTCTGGCTCCCTGCCTCTGTCCCGACTGCTCCTTCAAGGACTCACGGTTAAATGTGATGAGGCTGTCATTGCAGTTTAGAGACAACAGGATAATAATTCCTTGAAATTAAGCTGCTCATCAAGCGTGCGCGATGACAAAGCGGAGGTAGTGTGAAGCATTCGGAAACCAAGGACGTGCGACTTTGTTGCTTCAGCGAACTGCAAAATCAGTACGTAAAGGTGAGTGACAGGCAGTTGCATTGGTCACATGATGCAAAACTAGAGATGAGTCGAGGAATGAAACATTAATACAGACGTGAGATGTGATTAACAATCGGCATCATGACTACACAGCCCATTTTTGTCCTCACAAGGAGGCTGGAGGATTTGGCTGTGTGTGTGTGTGTGTGTGTGTGTGTGTGTGTGTGTGTGTGTGTGTGTGTGTGTGTGTGTGTGTGTGTGTGTGTGT